>NC_141339.1:8688676-9201176 GCF_037954235.1 Aulostomus chinensis | reverse complement strand
CTCAATCCTTCCATTTGAGTCCACTTGCCTCCATAAACCATGACATGGAAAACCTAAAAAGTCCCAAAATATAAGGGCCTTCTTTAGTCATCATTCAGCAGGATCCCTTTATACTTTGAACTTTACAAAGCTCACTTTGAGCTAACACATACCAGGTGATGCTGGGCAGTTCAGTGCTGTAAGATCATTGTTGCTTTCAGCATGTGAGCCCCTGTTGTTAAGCCTGGCAGGCATGTGTGATTCATAGAACTATCATCATGTGGATATCAACAGCGAGAAGGCTGGAAGCAGCATGAAAAATTCTCTGCCAAATTAAACATGACATCCTGATGTTAATATTCTAAGCAACCATGGGGTGGATGAAGGTGAATTACTAAAAAAAGAAACCCCCACAAGAATACATATTTACCATGAATCTTGCTGCTTCTCTTGCGAACCAGGTAGTAGAGGAACACATAAATGCTCGATGGGAAAAAAAACAAAATTCATTTTTATGAGTGACCGCACATTTATGAATTGTAAAAAAACAACTTATCAATACACACCCACCAAAAACTGATTAAAGCGATTTTTCACTCAAACAATTATTTTGCCTTTCAAGAAATAGGGGTCCAGAGCTCAAAGATACTTTTACCCTCCTGCATCACTTCTTCCACTTAACCAAAATGCAAAATAAACCAGCAATGGATATTAGCTTTAAGCTTTGGCAACTGAGGGCTAATAACAGAAAAATTTTCAAGTGCATCATTATCCATGCACTGTATGACACTTCCAGTTTGGTGCTTAAGGTTATTTGGGGTTATTTGGAAAGGTTATTTGTTTTTTTGTTTTTTTTTCTTTTTAGCACAAATAGCTCAAAGTGTTTGTGTATAACTAAGAATGAGACTGGTTTAAAAAAAAAAAAAGTAGATTATACCAGATGATGTCATTACCCAAAGCTAATGGGTAATGACTTAAAGAACAAGATCGCGAATACAAGCATTCCTCCGCAGGGTGGCTGGGCTCTCCCATAAAGATAGGGTGAGAAGCTTAGTCATTTGGGAGGGACTCAGAGTAGAGCCGCTACTCCTTCATGTCAAGAGGAGCCAGTTGAGGTGGTTCGGGCATCTGGTGAGGATGCCTCCTGGACACCTCCCGCGGGAGGTTTTCCAGGCATGTCCAACCAGGAGGAGGCCTCGTGGCCAACCCAGGACGCCCTGGAGGGATTATATCTCTCGGGTGGCCTGGGAACACCTCGAGATTCCCCCAGAAGAGCTGGTGGAAGTGGCTGGGGAGAGGACAGCGTGGGCTTCCTTGCTGAAGCTGTTGCCCCTGCGACCCGGACCAACCAGATAAGCGGAGGACGACAACAACAATGATGACGACGACAACCAGATGATGTCCTTAACAGTTTTTAAACACATACTTTTGCTGTTTTTTTTTTGTTTGTTTTTTTGCTGCAGTTGTTTTTAGCCATCAGTTGACACTAGCTTCGAGCTAAATATAGGTAGTTGGTTCTTTCTGCATTCTGGAGGCAAAAATAAGTAAAGCTCAACGGACAAAAACCTTTGTGAGCTCAAGACATCTATTTGTGAAAACTTAAAAGGCAAAAAAAAAAATTCTGGGTGAAGTATTGGATTCATATTGTGTTATTTCTATCCAAAAACAGCTTGTCTTTATGCCTCCAGGTGCATCAGCTGGTCAGTATTAAGCAGTTCCAATATGAGAAACCGAGTCTTCTTGACACGATCATAAAACCTCACTGGGTCAGGCAGCGTCAAGAAACTTTGGCAAACATTAACTTTTTTTCCTGTTGGTGAATGGAGTTTTAGGCCCACCAGATCAATCACAGATACAAATATTTGAACATTTTCCAAATGCTCATGAGAATCAGGTCTTTGAGGGAGTTGAAGAAGACTCCTATGACTCAGTAAAAGGAATGTTTAGACAGAGCTTAAAAGAGCTACAAAGAAAATGAATCATGTGATACAAAAAATTAACTACACAGTACACTCAGATAGGTTTTGTAGAAGTTAATGAAAATTTCCAAAGAAAACAGTCTAATTTGCTCCCAAATTTAATGGGTCAATCCTTGGCCCATGTTCAACCTCTTCACTGAGTTTCCGCCTGGTAGTGTTTTTTAAATTTTTTTTTTAGGTTTTTTTTTGTAATCTTTCCGATAGACAGAAACATCTGATTTAACCTTCTAGGCCAGCGTAATTATACAAACGTTTTCCACTGGCTGGTGGATTTTCAGTAGAAAGTCACCATCCCAAAGAATGAGAGGGTCTTCTGGGTATGAAAACTTTGAGCTTCTATGAATTAAGAAGACTAAACGCCCTAAAGACCATGTCGGATTTTCCCAAATTAGAGGGATCTGATGCCATACAGTGTTTACGTATGTGTGCAATACATCGAACAATGTGTAGGGGTGCGGCTGTCTGTTTCAGGCAGTTAATAACATCATAAACATCCCATAATTATCTCTGAATATCATGATATCATGATGTTTGCGGTCTTTCACATTTACAGCTTCACCATAATTGCCACTTCATGGAACTTTTTAGATTTCACACCCAACCATTGTTTATATTAAAAGTCCTGTGTTTGAAACACTGTTATTCATCATCATCGCTTCATGTATTGTGACACACTGCTCTGACTCTGGTGCTACTATGAGATGATATGCAACACCTCTACACAAAAAACTACACGACTATATGAGAAAATGGTTTTTTTTTTTTAGGTTCACTTGTCTGTTTATAGGATTACGCTAAAACTGTGAGCCTGACTTCAATCAAACTTAGAGGAGTGTAGATTGAGCCAAGAAAGAGGCTCTTACATTACGAGGCAGATCATAATGGTTTACATTTAAACCAAAAGAATTCCCTTTTTTTTCATAATATTGAAATGTGCATATGTATGTGGAATGCATATGCTTTTCACATGTTAAGCAAATATTTTCATGTGTAACCTGTATCCTTACATGGGAAATCCTCTCAAATACCCATTCAAACCCCATGAGATTAGATGTAGAAATGTATGGGATTATATAGGAAATCCATTTGAATTCCAATGTGAAAAACTTAGAAATACCACATGTCCATACATGGATACATGTGGAAAACATTATGACTTTCTTGGCCTTTGTCTGTAAGCAAGGGTTGTTATGTAATGTTTATCAGTCAGTTGTTTATCTACTTTTTTAGGTTGGCAAGAGCATCTTTGGGCAATACCCAGTCCAGAGTCAAGCAGAGGTTGACGTTTGAAAGAGTCATTTAAGCTTGTATATAAAACTGAATAATTTATTCCAGATGGTTTCTGCTTTTTTGTGTTTGGTCATGTGTGTATGTGAACAGCAGTATTTAGCCATTGTATGGATGAACCACAAGCAGAATCTCGGTGGATGGCGGTGTACGGATCCTGGTTGCATAACACAAATGACATTTTATTTACATTTGTAATAAACCAACATATCCCTTTTCTGGCAGCGCTGCTGCACTGAATCAACAGGGCTCTGCTTCGCTTGAAATAAAACAGAGAGGAAGAGATCAGCGCGAGGGGGCAGGCCAACAGTGTCTCACAGCAGCAGTTTCCATTCAGTGCAGCTGGAAGTCTGTTATTCCAAACACAAAGAGGGAAATGAAGAAGGGATTTTTATTCATCTGCTCCTCCCAAAAACACTGGATGAGGGTTAACCAGGGGTCTTACTTAGTGTCTGCCTTGGGTCATGTGTTAGGTGCAGATTTTAAACACTCCATAATTCAGCTATATAAATCTGTCAATTCAGCCATTAAGTGTTATTTTATACACAAAGAACTGCTGACCTTTAAGATAGGTAAGTCAGCAGGTAAGTTTATTTGCAGGGCATACATAAAATGACTCAAAAAGTCTTGGCCACTAGGGGCAGCAAATCAAACTGTAAATAAACGGCTATTACCAGTTTAGAAGGCTGTTAGCAAAATGTCAGTAATAGCCTATTCTCGAAAGCAAATAGTAAGCAATAATAATATTCTACATGCTGTTTATTTCCACCTGGTGAATAGGTCCAAAATTTAATTTACTTTTACATCTACTGCATTTTTATGGTTTCAATGATAGACATTCATACAAATAGATGCCGTGAGAGTTCCCAAAGAGGGAATATGATGGATGGTTGACGGGCGGTATTTGGGCCAAAACTACAATTCATCCATTTTCTTGGATGAATTTTGGGCACCTAAACAGACCTATTTAACCATGTTACAGAGGCATAGCACGAGTTAGTTATTTGATATTAAAAACGGATTTGTCACTGTGATTGACAACTTCACTGACTGGAGTACTGGTAGTCAATGGAGTTATTTGAGGACTTTGAGAACTGTGCATTAGAAGTCAAGAGGAGATGTCACACTAAAAGGCATGAGCAAGCTGACAACATCTGTATCTGGGATATTCTGGCTTCATTTCCAGAAGAGGAAGAAATGGATGTATGCTCTCCAGATATGTAATATGAGGTCTGCAGAGAGAAATATGTGTCTTTTTAGTAGATGAAGGCTCCATCCATCATCTACTAGTTGCCAATCTTGTCTGCCGCTGTTTCTTTGAGGGTTCAACACAACTAGTGACCTCTCTCACAATTGTATTTTATACATGGTGATATACAATGATGCAATGATCCTTGGCGGTGTTGCTATTGGCCTGAGTTTCATTTTTCAAACTGTCTGAAGTGTTTTGCAACTAAGATGGATAACATATGATGACACTGTTGAAGAGAATTTTGTTTTTATGTCAGGTTTTGATGTTGAGAATCTTTGGGTTTAACGACTCATTCTCTTCGGGAACACAGCTGTCTGCCATGTGAATCCAGAACAGCTTGTACACAGTGTTGTCTACTGTAAATGCCTGCCTCTCCAAACAAGAGAAAAATGTAAGAAATCTCACCAACCCACAATGAGACCACCGTGTTATTGCTAGACTGCAGTGAAGATTTCCAGGACCCTTTTTCATTCAGAGGAGCTTGTCAGCTGGAAAACAAAGAAGACTGTAAATCTGTAGTTCACCAGTTTAAAAGAGTAGTCAGACGAACAACTATGTGCATGTGATTCAGTTGTTACAGCAACATTATTACACAATTTTAGCTTATTTCACAGTTCCACCATTATTTTGATGGCACACAGATGTTTGATTAACAAACTAAAACTTCTGCTGTAGTGCTGCTTTCAGTTTCTACAGGCTAGTTTGGGTATTCTCAGGATACAAATCATGGTAAAGCCAAAAAGAAAAAGATTAGGAAAAAGAGAATTTAGAGGAGAGAAAGAAAAGTCAGACTCTTCCCTACCACTATTGCTCAGTCAGGTTAAGGTCATGCAATCAATCCCAAGCATGAAGGATGTCACAGTGAAACTAAAAGTCCCACCAATCAGTTATTTCACTTCCAATAGTGTGTGCCCAGCACAAGTTACCCACCGGCTACGCTAGTTTACCACCAGCTAGTGCAAGCAAACTGCCAGTATCTGTCTCCTCCCTGTCCAGTAGGAAGCAGGTCAACTCCGCATTGCTCTTCATCTCCAGCCTTTCCTGCAGAGCTCAGAAGCGAGTGAAAACCAAACTGAGTCTACTCTAGATTGTTCTGGAACCAGCTTTATCTGCTAGCAATATCACCTCAGAAGAGCTGTATTTCCTTTGATTCTCTGCTTTGTTCAGTCCTGCTTTTTTCAAGACTGACAGCCATAACACTGCTAAACCTAAAACACAATTACCACAATAGTCTGTATAGAAATGTTTATAATGGGGTGCTGGAAGTAAGTTAGAATGTTCTGATGCATATGCAGTAAGACCAGCTGTTGGAAAGCACCCAAAAACTGCACATTTTATTGATTTGTATTTTCAACTTTTCGTCTTGCAGCTATATACCTTTGACAACATGGGATACTACAGCCCCCTCAGCACCCCTACTTCCAGTGACGTTTACTAAACGGACACTTTTAATTGAATTGTATGGAATGGTTTGGCAGATGCTGCATCATTCTTTAAAATGCATAATTCAAACCATAAAGAAGCTCTGAAACAGGCATTTCAAACTTTTCATATGACATTTTCTTGCCAGATCAATGTGTCAAAAATAAAACGAAGGAAAACAAATTAGCCAATGTTCTACAGCTAGAATATGTGAAAAAATCTTCCTTTTGGGCTGCAGCTTCGTTCTAACTCCAAACACATGGTTATGATACAAGACCAAATTTTTTCCTGCTGCCATATAGCAAACAAGTATATTTTACTTGAATTTAGTCTTGGCTTTTCAGGTTTGGTGACTTACTGAAACAGTCTAATTTCAGAGGAACTGTTTTGCAGTCAAACCATGTTTCCTGTAGTGCAGGAAAGTGGGATTAGAGGGTAGATTAGGTACTGGGCGAGTGTTCAAAGTAAACAGGTGTATGATGTGAAAATGGCAAGAATGTATTTTCATGTGTTATTATTATAATTATGATTATATGTGCACTTGTGTCTCTTTGACTGGTTTCCACCGTAGTGACGCTTCTGTCCACCTAAGTGTAAAATGTTGAGAACTTTGTAAAAACTCAAATATCCTTTGAAGTTTAGCAAAATGAACAGATGAGACAATCATAGGCTGAGCAGATTTCACACATACAAAATTATGAAAACAGATTCTGTAGTTACACACAGAATCTGTACATGAGGGAGAAAATGTTAGGACAGGGAAGCTTCTAGGGGTCGATATTGGCAATGACCTTACAAAATGACACCTATCACAACATGTGGGTCACTTGGGTCTTGTGATTCCAATACATGATATGACGGTTAAGTGGCGGCCCTAAGCAATTTTGGTGCCCCAGGCAAGATTTTTCCTGGAACCCCCTGGCCGTGGTCGTGGTGTGTGACGCATTCGCCACGCGGGGGGCTTGACTATATGGCTTAATGTCTCACACATTTTCAAAAACATTTGATTCAAATAAAGATGCAAATTCTGCTGATATATATATATATATATATATATATATATATATATATATATATATATATATATATATTTGATATTGAGATTGTACCAGTGATTTGTAGTCATGAATTTTTTTTTTCAGCTAGCTTAGCTAGCTAAAAGAATAGCTAGCCTAGCTATTGCAAACGTATCGGTCAATCACCTCTGTGTTTCTTTTTCCTCTTCTTCTCTGTCTCCCCTGTGTACCAGAGGGTTTTCTCTTGCTGGACATAGCAAAAAAACACCACAATCAAACAGTGCACCACTGTGATGCGCTGTTTCGTCAGTCGCTGTCGTCACAGTATCAGCATGCTGCCTGAACGTGCGACAGTCCAGTTGCAGGGGTGTTTGTTTTGATGCCCCAAATGTATCTGTCCGAACTTGCAAATTTGAGGGCGCCTTTTAAATGACTGATATGTACATATTATATATATGTACTGTAAATAGCTTGCATGTTCTCCCTGGGCCTGTGTGGGTCCTCTCTAAGGTGATTTGACTGATGATTCTGTCAGGCCCAGCAGTCTGAGATATATCGAAGCGAAGTAAAATCTGGTCAACTGGACGTAAGTTTATCTTGAAGACGTTTCACCTCTTATCCGAGAGGCTTCTTCAGTTCTAGTGAAGAGTGTGGAAACTCCAGCTTATAAACCTATGTGGGAGTGGTCAGTGCTATTGTGGTGGAAACGACCCTCCCGAGACTCACCTGGCCTCCCCAAACGACAGTCGTTGTGAGGTGTCAGGGAGTTTCAGGGGTGGTCGTTAGGGAGTTTCACCAACCACTCAGATGCTAATGGGCTGTGCTGGCAGCAGCCGTTCCACATGGGTCTTTCAGCTGAGCTCTTTGGGGAAGCTTTGAAAGGACTTGGTTTTAAATAGGTGAAAGGAAATGTCGCAGTTTCCACACTCTTCACTAGAACTGAAGAAGCCTCTCAGATGAGAGATGAAACGTCTTCAAGATAAACTTACGTCCAGTTGACCAGATTTTACTTCGCTTCGATCTACGATGACCTGGATGAATGAGAACCTCCACAGACATCAGTCTGAGATATGTGAGCATATATAAAGTGCTTTAATGCAATGTGCCACCTGAATGTTTCAACTCTTTGGCCTGAGAAAAGGGCACATCAAGTTACAGAGAAGTATTATATTCAGTCAATGCACTCCAATTCCTAATTTACCATGTGTGCCAGCACTATGCCCATGTGCGTCACCACCTCACTGAGAGCGTCAGCAGTAGCCCATCATCCACACGTGTGGCCATGTGGATATCACACTCCATTAGCTGACGGGGGTTGACTTGGTGCATTAAGGAAGAAATATACTGCACACTCAGGATCCAGATGCAGAAGTTTTAAAGCAGGGACATGTTTTAGTTGTAACTTTTTCCAGTCCGACAGCGCAGAGTGATCCACTTTAATATGAGGAAAAACACATGTAGCTGATTACAAATGTCAGACACACCTGAACCAAATCTGTGGTGGCAAAAGATTTAAGATATCCTTCCACCCATCCATTTTCTACCGCTTATCCTGTTAAGGGTCGGGGAGGGGCTGGAGCCTATCCCATCTGCCTTTGGCCAAGATTCACCCTGGACAGGTCGCCAATCCATCGCAGGGCCAGCACATATAGACAGACAACCATTCACTCTCAAAGCCACACCTGTGGTCAGTTTACAATATCCCATTGCATGTCTTTGGACTTTGGAGGAAGTCGGAGAACCCACGCAGGCACAGGGAGAACATGCAAACTCCATACACAAAGACCACATGCTTGAGCTGGGGCTTGAACCCAGAACCTTCTTGTTGTGAGGCAACAGTGCTAACCACTGCACCACTGTGCTGCCCATGTGAATTCAGTATTGTTTTGATACTGGTATAATGAGAAAAACCATTTTCCATCGTCATCTTCCGCTTATTCCTACACATTAAGGGTCGCGGGGGGGCTGGAGCCTATCCCAGCGTCAACAGGCGAGATACACCTGGACAGGTCGCCAGTCCATCGCAGGGCCCACATAGAGAGACGAACAACCATTCACACTCACATTCATACCTACGGTCAATTTAGAGTATCAATCAGCCTAGTCCCCAATTGCATGTCTTTGGACTGTGGGAGGAAGCCAGAGTACCCGGAGAGAACCCACGCAGACACAGGGAGAACATGCAAACTCCACACAGAAAGATCCCGTGCCCAAGCCAGGACTCGAACCCAGAACCTTCTGGCTGTGAGGCCACAGTGCTAACCACTGCACCACCGTGCAGCAAAAACCATTTTAAATATTCAAAAGAAATAACATCATCAAATAATTTGATAAAGAACGTGTAATCAAAAGGAAACCAGGATGAATTCTCAGCCTAATACAGGGGAAAAAAACCTTGGTACATTTAACACCTTGGGCTCAGTGACAGTCTGAAGAAGAGCATTACTATAAAACTATTGATCTACCATGTCCTGAAACAATAACCTCAAATATTTCCTGAGTGGAGGATAATGGGAATGTGAAAACATATTAGAGGACATTATAACATTACTATTTGATATTACCACTTTAGACTTCATGCCTGCTGTTGCAGAAGTGCTCACACAAGGGAAATTGTTGGGTCTCCTTAAATGGAATCAACTTCAGAAGTGTGGTTCTGGACCTGCTGTCTTTAGTCATGAGATAACTTTTGTTGTTATATAATTGGCTTGACTTGCCAATTGCTATTTGAACTGCTTTGTTGTATAGGCTTTCCATTGGTGGTGATTGCTTGTGAGTTTAAAAGTGCTGCTTGTTATGCTCATACTTGATATGTCAGCAGGAGCAAATGAGGTTTGGGCTGAGAATCATAGGCCAGGGGAGTTGGAAAGGGCAAAGGAACCAACAAACACATTGTCAATGATTGTAAATGTTTTTAACCAGTCATAAAATCCTTGTTGTATTAGTCATACTCAAAAGCCTAATAGATATTTGATTTCAGAGTGCAGTGTTATGGGAAGCAGCTGTGCTTGAGGATGATTTGTAAAAGCTTTAGACCTGCTAGCCTTCTCCTTGTTGGGTGTTTGACTTGTTGAACGTCGACCACTAAATTCTATTTAATTTCCAAATGACTTGCTTGCACTCGCCACACAAATTGCAGCAGGTGTTATCCTGTCCAGAACCTTAACCTTGACCCTAAACCCAACCATAACCTAATTCTAACCTCGACCCTAAAACCAAGTTTTGACCATCAAATGGCCCTTTGAGGATGTGAGGGCCAGCTAAAATGTCCTCACTATCAAATAATGTCCTCACTCTGTTGGTTAAATACATGTTCTAGTCCTCAATATATAGCAAGTACAACTACAAAATACACACACACACACACACACGAGTAAAAGTAACCCAGCCACAGTGGAACACCAAGTGTGTTTTTACAGCTGAAAAGCAATGAGCTCTTTGGGGGTCTGTCCACTCAACAGTAAGGTCACGTCTCAAATTATGTGTGCATGTGTGTGTCTGCGTATGTGCTTGTGCGCACACAATATGAAAAGAAGAGAAGTGGGACGGCTTGGTCCAGTCTTGCAGGACAACACTGACATGGTGAATTGTGGCCCTTGATTTATAGGAATCATCTACTTTGACCTGTGACTAAGCGTTTCTGTTGTTGTTTTATTTCAGTGTGGCTGAGTGGAGGTGCAGCATTTCAACAAAAACTCTGTGGTCACTATAACTCAGAACATCTGCTGAACTCAGTAAAGTACTTCCTGTTGTCCGAAGTCAGAACTGAACCCTATGGCAAGACAGCTTGCTGGACTGTGTGGATTCCTGAGGAAATGTGTTGATGAGTACAATCATCTGTTCATACATGTAAGGTTGGTATTTGTGGTATTTTCCTCTTGTCAAATGCAGCATTTTACCAACACCTAAACATTTTTCAACTCTCTGTGAGCAGAATAAAACGTCAACTGCTTAGTGCAGAACAGATGCTGACATTTGTGAGGATACAGTGTACATCTAGTATATATACTCTATGGCACCCCCATAAAAAACAGACAAACCAAAAGGTTGATGGGCCATATGTGCCACCCTTATTTGTTGACTGTTTCATAAAACAGTTGCATACATTTATGCAATGTTGGGAAAGTTCATTTTCTACATGAACTAGTTCAGAGTTCAGTTGACAGATTTTAAGATGAACTAGTTCAGTTCAAAGTTCATAATTCAAAATTTGGAACTAAGTTCACAGTTCTAAAAATGAACTTGTTCAGTTCTTTTGTCCCATATGTGACTTTGAGCTATTATTTTTACAAATTATTGCTACAGCCCATGAACGACCACAGACAGCAATTATCTTATCAGTTCTAACAATGAATCAATGTGTCAGATTGCATCTTCATTTTCAATTTTGTGTCCTTCTACATCCTTTATTTACCTGCACATACCTTGAAAGGCTACCCAGGTGCTTCAGTTCAATATGCTGTTTCAGGTTTGCGGTGGATGTGACTGAAGTGCGTATTTCTTTTTGAAACCAGGCAGGCAAAGTTTGCACAGAAATCTAAGATTTTTCCCATCTATGACTTTGTCAAAAAACTCCTTTAAATGACGATGTGACGCATCCTTGCTGGTTTGTTGTGTCGAGTGTTGTCTTGTCCGTGGGCTAGAACTACGTGCCGCTCCTGTTGCCTCCTCCATGTTGCTTTCTGTTTTGATGACGCGTGCGGCGGCAGGACACTGGTGGCTGGCGTTGCCAGATTGGGTGTTTTTCCGTTACATATTAAGAGAGGTTTACGGAGTTTTTTCAGCCAGATTTTTATCTGAAATCTGGTACCCCACTGAACGAAGATGAACGAGAGAGCGAACCGTTCACGGACACCAGATGGAACGCATTCACAGTAGCGTTCACTCAGGAGCAGTGCTGTACGTTCATTTCAAGTTCCTCCAACATATGAACGCATTAATTGAACGACAGGCACAACACTGCATTTATGTATACCTGCAAATTTCCATCTTCAAATAATTTATTGAGCCAAAATCCATGATCTGCAGAGGGAAATAAGGGTTCCTCTACCTCATTAACAACCCTGTTAATGCAGATTACAGCCTTTTTTCAGACTACACTGACACAGGACTGTGTGTCACCAAAAAAAGCATCATGAATTTTGCATATTTTGTTTTGTTTATCAAATTTAGAAAAAGAACAATGTGAACTTAGAAATGAATTATTTGCAAGAACTAAAGATAGATGCACTAGATTTAACAGATAGCTAATTTCCAGCTGTTGTCCTTCAATTATAAACAGACATTTGATTGTGTTCGAAAAGGTAGGTTTTTCAATTTTTTTAGTGTGAGATCCACGCAAGTATTGATACATGAGGCCCTTGGTGTGTGCTGGAGAAGCCCAAAAAATCTCTGTTGTTTCAGATGACACGGATGTGTTCGTTCTACTGCTTCACCACTTTCAACAAGCAGGACTGGATATATCTCTCACTATGGAATCCCTGAGCCAGGAAAGGGCAATAGTGGACATAAAATCAACACTGGCCTAGCACCCACTAATTGTGAAGAACATTGTACCAGCCTATGCCATTTCAGGATGTGACACTTTAGCGTCTTGCTTTGGGTTGGGAAAATACTCTGTCATTAAAGTCCTGAAGGCTGGCTACGACCTTTCAGCCTAAGGAGACATGAATGCACCATTTCATCAAGTCATCAACCAAGCCACTGCCTTCATATCAGCCTGTTACGGCCTACAGAAGAGCAGTGACATGTCATGCACTAGACTACTAATTTGATGGAAAAAGAATGGGAAAGGGCATGCATCAGCTCCAAACCTAGCTGCACTACCACCTACCAAGGAATCGTTCATTGAGAATGTTAAGAGGGCCCACTTTCAAGGAGCTTTGTGGCGAAATGGTGATGAGCATCTTCCGCCAGCATGGGACCCAGTGAAATTTGGATGGAAAAAGGACATATTCAACAGGTCACTAAGTCCAACCACTCTACCTGAAGGTTGCAACCCTGCCCCAGACTACATTTTGCGAATGATTAGATGTGGCTGCAAAAGTGAAAATCCCAGCAATTCCAAAAAGTGCAGCTGCAGAGTACATGGTTTGCCATGCACAATGTCCTGTCACTGTTATGTTGTAGGCTGCTCAAGATAGGCCTGAAAGAGTTAATTCTAAGATTAATTCCCACTCAAAGCCATTAAAGAATAAATATGTATTTATATTGAATAAAAAAACATTAATGAATACATCTTTGACTCAATAAATTTGATGATTTTGGTTTGAATATGTTTTGCATGAAATCCCTTAAATCCTTTTGGGGGGGGGGGGGTATGTTCTGTGGGTGTTTTGTGCAGGATGCTCAAGATGGAAGGCCTGAAAGGGTTAATATACATTCATCCAAAAAGAAACAAGACGAGTGCCATTATTAGACTTTGCAGAAAGCAGACCTGGTGCATTTGACTTGATTTTTGTGCATGTACAATTTCGCAATATCTCAGTTTAAAGATTTTGTTTTTCTGGGCATGAAGGGGTTAATTTTTAAAAATGCATAAATATTAAATCTAATACACTGTACACATCCACACAACCTGTAGAAAGTACATTTTATGCATTTAGATCAAGTATTTTGCAGGAAATACCATGGAAGTCTATTTTGAGTGATTTTTTTTTCGTGTTTTGGGCATTAAGGGGTTAATTTGAAAAAAATGCTCAAGGGATATCACTGGGCACCCTCTTGAATCCTTTAGAGGTGACCCCCAGCAGCAAGAATCAGTTGAGAAAAACTTTAACCGACGAATCCACGTTCACCCCCGTGGCTCCTGGACCAATGGCAGTGGGGAAAAAGTCACTGCTGATGAACCACACTGATGGTGAGGATCTTAAGATAAGATAAGATAAGCCTTTATTAGTCTCACAATGGAGACATTTGCAGTTTACAGCAGCAAAAGAGCAAATAGTATACACAGTACAGGATAATATATACATCCAGACATCTATCAGTGCTTAAACCTATATATATTCACACTATATACAATAATATATACACACAATATGAGTGTACATCAATATATATACATCCCATACATAGGCAAATTGATAGATGTAGCAGAGAAAAAGTGTCTGTGCTGTTAAGTGTTCCAGTGAGAAATGGAGTCCAGAGTTCAGGTGTGACTGTTAAACAGCCTGACAGCAGTGGGCAGGAATGAGCGGCGGTACCTCTCCGTCTTGCAGCGCGGGTGTAACAGTCTCTGGCTGAAGGAGCTGCCCAGTTCTGTCAGAGTGGCCTGGAGGGGGTGGGAGGGTCTGTCCATCATAGTTGTGAGCTTAGCCAGCATCCTCCTGTTGCCCACCTCCTCCAGAGTGTCCAGGGAGCAGCCCAAGACAGAGCTGGCCCTCCTGACCAGCCGGTCCAATCTCTCTCTGTCCCGGGCTGAGATGCTGCCTGACCAGCAGGCGATGCCAAAGTGGATGGCTGAGGCCACTACAGAGTCATAAAAGGTCTTAAGGAGTGACCCCTGAACTCCAAAAGACCTCAGTTTTCTGAGCAGGAAGAGCCGGCTCTGCCCCTTCCTGATCAGGGCGTCCATGTTGTGTGACCAGTCCAGTTTATTGTTCAGGTGAACACCAAGGTACCTGTAGGAGGTGACCCTCTCTATGTTTGAACCCTGGATGTTCACTGGTGCAGGTGGAGAATGTTGTTTCCTGCAGAAATCCACAACCAGCTCCTTAGTCTTCCCCGGGTTGATCTGGAGGTGGTTCTGCAGGCACCAGTCCACGAAGTCCTCCATCAGTCCCCTGTACTCCCGATCATCCCCGTCAGTAATGAGGCCGACGATCGCAGAGTCATCAGAGAACTTCTGGAGGTGGCAGGATGGAGAGCTGTAGGTGAAGTCCGAGGTGTAGAGGGTGAACAGGAACGGAGCCAGGACAGTCCCCTGCGGCGCCCCAGTGCTGCAGAAAAGCATGTCCGACTCACAGCCCTGTGCCCTCACATACTGTGGTCGGTTGATGAGGTAGTCCGTAATCCAAGACGTAAGGTGGTGGTCCACTCCAGCATACTGCAGCTTGTCCCCCAGCAAGATGTACAACTACATGTCAAAAAATCCAATCTATCCCTTTATAATACTCCACGGAAGGGGAGGGGGGAAGCTGTCAGGAGAGACACACCCGTTCCTCCACCAAGAAGGAGTCAGAGAACCACGGCTGGGCAAAACAAGAATCCTTTTAACTTGCCTATGTCTGCATGTAACTCTGTGTCCTTTAGTCCAGACTTACTATCTCAGGTGTTAGCAGGTATGGTTCTTTATTCCTCAAAACTGAAAGGGTCCCTAGAAACACTAGTCAACGAGGACGTTGACTCGGAGCAGGGGAGAATGTAACCAGGTGAATAGGGGTGACTGTTGTTTCTTGTCACGGAATACATTTCTGGGTTTATCACCTTAAGACCTGCTGTGGGGGGAAAGTCTCGCGAGAATGCGGAAGTCACGTGAGACTCCGTTCGCCCGCGAAGAATCGCCTACTGAGGAGCAGAGTAGCGATTCTGCAGCCACCTGTCCGGGTGTGGTCGGAGTGTGTTGTCCAGTGTCCAGTGTGTTGGCGGTGTTGTGCCGGGAGTTCGCCTGAACGGCAGCGGTTCAGCAGGGGAGATACGGAGGTGTCTGTGCACGTGCTGGAGGAAGCTAAGCTCTCAGACGGCAATACTGAGAAAAAGTAGCCACTACTGTTGTCTGCCCAGGATAAAAATGTTGCCTTTTCATTATAAAAAGATTGTCTGTTAGTTGCAGAAGGATTAAGACAGATAAGCAAACAATATGTGTTCTTGTTTTATTTATTTTTTTCAAATCCACTTCAAAACTAAACTAATTAATGCTGTTCTGGGCTGAGGACAGTCGGGGCAATAAAGACCCACTGAAGTGTATTTTTTTTGTGCCAGTCTCATCCCTGTGTAATCTGGTCACATATATTTTTATATGCATTTTACAAAAAGGTGCTTTGTCTCTATAATGCACATACTGCAAGTCAAGATGGTTTAAAATATATATATTTTTTTGTTTTTCAAATAGACATGCTGTTTTGATGTCGACCTGTATTGCTCTGGTGTAAAAAAATTGTACTTGAGAATTAAACTTTTGGAAATTGGCAAAACCTTTGGCAAAACATGTACTAATTTAATGGTACAAATTTAAAGCCTGTTACAGTGTATGTTTAGTAACAATGTCATGCAAAAAATGTTTTGGTTTTTTTTTGGTAATTTTTTATTGGATGCCTGTAACAGCATCAAACAGAAGCCTAATTGCATCAACAAGATTGATTTAGTTCATTTAACAAGATTGGCAAAAGTACAACAGACTAAACCTGTAGTAGTTCGTAAAACAAAGTGGCATTATGTGGAAATAAAATGTTTGACTAATGTACGTTAAATTAGATTTAATTTTACAAGACTAAAAAAGTATAAACTTGTTAATTGAACGCAGAGGTTTTTATTGGATAAATGTGTTAAAATCATGTTGCACCTACTCAAATATTCTTTGTTCAAGTAAGATAATGAAAAAGATTGAATTTTCATGTTTTTTTTAGATGGAATTACCAAGATTAAATCATGTTCATCCAATTAATTTTTTTTTTTCATTTTTAAATTTTTTTTAAATTAATTTATTTGTTTCGATCGTGGAGGGAGCATGGAAGTTTGCCCAACCAGTGCACATGTGCTTTGGGGATTTGGAAAAGGCTTATGACCATGTTGCCAGGGGCATCCTGTGGGGGGTACTCCAGGAGTATGGGGTGGATGTCCCCTTACAAAGGGCCTATCAGTCTGTGTACCGAAGGAAGGAGTGAGAGTCTGGTCTGCACTGCTTGCAGTAAGGCGGACTTGTTCCCAGTGGGGGTTTGACTCCACCGAGGCTGCCCTTTGTCACCGGTTCTTTTCATAACTTTTATGGACAGAATTTCTAGGTGCCACCGGGTGTGGAGGGTGTTGAGTGTGATGGCGGGAAGATGTCGTCTTTGCTTTTAGCAGATGACGTGGTCCTCTTCGCACCATCAGACCACAACCTCCAGCTCTTGCTGGGGCAGTTCACAGCCAAATGTGAAGCGGCTGGGATGAGAATCAGTACGTCCAAGTCTGAGACCATGGTCCTCAGCCAGAAATGGGTGGCCTATCCACTCTGGGTCAGGGGGGAGGTCCTGCCTCAGGTGGAGGAGTTTTAAGTATCTCTGGATCTTGTTCACAAGTGAGGATAGGATGGAGCAGGAGATTGACAGGTGGATCGGGGCCAGTGATCCGGGTGCTAAACCGGTCTGCTGTAGTGAAGAGGGAGCAAAGCCAAAAGGCGAGGCTCTTGATTTACCAGTCAATCTATGTTCCAACCCTCAAGTCATGAGCTTTGGGTAGTGACCGAAAGAACGAGATCATGAATACAAGTTAGCCAAAATGAGTTTCTTCCGCATGTGGCTGGGCTCTCCCTTGGAGATAGGGTGAGAAGCTCAGACATTTGGGAGGGACCCAGGGCAGGGCTGCTGTTATCATAAAACTAAAATGAAAAATTGCTAAGAACAGTGCAGACTTTGGGGATGAGGAGGTTGATGAAGTTGCTGGAGCGAAGAGAATGGTTGATGCTACAGGTGATGAATAGTGAATGAAGATATGATGGAGTTTTTCCTAAAAGGGTTTATATATCAACAGAAACCAGTGTGTTTGTCTGCGGGAGTGATGAGATGGCCAGTTAACCTGTGAGTGCAGACTGCAGTAGTGTGTAGCAAAGGGGGCACAAAATGGATGGCAGTGTGGTAGATAGTGTCTGTCAGTTTACAGAGGAGGGATTTGAAACGGATCAGTAAAGGATATCACCGTAGTCAATAATCATAAGGACTGTCATATAACGCACTAATCTGTTCAACCGATTGCCAGGTTGACACAATTGACCACAAACGGGCAGAGTTGCTTTAATAAGACAATTCATTGGATCTGTCTTGTTGCAATACTATTTGTGTTGTCACACACAACATAAACCTAACAAAGTTGCTAACTTGCGCAATTGGTATTGCTAGTTAGCAAACATTAGCTTACCTGTCCAGCAGAAAAGTGGCGACCTCGGCATGGCTTTTCAGCTCTCCCAGGTCTCACTGTTGAAATACTGAACCCATCTTGACCCTCATTTTGCTTCTTTTTTGGTCATACAGTACTTGAGATTGATAATTTATGAATCCTTACATTTCTCAGCCAGTTCTCCAATTAATTCAACATCTGGCAACTCCCGAGCTCCCGCGATCAGTGACGACACATAGATTACGAGTGATTCATGCTGATGGCACAGAGACCCTTAACTGTTTGTCAGCCACCTCAGTGATTTTTTTTACTTTTTGAATAACGATTTCACAACCATTATATTTTTTTTCAGGTAAATTTTAACTTTGATTCTGCTCCTTTCTAAAGGTTCAGTGGATGTATTATTTTTATTTGTTTTCTTTCAATGTTGTCTCTCATTTTAAAGATAAAAGGTAATACGATTGGTAATTTAAAAAGCAATGATGAAAATAGTGTTTCAGTAAATTCTGTTTCTTCACAAATTGATTGAAGTGATTACTGTCAGTCTCTTCTCTGAGTGATAACCTTTTATTGGAAATCGGTGAACTACAAAAGGTTACATAATAATTTTCATTCCTTTCAGTGAAGCAGTGAGCAATGACCAATTTAGTGACCAATGGGGAATTTTCTGGAATAATGACTAAAATATTCTATGAAATGCCATAATATAAAAAAAGAGTACAATGTAGGTATTAAGTAAATAATTACATGTTATAAATTGATAGTTTGGTGTTAATTTGCCTCCATGTACCTTTGAATAGATTGGTTATTTTATTTTCCTTTATGTATAAATTCCTCTATTCTATTGCTTTCTGTTTACATCTTATTCATTAAGTCATCATTATTTTCCCATCTGATACTTTCTTCTTTGTGTGTGTGTGTGTGTGTGTGTGTGTGTGTGTGTGTGTGTGTGTGTGTGTGTGTGTTAGTACAGTGTGGGTGCATCATGATTGCAAAAGTTGTGAAATTACACAACCAGATATGAGAATTAATTTGACATAGGGACAGGACAAAGAATGACATTTAAAAATGGAATGTAACAAGAAATTGTTCATTTTGAATGAGTGCACTACAAGAAAATCTGGAAGGAGAACTGATCTGAGTGACAAGTTGTTCTATTGCAGACTCCAGAGAGGTGAGGGGTTCAATTGCAAATGCTGCCAATCTTAATAAAAACACAAGCAGCCTATAATTATCAAGAATAAACATGTCCATCAAAGAGCATTAGTGAGGTCATTTAACTTTGAAAAAATATTTAGTTTGAGAGGTGGGTAGAATTGGAAAAAAAGTAATTGAAGTGTCAGTGAAGTTGTTGGACAGGTAATTCACCAAAACAAACATGTCATAAATCATTACCACGATAGGTGTCACAGTAATAAAAGCCATATTGTTCTTCATAATGGCAAAGAAAACCTTGGAGGAAAATTGCATAGTAATAAAGTAATACTCTCATCTACGGAGAATTTGGGGCGTTGCAAATTGTGACAATACAGTGAAAGTGAGAGAAATATAATAAGGTGAGCATTTTTTTTCCCCAGAGCTTTCAGTTGCAATCAGTGGATAGAATTTGCCTTTTTTTAAACAAACAGTAGAAATGGAGAAAGAAAGGAGATTAACACAACAAAGTGAGAAAAAGAGACAAATAAAAGCTGACACGATACAGCTTTAAATTAGGTCACATGATTACAAGTTCTTATTTTCTTCTACATTCAGAGGAAATACAGTTATTATTACATTACATATATACATTACAAACTCCAGATCCCTGGTGGAATACTGACTGCTAATTAGCATAGCTCAATGAACACAAGTAGTCAGGTTATAGAAAAAGGTGTCTCAAACGTCGTCAAATGAACTTGAATCAAAAACAGTCTTTACCTGCATTAATAGATCAAGGGTTATGCTTACCATTTGCTATGAAAATAACAAGATGTGGTCAGATACCAGAGACCAGTCACAGTGATATCAACCAGCGCCTCAAAAGACCAACCATAACGTCAGTGGAAAAAACAAAAAAATGTTTGATAGTAGAGCAACTGCTCATATTAATCATGGCTGACTTTGTAAGAGATTATGTAGAGAATTACAACTGGACAAACCAGGACCCCAGTCCTGATCTACTCGAACCTGAATTATATTTTGAATAACACGGTCAGTTACCATTTTAGCATTTGCTAATTAGCATTAAACACAAGTGCAACTGAGGCTAATGGGACTGCGAGTAGTTTCCAAAATATTAGCTAAACACACATTTTGACCTGATGATGAGTTCAAAGGTTGATGACAAATGAAAAGTTGATAAAATTCATAACAGTGTTGACACAATTAAATCTTTTGTAAGTCTTCAGGTGAACAGCAGACAGAGGAGTTAACCAATTATCAACACTGCTAACATGGCTAATAAACATGAAATTAAACATCAAAATTTTGCATTCATTTACAATACAGATTTCAGTTGAACTCAGTGATTAGCTGGAACTGAAAGGACATTGTTGTACTTGTGAGTATAAGACACAGTTCCTCATGCTCAGTCTCAGTGCAAGCCCAACATCATCACTATGTCAGCAGAAAGCCCTGGTCCCCTGATGCATGTTAGGCAATAAACCATAACTTGATTACAGCACAGAGATGTTACATCATGCTTGTTACTAGTCTTCAGAAAATAGGAAAAAGAAAAGAATAGTCGAGATTTTTGAGTGTTTGGCTTGCTGCTATGACAGATGAGTCAAAAAAAACACACAAAGCTACAAAATACAGTTGATGTCAGACCTGGCAATGGCTCCAGAAACACATCTGACCACAGGTTTATTTTGGCTCAGCTGGGTGTTTTTCAGCTCAGCTAAACATACCATGGCCTCCCCTCACACATTCTCACTTCACTTGACAAAGAGCTGCTGTCTTTCTCTGCATGTTGCAAACGGTAGAAATACAGTTGTTCATCAATCATGACACCTAAGTTTTCTGCAACCTGAGAAATGAAGAGGCCAATTTTTTTATATTTGGTTTGATTCATGGCACTTTTAATAGACGACAAATTTCACTTCTTAAAAAAAATCCCACCAATAAGTTTGGTTGTGTTGTGAGCTGCTATGATGCCCCATATCCATGTTGGTTTGGCCCAAGGGTGGTAAGCGTTATAAACTTATGTTCTCACCAACTGAGTGAATGAGCTGAAATGCATCTGCGCAGCATCTCGATTCTTCTCTCCTATCCAAAGAGGGAAATACATCATGTGAGGAGAAGAAAGTTGTTCATTCCATAACTGGCAAGCCTACCGCAATAAAATCCAAGCTGATAAATCAAATGATAAATAGTGCTTTTATTTTCAACATTATCATGGAGGCTTCTTCATAACATTAGGCATATTAATTTTCAAAAATGAAATGATTAAATCTAAAAATAAATTACAGAGCCCAGGAGGTACCGTGAATGTTTTTTTTGTGTGTGTGTGTGTTACTGCTATTTATCATTCATTTATCAGTTTAATTTTTTTTTCTAATTTTGAATGCAGAAATTGCTCTTTAAGTCCTGCAAACCAGATCTGTGGAGGAATTTTAACTTTTGAATATGTAGCCTTTAACACTGTTTTAATCCTTGTACAGTCAGTGGATTTAATTTATCAATGAGTGTTCTCGTGGGGGATGGCATGGCTCAGAGGTAGAGTGGCCGTCTAGCAACCAAAGGGTCACTGGCTTGATCCTCACTTCCCCCACTGACCATATCGACGTATCCTTGATCGGTTAGCCCCAAATTGCTCCTGATGGCCCTGCAATGGACTGGCGACCCATCCAGGGTGAACCCCACCTCTTGCCCAACGTTAGCTGGAATAGGCTCCAGCTTCCCCTGACCCTTGATGAATACGCAGTGTAGAAAATGGGTGGATGGATGGATGCTTTTCTAATTTTTTTTTCTGATGTGAAAATGGATTATACTTAAGTAGCCTGACCCTTCTGTCGGGAAAAATCAAATTCTAATGATTTATTATTAACTTTTTTCCCTTTCTTCTTCTTTCTTGATGCACCTGTCTCGTATTTTATTGTTGTTAAGGTTGTGTGACATTCGAAAACATTCCAACATCATCAAAGAATGGACATAAAATGTAAAACCTCAAAAACAAGCTGAAAACATTTTTTTTGTTTTAAATAACTTTTATTTTTTCATTTTTATTCAAACAGATTTTGTCAGCAGTGGCACGGTGGTGCAGTGGTCAGCACTGTCACCTCACAGCAAGAAGGTTCCGGGTTCGGGTCCCGGCTCAGGCACAGGATCTTTCTGTGTGGAGTGTTGACACAAAAAAAAACTCGCTTTTGCAATGACTGATGGGTTTAGTAGCTTCTATATTGTATTTCACAGTAAATTTGAATCAAATTAGAAAAAACAAATTTTGAAAGCAGAGTGAACTAACATATTTATGTTAACACATAGAGAAGTCGCAGGGTAAGAATGAGACTGTTTTGTTTTTTTTGGTTCGTGATAAATGATTAGATTTTCAGACATATTTTGATTCTGGAACTCCTTGATAACACTGTCTGAAATTATCTTAAGTTCAGTATAAGGAGCTATGCTTATGGTAACATCATGGTGTGAACAGAATGAGCGCTTGCTGTCTTGTTCATGTACTGGAGATGATGGCATCACCATGTCTCTGTCGCCAAGGTGTCTTGTACCTCTTAAAGGAGGGGTACGCGCTGCGTGTTTTGGGCTTTTTTTTCTTTCTTTTTTATATTCTTTTCTTTTATCAATTGAACAAAAGAAACACATAATACAAACAATATGGCATAAATCTGTATAAATCATTTTTTGAATCATTCTCTGATCATGAACCCTCCCTCCTCACTCCTCACAAACTACATTGACAATAAATTACGGCAAATATAGCCTCTGTAGCTGGCTAGCAAAGTTGGCAAATGAGTATCTTGCCTGTCCAAAAGAAAAGCTGTTACTTGTATGTCCGTATCGAAACCTTTTGATTCTTTTAGACTCCTCCAGCAAGCAAATGAATCCCCAAGAATCACTGGCATTGCAGTAGGCCTTTTATCCTTCTTCCTCTTATCTATTGCTTGTTCTATAGATGACCTTTTTGTTTTTGATGTGTTTTCTTCTGGCTTTTTGGGATTCATGCTTGTCCTCCTTGATGCTGCTCACCCAACACTGATCCAACACGGTGTTGATACCCGTTTTGGGCTTCCCGGTTTCAGCCTTTTGACACACAGCTCAGCTCCCAATCAGGTGCATTCTGGTTTCGGCTGTTGATGGACAAGTATACGGGCCAACCAATTTAGCTGGGAGCAGTTTTTGATTGGGTGGAGGTAAATTTGGCCCTGCATCCCTTATGTATTAGGGATTTTGATGCTTCATTTTTTTAAACATCATAGTTTATTGATTTCCATTGAGACATCATGACAAATTCAGGGATTATAACAAAGTGTACATAGAAATCTGGGAGCCTACCCCACCTTTAAAGTTTCTATCCTCCTTAATTGCATCTCACCAAAAGAAATGTAATGTTTTGGGTACAAAACCCTTAGTCAAAAATGCATGAGTGAGTGGAACCGTGATTTAACCAATACTGTTGTTTGCTTAGGAAAGGTTAAACTGCAAAGAAATAATTCAATTTCATTTTTTTGACCACTTAAATGCCAATTTCTTTACCCATTGGTGCAGACGTTACATTGGTCATGTGGTTCCATACATTTACATGAAGCCATTTTGGCTTAGTGTGCCAAGACATAGCTGTATGACCACGCTAATTTATCTACGTATGCAGACACCCTGGGGCACTCATATCAGTTCAAGATCGCCACTTTTTTTTTATCTAATTATTTATGTAGCTATGGCCTGGAAAACCGGTGGCACAGTAGTGCAGTGTTAACACTGCTGCCTCACAGCAAGAAGGTTCCAGGTTCAGAAACTCCTCTTGATGTTCCCAGTTTACGCAACCTACTTGTTTAGGCTTTCCAGGTCTATCCAGAGGCCTCCCTGCCATCTTACCGAACTCACCACCAGATGGTGATCAATTGACTGCTGAACCTCTATCTTCCCCCAAATGTCAAAGACCTAGGGCCTAAGATCGATTTTTATCATAACGAAGATGATTATCAACCTTTGTCCTTGAGTGCTCTGGTACCAAGTACACTTATGAGCATCCTTATGCAACAATTTGGGACCTATCTCAGGTCACTTAGGGTAATCAGCTCATATAGTGTCAGAAGTCGTAAGAAGGACTTCACCTGATGTGATTTATATGTATGAACAGAGGGGGACCTCCCTAATTAGTGTCTTGGCGATTAATTTGTTTGCTGATAATTGCTCCTTCATGCTATTTTTGTCAATGTCAAAAGCAAACAGTATTCTTTAGAGTTCATTTTGGCCAAAGACTGCAACCAGAAATCAATAAATATGATTTTATGAGAAGTGGACTTCTCGCCTCATCTAGCTGTCTTTCCTGCAAAGTTAGAAAGTCCAGGCCTGAGGAAGTCAGCAGTCATTGTAATAGAACCTGGCATACATGACCTGGAGCCAGATATGAAGATGACTACCTGGACACGGTTAAAGAACCTGGCCTGGGATGCCAGGAGAGTCTTTAAGCAGCCTCTGCCAAAGCAAATGAGTAAGAAATACACATTAGAGCAGTCTCTGCTTGATTTTTATAAGCTTTGAAGTGCTGTGTTCATATTTATGCTATTTCGTAACACTACAGCCTCCATTTGTGTAGATTTTTTCTTTTCTGTGGTAGAAGGGTGTCCTAGAGTCTAGGATTAGATATGCTCAACCACTGGAATAAGTAGAAAAACAAGAATTAAGCTACACCAAATATCACCTTACAGTGACCTCTAGCAATTTGATTGTTCTCAAATATATTTGCAAATACGAGGGCTGTGTAGAGTGAAAACCGAAATTAAGAAGTGATTCTTGCCAATTGAAACAGCCTGAGGTTCCCCTGCCCCTTTTTCCCATACTTCTCAAGTGAACCTCAATTTGATTGTGGCTGCCTGACAGTCTGAAACATGACTTGCTGCATATAACTGATATGGAAGCCTGGACTAACCAAATAACATTTGCCCTAATCATCAGTCACTGGCACATGTCTGTGGGATTTCCTGAGTGTTCCCATCTTCTTTCGCTTCCTTTTTTTTTTGTTTACTTATTGTCCCCCCCCCCTTCTTTATTGCTCTTTCTTTTCTATGTCTGTTCATGGCTGGATGTGGTGACTTCAGTAATATTTCCCATCCAATATACATGCTATGATGTATGGCTCCACATGTGGAAATACTTTTTATTTGTTTGCTGGAGGTCTTCCTCGCCACAAAAAGAACAGACAAAAGCTACGCATCCTGGGACTATATTTAAGAGAAATATTACTATTTAGTACTGAGTACAAGCAGAGTGAAGAGTTGTTCAATACATAGGCACATGTACAGTTGTATGAAGACGTAAGACTTGTTTGAGATAACTTTCGCCTCACTTTGAGTGCAGGAAAGAATAGCCGAATGCAGTTAGGGGAGGAGTCAGAAAATTGGAAACTTGGGTTTTGGCTGGTAAACCTGCACATGAGATACAGTACTTCACCTTCACTTATTCCTACTCTACGTGCACCTATAAAACATCTAAAGTTAACATACTTACTGTCTATCCCACAGGAGAGAACTTAAGACTTACAACATTAAGACTAAAATAAAGGATAATTACATGTGTAAAATACAAGGGAAACAGTAAAATGATTACACCACACAAAATATGATAAAAGTTTATACGGTGGAAAGAAATTAGCGGTGGTTCATGTCATACACACAGCATGTAAGTAGGATAATTATTTATAAATAATTACATAATTATTATTTTTATGTGTGGTGGATTGTGTGTATATGAGAATAGCTAAAACTAATGTGACACACGACAAATGTATTTGAATTACATCTTCAGTCAGTACTGTTTTAACTGCAAAAGGACTTTCTTCAAATTATTTTCTAAAATTGTGTTCATTGTTTTTTATTTTTATGAATATATGGCATACATATTTATTATTATTATAATAAAATAAAGTCATATATTGACAGTGCAAAACGTTTAAAAGTGAATGTCTGTACAAATGTCTGAGAGTTATGAAGATTATTTGGAATAATCAGTGGTGCAGTGGTTAGCACTGTCGCCTCACAGCAATAAGGTTCCGGGTTCGAGTCCTGGATCGAGCACAGGATCTTTCTGTGTGGAGTCTGCATGTTCTCCCTGTTCCTGTGTGGGTTCTCTCCTGGTACTCCAGCTTCCTCCCACAGTCCAAAGACATCAAGAGGGGACGAGGCTGATTGATACTCTAAATTGACCGTAGGTGTGACTGTGAGTGTGAATGGTTGTCTGTCTCTATGTGTTGGCCCTGTGATGGACTGGTGACCTGTCCAGGGTAAACCCCACGTCTTGCCCAAAAGCAGCTGGGATAGGCTCCAGCCCCCTGTAACCCTTAACGGGATAAGCAGTAGAAAATGAGAAAATGGATGGATGGAAGACCAGATAGATGTCTCATAACATTCTCATGGGTGGTGACTGCATTTTTGAAGCCAGTAAGTGTTCATGTAGACCAGGAAAAGTTGTTTCCATGTCCTACAGTCCTTCGGAGAGAAACTGGGAGCCTGACCTTTAAAACTGCAAGTGCCTCACTACCATATGATTTCGGATGTTTGCGCTAGCAGACTTTCAGAGCAAGTCAGACAACATTTGAACCATCTTGCAATGCATTCACTCGCTCATATCAAACACACCCTTTCATTCACCCCTTGTGCCCTGCATTGGCCCCTTAGCTCCACATCTGCAGAATAAGAACCATGCTCTGATCTCAGGTCTGTTTCCAGCGTCTACATTTTCCACACTTACATCAAATCAAGAATAGTTCAAGAATATTTCAAGAATATTTTCCAGTTTTCATGTTGAACTAGAGATATTTAAGTATCCTGCTCAAAGGAAGTCTTCATTTTTCATTTTAAGTCGTTTAAAAGAAGGGCTGCGTTTAAAGTACATATAGAGTACTCGCACAATTAAGGGGCTGCTGTAGCTCCCACTGCTGTAGCTCCTGTGTGTGTAGACGAGCGTAGAGCAGGCGAGTACTCTGCTCTAGTTAGCTTGTGTGAGTGCAATGCTGGCTTGAAGTGTTATGAGGCAACCCTCACAGTGGGGGTGAGGATCTGATGGGAAGATGCAGCTGGTCCAGCAGCTGGTATACATGCAGGCGCCACTAAACTTATTCATCTACAGCAAATGCTTGGCTAATGTTCTCACTGTGGTTAAAGAACCACAGCAATGGATTTGGGTGGATTCTTAAAGGACGTTTTTGCTGGACATCAGGTTCCTCACATCTGACAAAATGTCATGACAACAAGTATTATTTTTTAGCAGATAAAAGAAAGAGAAACACTATAAGATCATAATTCTGCAGGTTTAAGACAACAGATCATTGCAAGGAGGCTACCAGATACAAGATAATACAAACAAAGAATGTAAGGTATGCCCCTCCTTTCTATTTACTTCTTTATATAACACAGTACACTATATAAGGACAGGGTCACATTTTTGGTAGATTAAAACAGTGGAGGAAATGTCTTTGACTTAGTGGCAGCAAACCTCAAATATTTAATGGGAGGGGTGGACATGTGTTTCGAATTAATGTTAAAAAAAAACACTCCCTTTCCTTCACAGGCAACAATAGCAATGTGCTCTGCAAGTACAATAGCATACTTACGAGACCAAGAATTAAAAAAAACAACTTTATTTAAGTTCAATGCAAGCCAGTCGCATTTCATAACACACAGTTTTACAAAAATAGTATGTTTCCCTTTTTGTAAAGCTTTTGTTCTTTGATATAAATGATTATTTACTTGTGCATCTTAAAAAGTGATGACTCCACTATCACGATTGAAGTAGGAACTGTGGCAAATGCAGCACTTCTGTTGCAGGTAAACAACTTGTTTAGTTTTTCCATTTCAAATGAAGTTTACATGTTTTTTTTTAATATGTTCAATGGGCGTCATTAACCTTTTGTCATTCATTCCTCTTAAAAAAAAAAATTCAACATTTTGACATAATTGCTTAAATTTTTTGAGAGTAAGATAAGAAAATCAGCACCACCAGTACATTATTTCCCTCATTACATCTTTCATACTGGAAGAAAAACCCACAGACCTCAGACCTGGATATGGACTGGATTCCAATGTCTCTGAATCAGTCAGGGGTATCGATTCCATCTATGATCAGTGGCGATCATTCTAGAATAGCCCCTGGGAACTGCTAAGAAGAAAATTGTAACAGATTTTTTTTTATGCAGCTTTAAAAAAAAAAAATTTTCTCTAATTTAGCCCCAGAACCCATTCAATACCAGGTTTTGGTTCTTATCCCTCATGCTAACTGGCAGCGAGCTGACAGTGTAGGTCTGCCATGAATGCAAACATGAAATAGGTTTTGAATACATTTGAACTGACTGAGCAGACCACCAACCTGCAGGTACAGAGATTCATGCTAATTGGGCAGTTAAAATGATAAATACAAGACTGGAAGCATCATCAAACAGTTTAGCCCAGCTGTTTTCAGAAATACAGCAGTTCCTTGTCTCAATTGTCAGAAAAAATCTGAAACCCAACCCCTCCCAAAACCACTATTGTTTATTTATGGACCAATCAAATGAGAGGCAATAAGGAGTCTAAAGTCAAGTGATGAACTCTGAAGAGTGTCTACATTACCAATTCCTTCTAATCTTTGGGCAAGCTTGACGAGTTGACTCCTAGTCTAGTTTACCGAAACAATATTGTAGGTATAAGAATGCCATTTTTAGTTAGCATTCTCTGCCCTCCTCAAAGCCACACACAACAACAAACTCCGAGCTGTTAGCAACCTACACACTGACAATGTGTTCACTAAGATTTGGATCCTAAAATAAATCAGGTTTGCTCAGTTACTTGGGTAAAAATAAACAGTCAAGATATACAACAAATATGAATATAAACTGGTGAACATGTTTGTGAAATGGAACCTGATTTCCCCTGATGTTCTTTAGCAAGGAACTCCAGCTCCATTCTTGCATAAAGATGAGAATGGTATTGATCTTCCTGTCTTTATTTCACAATTGAAGAATGCCTATCAATCCCGAATGTTTTGCGCTGTAAAATGTGGCCATCACAGCAATCATTTATACGTTAGACTGGAACTTTAAAGGCCATAACCTCTGTTTCCTCAAAACAGATGCCATTAAAATCATTTACACATCTAAAAGTCTTCAGAGTACCTGCTCTGAATTGCCTCATACAAATGATAAAACTGTTTAGATTGCTACACAGATAAAGTGCCATCCATCAGAATGGTATGTGTCAATGTGTATATAACGTAAAATGATGAAAATTTTTTTTGTGTTCATATGGTTGGGAAATCCCATGAGGCGGCGTTGGCTCCGCAAGAACCTCACACACGTTCTTCATTTTCAGTACATTCACTCCATTATTGGGCACATTCTGGTAAAAGTTCATGTTTAGCTTTGCTCTATTAGTACCTCTTTCAAGCTGGTAATGTGTGTTTATTTGTGAGCAGGATATCTCAAGAACAATTTTTTGATGATTTTTAATAATTTTGATTTAAAAGAAACAAACATTGGAAAAAATCTGTAATAATACAAGGAATAAGTGATTAACTTTTTGAGGCAATCTGGATCAAACTTGATCAAACTGTAAACATGTAATGTTGACAAACGTGTGTGTCCCCATGTGCTCTTCTAGCAAGTAGCAATGACATCCAAGTGTTGGATGAAGCAGTTTCCTTTCAAACCTCTGTACAAATGTTCTAAGGTTGACCCAACAGTCATTCTTTTCAGGGATACTCGCAGTTGTCAGTGAATAATCAAAAGAACCAACAGTTCAGTCTCTGGTTCTCAAGCTGCATCTTGGATCTGATTAATTTGGTTTGGTTATGAAAATCCCTCTTGTGTGAACCCATAGATATTCTCTTCAGTGCCTGCTGCATCACCAGTCACAGTGGCTGATAACTCCAGTTTAAAATTCTTTACCATCTTTGCCCCGATTCTAGTCTTTCTTCTCTCTGTCATCCATCTACTGTCTCTTGGAACCAGCTGCAGGCTTGGTTTGCTGCTGGGTGTTGATTTGATCATGGGGATATGGCAATCCCGGAGGTCCAGGGGTTCCAGGTGGTCCAGGTGGTCCACTTGGCCCTGGTTTTCCTCTTGGCCCTGGTGGTCCAATGATACCCGGTAGTCCTGCTTGACCCTGGATCCCTGGAGGTCCTGTTGGTCCTTGGAGCCCATCTTTACCAGAGGAACCCATGTCACCTTTCTGGCCTCTCTCACCACGTAGTCCAGTCTGACCAAGTGATCCCTTTGCCCCTTTGATACCTACAGCACCTCTATTTCCGCTGGGGCCAGGTTCTCCTGGTCCACCTTTGAGTCCAGGAGATCCCTTCTCTCCAAAGGGTCCTCGGCTTCCTTGAGGGCCTCGATCACCTTTGGTCCCTGTCAGTCCAACAGGTCCTTTTGAGCCAGGCTCGCCACGGTTCCCTTTGGGACCTGGTGGTCCAGGAGCACCTGTTGAAAGAGCATGCCTAGGTGAGGCTAAAACAAAAGCATACACATTTAATCATTTATACAGACATGAATCTCCACTCTACCTTTTAATATAGTGAAGTTCTTTATCAGCTGTGTGTGGTGTGTGTCCACCAGCTTCATCTCCTCCATCACCATGGACAGGTTTCTGACATCCACATCCAGACGGACATTAAGCAACATGTTCTGCTGCCGCAGTGTGTCGGCCAAGTGGAGGAGTAACAGGACCGTGTTGTTCATGTTCTGCAGAAGAAAGGGGAGTTGGTAATGAAAGGGAAGAAAAAAGACAATAAAAAAACACATACCCAGAATTAAAAAGGCACAGTACACCCATAGCCTAGATAGTCTAAATTAAAGAAAATAAAGAATTATCCTGGTAATAAGTAAACAACAATAGACTTGTTGATTTGATTGTTTACTTTGAGGAAAATATATAAACATTCTTAACAATTCAGAGATGCTTGCAGGCTATAAGCTTCTTTTAATTATATTGTTCTGAACAATAAGCAATCAGGGTCATGAAGCTTATCAAGGTCTCTAGACCAGACACACTGAAAAAAACTAAGTAAGTTTTGAGCTGTCAGCCAACTAACCTAAATTTAAAACAAGTCAAATAATGGACAGCATGTTTAATTTTAGTTTGAAATGATGTATAATTCAATTTTGCAAAAGATTATAAAGTAATTATAAAATATAGAGTTTGTCTGGCATCCAACATTTTCAAATGCCAAGGACATGAAAAATGATAATTTGTGGATGTTTGGAAGACATTCATTTGCAGTTAGTTGATAGTATAACTGTTGATGTTTATCATGCTGACACTGTCATTAAAATTCCCAACATCCTGCCATCCTGGACTGGGGGTGCGATGTCCTGGCCCCCCACATCAGCTACAGCCAGCTCCGCACAGCATCCAAGATAAACCGTAACACATAAACATAAACGTACACACGCGTATACACACATACACGCATGGAGCGCACAGCTGACCCATAAACACACACTCAGACATTAATCTTAAAATTATATTATACCAAATGGTAAGCCTGCACCGGAAATTCTGCAACCATTGTTTTTTGTTTTTTGTTTTTCTTTTGTTGTTGTTACCTTTTCTTTGTTTGTTTATTTGTTTTTTGTTTGTTTTTTGTCTTTGTTTGTTTTTGTGTTTTTGTTGTTGTTGTTGTTGTTGTTTTCTGCTATTGCTGTTGTTGTTTTTTTGTCTCCCCCCTCCCCCTTGTCTTCCCTATCCTGTCCCTGTTCTCTCTTCCTGTCCACTCCTGAGCCTCAGTCCGGTAGCTTCATCAATGAACCAACACCATTCCTAATAAAGTTAAACATAAATGGCAATAGGAGGAGTTTATCAGATTCCTCCTATGCAGAGTAAAACTGCTTCAGTACAATAAGGCACCAGGAACACTGATGCTGCTTGCCTTAGCTACTGAACAGGACAGGTTAAAAAAAAAAAAAAAAAATTCCCAACGTTGAATTTTGGTTACCTGACATCTCAACCTAAGCCAACCAAATATCAAAATCTAAGCATACGTATCCATCCTGGATTTCAAACAAAACTGCTTTTCAACTGTGCTATACAAGAACTGTAATTTTTGTGAGTATTCATCAAGATAAGAAAACAAAATATTTTTCATATGCATTTCCAACCTGTAGATCTTCTGTTTGTCTGCTCAGGCGACCCTGACAGGACGAACTCTCGATGTTGATGTACTTGTACATGCTTTGGACGTGGGAGACAGTGGCGTTGATACTGGAGGATATAGTGTCGATTTCCATCTCAATGGAGTTTAGACGACCATCTAAGGCAGAGAAGCGCTCACCTGTTCGGTTCTCGTAGTACCTAAAAAGGGTGATTAAGTGAGGAGTTCTACTTGTAAAAATACTATTGCTTCTGAATTGATTACACAAAAGAGTTTTTCTTACTTTTATTTCTAAAACTGACAAGCATGATAGAGTAAAGATTAGAGTTAAACTTTACAATAGGTTTTGGGGAAAAGGTGCAAGGAAGCAAGTCAATACACTGTTGTCATGAGGGCAGTTTTACCGGGAATGGTAGTGAAGATCATGCATGTTCTCTTCATGTTCATCCATGAAAGAAGTGACATTATCAAGCTGCATCTGAAGGTTCATCACCTGTGAAACACATGCACATGTTGCACTTCAAATGTTGCATAGCCCCCACTGCTATAAAGAACTTTTCCTGAGAGTCCCCCATCCATCAAAAAGATTTGATTGGCTTTTGTTTGTTGTTCCCTTTCAAAATCTGTAGATCTGCTTTACAGGTAAGCGGTATAGAAAATGGATGGATGGATGGATATAAAAGTCCAGCCAAACTCCTAATGTACCTGCTGAGTGAGATCGTAGTACACCTCAGTGGACATGCCGATTCTCTGGTGATCTGCTATGATGCCATTTTGGAGGAAGCGCAAGGTTTGCATGGTGCTGCTTGTGTTAGATTTGATCGCACTCAGAACTCGACTGTAGTTCTGCCAGTCGCTGGTCAACTTCTGGAGGACTAGAGTCTCCTCATCTGCTTTCCTCTGCAGGGCATCGATCCACATTGCACTAGTAGAGCAGAAAACAGCAGATACTTCATAATTTTTATTCGTTGATGAGAAAAAAACAGGATTGTACTTGAAATAAGATTATCCAAAAACGATGAGCTGTAAGGAGTTTTCCTTATCTGTAAATGTTCTACACATATCGAGACCAAAGAGGCAACTGACCTTATCAACTCATTCAACATGGATGCTAAAGTTAATCACTCATTTTCTAGGTCTGAAATTAAAGTCATCCAGTTTTTATAATTCAGATTCAAAAAAGTTTATTACTCTCCATGGGGGGCAATTAAAACAGTCTGGCACTGTAACTTGTCCTACAAATTTCCATTCATAGGTCAAGGTCACACATAGGATGTGGACAATGAAACAGGTTTAGATGTTATACATTTGAGAGACACTCCATCATCGTCCATCGTCATCTTCCGCTTATTCCTTACTAGTAAGGGTCGCGGGGGGGCTGGAGCCTATCCCAGCATCTACGGGCGAGAGGTGGGGTTCACCCTGGACAGGTCGCCAGTCCATTGCAGGGCCAACACATATAGACAGACAACCATTCACACTCACAGTCAATTTAGAGTATCAATCAGCCTAGTCCCCAAATTGCATGTCTTTGGACTGCGGGAGGAAGCCGGAGTACCCGGAGAGAACCCACGCACGGGAGAACATGGAGACTCCACACAGAAAGATCCCGCGCCCGAGCCGGGACTCGAACCCAGAACCTTATTGCTGTGAGGCCACAGTGCTGACCACTGCACCACCGTGCAGCCCTTGAGAGACACTCTATATATATATATATATATATATATATATATATATATATATATATATATATATATATATATATATATATATATATATATATATATATATATATATATATACATATCTATCTATCTATCTATCTATCTATCTATCTATCTATCTATCTATCTATCTCCATATATATCTATATCTATCTATCTATCTATCTATATATATATATATACACACACACACACTCACACACACACACATACATATATATACATATATATACATACATACATACATATATATACGTATATATGTATATATATATATATGTGTGTGTGTGTGTGTGTGTGTGTGTGTGTGTATCTATCACTGGCCACAAATCTAGCAAATATGGGATTCTGAAACTACGTTTCAACAGAAATCTAAATAAGAAGAAGTTTGTCTCAAAATGAATGGTTGAGATATTGAGGGAAAACACATAGATGACAGTTTAAACTCAAAGTCACAAATTGATGATCTTATTAAAAATAGAATAAATATGTTGGGTTAAATGGTAGGAATGGCTTTTTTCACGTACAATGCTTGCCAGTAATAAACTACTGCATACGAGAGCTTGCTTTTAAGCAATAAAATTTCCACTTTGCCATTTGTTAAAAAGATCCCTCAAATGTAGGAAAAAAGAGAGAGAAAAGCTGCTCTTGCAGTACTTGTTTGTAGAGTTTGATGTATCTAAGCAACTTATGTTGGGTTTTAATATCATGACACTATCAACCCTTTGTCACCTTTTAACGTACCTGAGCGCCACTGTGGTGTTAACCTGCTGTGCTGTAGCCTTGATGTCATACTGATCCTCTGACATAGTTTTCATCTTTTCTTCAGTTTCTTCAATCACATCCTTCCATCCGTCCACCTGATCCAGATATCTCTCCAGTGACTGGTTGAGAAGTTTGATCGACATGAGGTGGTTTTGCATGTCACGAGTCAGTCGGTTGCTGGTGGCCATCAGTGTGGTCTGAGACTGAGAGGCTTGGTCCAGGGCCTGAAGCCAATATAACAACATATAGCTTGACATACAGTTTCCCTTTATGCTTCATGGGTATTTTCAGAGCGTCTGTTTCACAGCTGTGAATATTAAGTATTTAGGGGGGCTATACATACCTGCTCCTGCCCCAGTATCATTTTCTGGATGTCCTCAAACTCTCTCTTAAGCCTGCTGATCTCCTCACTGTACAAAGTCACATCTAGACAACCTGAGCAGTTACTCATGTCTGTGAGATGGAAACAGACAAAAATATACAGAGTAGAGGAGACGTTATGCAGTGAGGCAGTCTGGACAACAATATTAGACATGTATTTGTATTCTAATGGTCTATTTAGATTTTGTTTTTAAATCCTATCACAAACAACATGAAAGAAAATATTTAACCTTTGAGCAATGTTTTTTTATTAGTTATGGTTTACAAAAACAAGACAGAACTTTCAACAAAGAAAAGTTGCAAAATGACCAAAAAAAATATTCATTTCATGCCTGAGGAAAACACTCTTAAAAACTCCAATTAGAGACTAAATGCACCTTGTGAAAAGATAATTTAGTCAATAACAAGAATGAAAATCAGTACAGTAAAACACTATCAAGTGTGTGTGTACTTCACTTTCATTTATATCAGGGTTTGTGTGTTGTCTATCTATCCCATTCTCATTAACGTAACATCTGTAGACTAACTTAAAGGAAATCTACCGAATTTGCCTTTTTGGAGGGTCAAAGGTCACTGTCCCCAATAATGAACATTATATCTTCATGCAGAATTTCTTGAAACAACTGTTTCAAGAAAACAATATTGTTTCAGCCTCTTTGTCGCATAGAGGAGCCAGTGTCCCGTACAGTAGCATGTCAGAGAAAAAAAATGCATGAAATCTTAATCCTAATCTCATTTTATATAAATACCTACAAACATCTGGCATCTCTTTTGAGGCATTACTCCAAAGAAATCCTCAGGATCTGTGTCTATGTGTACTTTCCCATTATGTTCGTAACAATGGTGCAAACTGTATTAAAAGTGTGCTACTTTACCTTCTGTTTCTTGCTGTACCCTGGTGTTTTTCTTGTTGTATGCCTCCTCAGGCAGACTGTCTATCTTCCTGAACACTGCAGATTCAGAGACAAAAAAAACTTTATTAACATGGTGCGAAACAAATGCAAAGCTCCACTGAGTTTGTACTAACTGATTAGTTGAGAGCAGTTTTTCTTTTTTTCCCGTGAAGAGGAGGAATTTAATCCTGACACATAAAAAACATTCTTAGCTAACAAATGTTACCAAAACACCAGCCAGCCAGCTGGACAGGTCCTGCAACTCTCACATATTTCCCAAGAGACCAACAACAGTTTTGAGAGTGGGAGTTTTGTGTGTTTGTGTGTTTATTTGGGAGTTTGTGTGTATTAAGTGACTTTCTAAGCATCACAGGGTCAGACTCAGGGGATAAAGTAAGTCTCTTAGCATTTATAAAAGTTCCTCACACAGCACCTGCTGGCTTTTATTTCTCCTGTGACAGTGATGCAGTACATCACTTGTTACTCTCCTTGTTTCTGTACATAGAAGTACTTATTCCAGTTTTTAAATGAATGAAAACACTCTCCAAGCATGAAAGTATTCATTTGACAAAAGTGTATTTCCTTCTCATAAGACAGCTAAAAACAAATGTGCAACGTTAGTTACTTAAGAGACTAATGTGGATATGTGTATTCTAAAATAGATGTTCAGCAAGGAATGGAAAACCAGAAGGTTGGTGTCTGTTTTTCTTCTGCACGGGAGTTTGAGCCAAGTGTGGTGTGGTTTCTGTTAATACTGCAGGTTCATAGTGGTTTGGTGTTGTACAGCTGGACTGTAAACCACAACACTGATATAGACTTCTACAATTTCTAAAGCATTGCAAAAAATTGTTGATTTTGTATATGTGGCGTTCACGTGTCTGGACGCACTTGATGTAAATGATTGTCAGGGGAAAAAAAAAGGAACACAAAATATTTCACAATGGACACTGGATAGTGCTATAACACTGCAGATTAGAGAAAACCTAAAGTAACACCGGGAAGAGACACCACTGAAAGGAGTCTTTATTCTACAGGGCCACCCTGACTTGGAAAAAAGTAAGCAAAAGGTCACACATTGGACAATTTGCTCGCTCTGCGATGATTCCTCTGTTTTGTGAGCTTGTGTGACGCCACAGTGCAGTTACCATCTTGGATGATAGACTGCTTCGGAAAACTATTCTGCCTGGAAATTAATTTGGAAAGATTGAGACTGGATTGAGATCTACAGGGGATGCATTTTGCCTATGAGTGTTCTCATTAAAGGGCAACCACGCCTGATCCTGATTAGGCTCAATTAAGCTCACAAATCTGCTCCTCATCATTGGATGTCCAGCTGTCTTTGCCATCAGTGAGCTGTATTAAACTACAACATTAACAAAATGATCAGGCACTGTAAAGTCCTGTGTCAACCAGACAGCAGTGGCCATCTCATTTTCAAATCTTCTTGCAAACATTGTATGTCACTGATTAAGCAAAAAAAAGTCTTTTGCGCATTTCTGTTTTGTAAACATTTTAATAACTTTCTTTAGAATTGTTAGTCATACCAAGGAAAAGGAATCAGGTAAGAGTGCAAACCCTTCATGATTTTGAGAAGTGACATTGACTACATAAATGAAGAAGACAGTGGCATGTAACTAGCATTTTCTGATTACCTTAATAATAACCAAGTCATAGTAGGGATAACCAAATTTGGAGTATTTGGATCTTCCTCTTCTTCTTCTTCTTCTTCTTCTTCTTCTTCTTCTTAGGGCCTGAGCCTGAAGCTACTTCAGGCGAAGACCCTATTATGTTTGCTCGTTATTATTATTATTATTATAAATTGCCTTCCTCACTCCACCTATGAAGTCCTACGAGTTTTTACTCCACCTATGAAGTCCTACTAGTTTTTACTCAACTATGAAGTCCTACTAGTTTTCACAGTATTTTCCGAATAAAGACTGCTTGATGGTGTAGCACGAGCTTCCTGAAAGTGAATTGGAACAGTGTTTTGCATAATCTGTGAGCAAATATATCATGTTTGCAACGTCATTCAGAATTTGTAAAGACATTCTGGAGGGAAACTTGGAGAATTAAGGATGTAATGTGGTTAGTCATCTTCAGTCATAGTTGGACGACAGCACGGAAGCAAGAATTTGAATAGAATAGAAGTTCGCTCTTCATCAAAGTATCATATTATTTAAAAAAATAAGGTCAGTAATCAGATTTAAAGAATCTGTGTAAATGTAGACCTATGTGCTCAATGATTTCAAGAGTTATACACTCAATGTGCACTCATTGGTACATATTTCTGGCTCTCTCATGAACATAAAATTAAATGTTGTACTAACAGCAGACCTCGAACACAACTGCACTTTGGTACTGTTCTGTACATGTGTACTTAATACAACAGTGTGTACTTATTATTGGATTTTGCGTCACTCTACCAAGTTTAACTCTCCCCTTTCAGGTCCCTGAATGGTAGTAAAAGATTCAGATTTACAGCTTTCAGACCTAATAAAAAGTGTGATGTTAATATGAAAAGCAGGTGTTGGCACTGAGCAGCTGTTTGGTAAAACATGGTGAGCAAGACCCAGTCTGACATTTACCTCACGAATAGCCTACTTAATGGATTATAAGACCTTTTCTTTTTGATTTTATACTGGTGCTAATGTTGTTTTTCATTGCTTGGTGATCGTTTCCCAATATGCTCTGAAAATCAACAATCTCTAAGTGCTCACCAAGAGATGCCAGCACAGCCACAGTGATGATGAGGAATGCAACAAATCCATAGAGAACTTTAACTGCCAGCTGAAGTGAATGGCTCTGCTGACACCTCATACATCCACCTCTGGTACGTCCTAGAAGAGCATGAGATGGACAGGGGAATGCATGAATGAACAAAATACAAATTAAAGACAACAAAGTACAAGCAAAAATCACATCAAACTCAAATAAGCATTTGTGTCTTAATCCCATTATCAGTTTGGCCAGAAAATACGACTACGAAGCAAAACTATAAAGGCTGGCTAATGGACAGAAAATGATCACAAATGTGATTTTAACATATTGCTGAATTTTGAAGGAGCAAACAAAAACAAAAAGCTAAGCCATGATCCAAACTGTTGGAAAATACAAACAACACAGTTTACAGGCAACAGTTGCTGTGTGCATTGAGGGATTAAAATGGACTTTATTGATGGTTTGTTTAAACTGTAGTATAAAACTAAAAATATTTGGGTGTTTTGGATTACAAGGGATAAAACTTAGAGGCCTAATGGATGTTAAGCTCACGAATAATTAATTCACCAAGGCAGATGTACTAACAAGGTCATTCAAATTCATTAATATAAAAAGCTGTGGATGCGGATGTTTGTTTTTGTTAGACTTGTGTGCATGTGGCCTTCACCTCTAAATGAAGGCATTTCCTCCTCCTCGCCAGTGAGATCCTCTTCTGCAAAACAAGTCAGGGAAAAATGCGAACATGAAAGACCGAAAAAATAATGTTCTTCTGACCAAATATACTCATGTTCAACGCCACTAGTTTGTTCAATCAGTTAAATTGAAGGGAATAAATAAGAAGACCAACCTTGCTTGGATGCAGTTCTACTAATCACTGGTCATATGTGCATGGAGGCAGTATTTCACCAAAAAAATGGATTTTGCCTTACTGACAAATCGGTACCTTCAGTTCACACAGACATTATTTTAACTGCTGCATCACTCATTTGTGACTCAAGCATCCAGAAAGAGCGAGGCCCGTCTATTGTCACCTTCTTAAAATAATTGCCAAGTCATTTTGGACAGCTTTTTTTTGCCTAAAACAAATCTTTATGACGTTTTGTCCCCAGTTTTTGTGTTTTCTGAAAAACTTGAAAAAAAAATACTTAGGCAATTATTTTAAGAAGGCAAAGATATGTAGCTTGAGGCTAAAGGCTTCCAATGGCTACCAACTACAAAAAGTGATGAAAGATACATCTTTGTGAGCTCAAGATACCTAATGAGTTTTAGTTTAGTTGAAAAAAGTATGCTTCGAGCTGGTGATGATGTCAAAGTATTGGCAATATATATATATGGGTGTGTTTGTGTGTGTGTGTGTGTGTGTATACACACATGTTGGACATGGTGGGGGCGCAGTCAGCAAACTCATCATGCATCACTCCTCAAATTCACCCTCAGACTTCAATAGACTGAGCCATAATAATCACGTGCTGGAAGACCAGAGAGAGGCTCCATCATTACCTTTGAACAGCTGGTTCTCATATCCCCCGTAGTTGTCTGTCAAAGACAAGGAAAGACACAAAGCAGATGTTTGAAAATATGAAACTGACAGAAACCAATTTTGCTGGGCCATTAAAAACCTTTACAAATGCTGTCATCAATCATACAAACTAGCTATGTCACAATCCCCCGCAGTCTCCTCCCAAAATACTGTGCACAACAAACTTGTATATCTCACATGTTTTCTCATGGTGCACCATATGTCAGCCATCACACTCTGGATGAGGTCAGAAGTGTGACTTTTACAGAATAAAACCAGAGGGTCTAATAAATCATACAAGGCCAGTTTACTTCCATATTCAGGCTACATTCATGTTTTAATAACCGCATGTAACAGTGGATCACACATCATTGCTCCACACTGGAGGCAATGAGGGTGTGGAACCTGATGTTAGGAAACAAAAACACTCGGCAGAGCAGCAGGGGAGTCTGGGAAACACACACTCACACACAGGAAAGGGATTTGGCAGGTCGCTGACTCATCGAAGAGAGGCAGTTACCATGCCCTGGTGTTGACGCTGCAAAAACATTGTCTTATGGCATAATGTATAGTAACATAGTGGTGCACCTGAGCAGTTTTGTCTTGACAGTTTTTTGATGGTGGAAAATGTGTTCACTGACTCAAAACACATGGTGAGCTTTAAAGGACTATTACACTTAAACGTCTTATATTACCCTGCGACGGACTGCTGACCAGTCGGGGTGTACCCAGCCTCTCCCCCTATGTCAGCTGGGATAGGCTCCAGCCTCCCTCCGTTACCCTTAATGGATAAGCGGTATAGAAAATGGATGGATGGATGGATGGAACTTCATATATTAATACTCAGAATGTATAGGCTGCAGCTGTGACTCTGGTCCCTTTTCTTCTTGCTTGCTAATACCTGCTAACATTTTTTTTTCTGAAATCGAACACGTATTTTTCTGCAACAGTGATAATATGTGGCCCACTTTCGGCTTGATGCAATGACAACTGTTCCATGTGTTGACATGTAAAGAACAGGACTCCAAACTTGCTTACAGCCCAAGGGAGCAACAATTTTTTTTTTCTTCATGCTGGAAAGATGCAAAACTGGAAAGACATTAGAAGATCAGCTCATCTACTTGTGTGGGCAAGGGATCAATCAGGTTTCTTTTTGTTTTTCAGCAAAAAACCCTGCATGATTGTGAGTAAGTAAAAAAAATGAAAAAGGGTATTTGTGAATGCACTACATTTCTCCTTGTTGCATGCCTCTGAGAAAGCATCAATTAATGTAGAGACACGATGAATGCAATAACTTTTAAACCCGTGTGCCTCAGCTCTCTAATTGTTCCAACTGGCGTAATCTGTGATATTCTCTGTGGATGGATGATGCTTGACTGTGGCTGTACACTATGGCCAGTGTAAACACTCTGATTTTACGGTTAAACAGTATGCTGTTTCTCAAGAAATTCTATGCAAAAATAGTAGCCATTGTTCTTCACAATTTTTTAACACTTCATAGTTTTATGGTTTGATCAAATTTTTTCAAGCCAGCTGCCTTTCACTGGATGGACCCAGTTAATAAGCAGAGGACCACTCAAGAGTTTGCAAAATATTTCCCCTGAAAACATTTGCTGTGAATAGTCCATTCTGGATATTCGTTTATACAGAAAACTGTGCATGTTACTTTTTGAGGGCAAACTGGCTTACTGTTTAAAATCTTTATGATTTTTGTGAATCTATGTGGATCAAATCTGCCTTTCTACGCAAAAACAAACACCTTGTCAAATGCGATCACCACTCAAACACCAGTGTTCCTCTAAGCAGGCGAAAGTACAATACACAAGCAGAAAATATGCTGGATGTTACATGAGGAGATGCCCTGATATCCTTTTTCATTTTTAAAGATGATCAAAGTAAGCCTGACTATATTGAATTAAACTTAATATCAACTTTTATTACAAAAAAAATCAACAGATACCAAAATCTCTGTTATTAACCATATAACTTATAGCTCATAAATTCAAATGATAGAGTATGGCTGCTGATTGTGACCAAACAAAAGAAGGGAAAAAAAGGCTGGAAAGAGAGACACAATGTCAGAAGATGTGTGTTTTTTTTTTGTTAAGATAGAAATATATTCAGCACATCAACTCTAGAAGCTTTAGAAGCTACGTATTTAACTATGCAGCATGACTGATGGTGACACGACAGCACTGGGTTGAATTGAGAAGATTATTTGTTTCAACACAAGCGATTTCTCCAGCACACACAGCCTGCAAGCACGATGGTGACGTGAGTGTCTCTGTGAGGCAGAGGTGGAACAGCTGAGGTCAGGTCTGGTAGGTAGACTCACAAAAATCAGAGTCATATGAAATAATGGACACAAGGAAATAACTAAGTTTACATTAAATTATGCACGTATAGTAGTGGTGGCTTCCATAATTAGCATGGTTGTAAAATGATGAGAATCTTATTTGAATGCAACTCCAGGTTTTGATCACCCAAGAACATCAATACATAAAGTAACATGAAACTAAAGGGCCCTCGCAACACTGCGCTTTGGTGGTTAAGATTACATTCCACCACCATACCTACAGAAGGTCAGGATTTTGTAATTGAGATACAAAATACTCCAGTTGGCAATTGATGTTTTGTGGTTTATTAAATTTTATTGTATTGTTATTCAGTTTAAACAGTTTCTTGAAACTACATTAATGATTTATGATGTGTAAAGAAAGCTAAGTTTTGGCCAGGTTTAGGCTCCTGGATACAGGAATAAGATTAGGAAAACATAGTAAAGGTTAAACAAACTGGAGACTACAGAAGGACTTGAAGACCCATTTCCTTCTGATATGTTTGTTTTTTGTTGGTACTGACCACCAACCTGACCAGCCCCCTGACCTTTGACCTATGACCTTTTGGTTTTAGCAACAGAAACTGTCATAAGACATTGTTCACACAGGGAATTTTTGTGCTCACCATGAAGAAGTATCCTAATTGATCTGCTGTTTCTGTGGTCATTTGAACACACAATGTACCACCATCTAATGTTCTAAAATGGAGGTCACATCATGTTTTGCCTCCCTGGAACATGTCTCGCACTGCCAAAAGCATAGTAAGCTTCTGAATTGCACAGTTGCACCACTTGTTATAGATTGCCAAATGCACAGCTAAAACATTTTACTTCAAACTAGTTTTAGGCATTAATGTTTTAATCAATCAGAAAGGGGTCCAGTGCTGTTTCCACCTGGCCTCTCTGATGTGGATGTTTCAAATGTGGTGCCTGAAGTGTGTCAGTGTAGTGTGCTTAGGAAGTGAAAGTCAAAATAACACAAATTGATTGCTAAAATGGTTAAAATCTACCTCCTTGGTTTCGTACAAAACCTACTTGATTAAAGTCTTTGAAAAATACTTTACCTTTAACCTACTTCATTTTGTTATTTTACCCAGGCCACACCATGCAGGTATCCCTACTAGTCTGGTTTCTATACGACTCTAAATCCTGTTTCACAGATTCTCCCAGCCTGATAAAGATACATTTTTGGTAGAAAACTGAATTCTTGTCATAATTTGGGTCTCCTTTTGCAATGTTTCAGTGTCAGCACATAACTGGGAGTTTAAGTCCAACAAATCACAATCAGTATCCACCCTCAAATATCTGTCCCACTGTCTGCCAAGTTATTCCTCTCTTGCTCCTCTAGACTTTCACCTCCCTCCCTGCCCTTTTCTCTCCTCATGTTTTCCTCGCTCTCTATGGAAAAAACCTTCACGTCTGTCTCGTTAGTGAGGAAGTCGACTTGTCCAACACACACAGAGCAGAGCGGAGCTGACAGCAGCACAACACAGCCTTGCCGAGTCACACCTATATACTGTGAGCCAGACCGCAGCAAAACACTGGACCTACTTGAAAGAACATTCTCAGTTTCTTTGACAAACAACATTTCACACTGGATACTTAAATATCAAATGAGTCATACTTCAGCAACTACCTTGTTGGTAAGAATTTAAGTGTGGCGGAAGGTTTTTTTTTCCCCCTCAAATTAAACAAACTTGGAACATCTGCATAAACACTTCATGACAGTTTAAAAAGATAACAAACTTTCTGGACTCCAAAGTCCCAGTTCAACAAGTTTGGATTTCTGCATTCCATTTTCTTCAAAACAAAAGTACATTGAGTCAAAACAACTTTTTTTAAACATTTTTCCAACTTTCCCTTAATAGTTGTTTTTACCCTTGTAAATTCCTGGATGGAAAATCAATCAGGGTTTGAAAAAGGTCACGAGTGGTTGACATGTGTAACTAATGAGTAATGCACCAAATTGGTTGGGAAATAATGATATAAACATCTTAGAAACAGTGCAACTTTTCTCTCTTTGGTTTTGCAAACCTTGTAAATCTATCACCAAAAAATAAAAAGGTTGAATTAAAAAAAACAACAACCTCTAATTAAGTTCAGCATCCAGCTTTCCCAACTTCACACCATTATTTCAGCTTTGCAACTGCCTGTATAATCATGGGCTTGTAAGGCACTATCTGTCAAGATGACATTGTTCCAGAAATGTTTTTTCTATCAAATGATTAATGCTTGCATACTTTTTGAATATTATTTTTGCTTTTAGTGGCAGATTAGCTCATTTGTTAGATAATTTATATATGTGTTATTTTTGACACTTCTGGTCTTCATATATTGGCAATAAACAAAGGATTGCTGTTGGTTATAAACAACCCTGATGGTTATGGATAAATAAATCTTTTGTGGATAAAGTTAAGACTTGAATCTACAGTGTAAAGAAAAAAAAACACAACACGCCACAAGATAAGCTCCAACAATGGACAGTGGCATGTATCTGTGATAGCAAACAAGCACAGGTTTGTAGCCCTGATGCAACAGCTCTTTGGGACAGAATCCAACTTGGATTATTGGCAAGTTCAATGTTCGGCAAAATAGACCAAAAATGACATGATGGTATATTGCAGTCACACTTTCATGGCACTGCGGGCTAAAGACATAGCACTGAGCACTGAATAATGAAAGCACAACAGTAACAATACACATCACACAGCTTCTTAATATCCGATTTACAATCCCAAATTTCACATGATTATCATTTCTGAGGAATTTTCCCTGTAGAGTAAGTAAAGGGAAGCTACAGAAAAGTTTTCCAAAAGTAAGTCATATTTTGACAACTGGCCATTTGGTTTTGTTATTCTTTGTTTTGGAAGCAGCTGCTCTGCTCTGCATGGTCAAGGTTGTTAAACTGTGAATAATTCTACTGCGAGCCACAGAAATACTGTAATTCTATTAAATTGGGCTTTGATTACATGTTGCATGTTCAAACAGTTCTTGCTCTTAGGCCCTTACAGATGATGCATATTTCTGCAAACCACAAGTATATATAATGTGATGTTTCTGAACCCCAAAATATTCTTAATATCAACATTTCTGACAAGGATAAAGACATAAATATGATGATATCTAGTGAGAAAGTCTGTAGTAGGAAGCTGGATAAGCTGGTGGATACATCGAGCAAACTTGGGAGCCCACTGTTGGAGTTCAGATGAGTCCCATTCTCAACTGTGAGTTTCACAACTGTAAGTGAAGCCACAATATTTTCTCTACCCTAAACCACTACTTTGACGCATCATAAAACATCAATTTGAAACTGGATTCCCTTTCAGCAGGCTGTGCAAACAAAATTAGGAGGGGAAAAATAATGTATTTATGAATTACTGTAATTTCTACAGCAATTTTTTTAATGACTCGTGCTCTTGGAATATGTAAATTATAACAATCCAAATCATGATTATGATGATCGTTCACACCCAAACCGTAGCAGAAGTGTACTACCCAAACCTTAGCAGAAGTCTACTACCCAAACCCTAGCAGACATGTACCACCCGAACCCTAGCAGACATGTACCACCCGAACCCTAGTAGAAGCGTACCACCCGAACCCTAGCAGAAGTGTACCACCCGAACCCTAGCAGAAGAGTACCACCCAAACCCTAGCAGACATGTACCACCCAAACCCTAGCAGACATGTACCACCCGAACCCTAGCAGACATGTACCATCCGAACCCTAGAAGAAGTCTACTACCCGAACCCTAGCAGAAGTCTACTACCCGAACCCAGACTACACCCATCCAGTGTTTCAAAACCAAGTCCCAGACCCAAGCAGAATCACTGACCTGTCCGGGACCAGATTATTATATGATATGCTAGAGCTAACCGGCACCACTTTCAAAGCAAATTGCTACAAAGTTAAGTTACTTGGTAAGATACATCAAAATTTTGTTTCCTACCTATGTAATGTTAACCCTTCTGTCTCCAGCTATAATGATATAATCCATCCTCCTCCATCCTGGATCGAAGCGAAGTAAAATCTGGTCAACTGGACGTAAGTTTATCTTGATCCTGGTTTTCTGTTAACAAATTTCCTCTCTTGATGATAGAAACAGCATGGCTAATGACATATTTCATCTTGAAAGTCCACTTCTGTCATGATGATGAATAACAAACTCGGCATATTTGGAATCAGCCGTCTGTCTAACGTAACAAAATATAACTTAGATTGTTTGACCATTTGAGCTGTAAATACAATTCTAAAACCCAACTATTTACATTAGCATTGCTAATTTGCTCACTGGGACGATCAATGACCTGAGAACAGCGGAAGTATGGCCATGTGTGATTTCACATGGATTCAGCCACCCATTGAAGTTAGCAGTGGATTTGGAAGACACCGATTTCTTCATTTTATAATAAGATTAGATGTCACGCTGCATGATAATCCTGTCCATTTTATATATATCATCATCAACACATCAACAGAAGAAAATGAGGTGGTTTTAAGAGTTATGATTTACTGAGTGAAACTTTTTCTTGTTTTGTTTTTTTCCCTTTTGATACCCCCCCTTACAAGAGGCGCTTAGTTCATTAAAGCTCAGGAATGTTTAATATTATCCCCTTATTTTCATAATGCTTTACAAGCATATATGCAGGTCTTCTTTCCTACATGATCTATCGTATTCATGTTTGGAATTGTTTTTTGTTTTTGTTTTTTCGACATGAGACCCAAGTTTGGGTCAAAGCTATAGGTGGATATGTCCGTTATTGTTTTCTTATGCATTTATTGTACTCACTCATGTCATTGACTTGGTTCTGTCAGCACCTTTTACTTGACTTTCTTTGTCAGCTGATCTCTTACTACATCCTCATTGCTACAGTATCAATGTAGCTTTTCGATAAGATACTTTACAAAGAACACTGCACACTTCCAAATGTCCTTAATACGCTTGTGTATGGAAAGTGTGAACAGACTGCCAAAATGTTACTCCGCAAAGCTGTCAGCCCAAAATCATGTCACAAAAGCCTTTTCAGACAACATGAACTGCTTAAACGTACAGTTTGTTGAGTTTTCTCTGAGTGTGATTTTCCCAACCACAATTTTCTGTTATTGTATGTGGGCATTTGGTCTAGACGGTGTACAGTGGCCAACCTCCACACCTATGAAAATATGGAGGCTAGCAGCAAGTTAAAATACACGTTAAATGCTACTTCACAGAACCTGTTGGAAAATTTCCTTTTGTCTCTGACCAGCGCAGTAAAAATGCATGTACTGTACAAACAAATGTGAGTATCACTTACAGAATGATCCAGTGGGTTTCAGGCAAGTGAACACCCAGCCAGAAGATAAACTTTTTAAAATCCAAACTAATTCTTTCAGGATGGTCTCATATGCATTTTTTTTCAGCCCTCACCATTTGACCTTTGGTGTTTGTGAATTTAGTCCCAGGTTTGTTCAGCTAACCAATAGCGCCATTCCATGTTTGTGGTTCCATCGTGGTGGTTCCTCTCAGGGTGTTTTCCAAACCCATTCCCCAGACTCCTTCAACCTCCATTCCCCTTCTTGGCTTTACTTTCATAGAGAAGTGTGCAAAATATTCTCCCTGGTGAATAACCACTCCTACACACCCACATGATGTGATCTAACATGCAAATAGAAATCTGCTCCTCATAAAGATACATGCTTTTCCTTTAACTTTAGCTGAGTTACTCTGACCAGAAAATATCAGCAACAATAGATAAAAAAAACCAAGAGTTATGAGACAGGCGCTGCTCCAGGTCAGTTTTTGACCACAACTTGTAAAGCCCCCTTTTCCAAACCTCAGTTGACATCTAAGTCGTTTCAGTACCCTCTGAGTGGAATGTGTGGTCTCCTGACAAAACTATAAACACCTGGAATGTGTTGCAGCCAACTGTGAAGTTATAGTCATGCCCTTTACAAGGGAATGTTCTTTTATTGTGGCCCGGCAGTGAAACAGGAGATTTGAGAGTCACTATCCCATAAACGCATCATGTTTTCTCAGGACTAAATGTCTTTGGACAACAAGCCTGGTTTGGTTTACAGGGCTGCGAGGCCAAAAGGGCGTGTACACTATCCCCAAATGCTTTAGCTGAGGGCCTCTCAGCTTTGGTTTTGCCATCAGATTTCACATGGTCATCATTTCTGAGGCACAAAAATGACGAGAAACTGCAGACTGTCCTTATTCACTTTTTATACTTACAACAACAAAAAGGAATGTGCTATCATTGATATATCACCTATTTAATTATTAGCCAGGAGCTCCACAGCAGGACATTTTTGTCCGTTCTGGTGACAAAAACAAGTGTATTTGCATTTGTGTTTTTTTTGTATTAACCCAAACCTTGATCTCTCCCTGACTTTAACCAAGTGGTTTATGTGTCTAAAAATAATCAGACCTTAACCACAGCATTGCCACTCACAACTCTCTTAATATATTACATTTCCAGTGAGAATGGAATGTCCACCATTAATTTGAGGCTCTTACTATAAAGCTGATGATGGAGTTGTTGGACTTTTGTAGGCTTATCCAAAAAATTGGTTTAAAATTCCATAGCTTAAAACAAGTGTTCAATGTGAAGATCTTGACAAGCTACCTATCTCTAAGACCCTCCCATGAAGGCGTATGAGCCAATCACAGTTCGTATCTATAACACAATTACATCAGACATTCTGAAGTCAGAAGGCTACAGACAAGCATTAGCAATTGTGACTTGTATCTGTTTTGCTTGGTTGTATAAATTCAAAAATGGTTCTATGAGGTACATGAAATAAATAAAACTCCGATACGAGATATCCTGAGAGGCTAATGGAATTTATTTTATCCAGTTTACCAAACCACACCTCAACAGAGCCAAATGTCTCCAGTGGATTAAAATATGCAGTAGGCCACATCATCAAATGATCTTTCAGTTGTGTAGAAACACATTATTGTTGTTGTTGGTTATTGTTTAGACAGTAGCAGCTTCCATTATTTTATTGTTTATCATTTATAGTTTGTCCAAGTTAGCAGCAGACCACCAAGGGGGCGGGTGTTGGTGGCAGGTAAACTTACATACAGTAAATCCAGGCTGCTTTGGCCAAAGTTAACAAACTTATTCAGACCAAAAAGTGGATTATGAAAAAGCTGCCTTGAATTTAATGTGTTCGATGTTATTCTCTTGTCACATATTGTACCCCTCCACTGAGTTTGGTGAAAATCTGCCATGTAGACAGGATGTAATACTGTTGATACACTTGATCGCCTCTAAAAAAAAAAATCCTCTGTAGCAAAGGTAATAAAATGAAGAAAATTCAAACAGCTAAACTCACTGTTAATAACAGAGCCTGTTCCAACAATATTTTCATCCTGAATAGGCATTTGTTAGATCATATTATATCATCTAAATAATAAATCCAATTAACTAAAAATATGTAAGTCACTCACACTTGCCATAATGACGCATGAAAAACTGTCTGGTTCTCTCCTCTTCACTCTTTCCTTCTTCTTCGCCAACTATACACCTGCCTCTCATCCGCCACCCGTCCCTCCACCTCTTCACTGCCCCCCCCCCCCCCCCCCGAGCCCACACTTCTCCCACCCCAGCCCTGTTAGGAATGTATGAGGCAGCATGTTTTGCTCTGCTTGGGCTGGACTGGACTGGAAACCACAATAGCAGACCTGCTGTACGTTGTGGCTGAGAAACACACAGTGTGTTCTAAGACTTAATGCGCTGTGTCGCCTCATGGCTCATGGCAGCCCCCTCAGCCCCCCTCAGCAAATGCTTGTTTAGTTTGGCTGTGATTTCTTTACATTTCTACTGAAACATGTCTTTTGATAACTCTAATATAGAGTTATTATTTTGAAAACTCTTTCTAATGGTTGTCTGTCAACCTCATGGAGACAACATTTCGGTTTGTGTATGGCCTAAATTTGGAGAGTCAGGCTAGTTGCTTCTCCTTGTTGTTTTTTTTTAATCTTCATGCTGAGCAACTTAAGTGCTAGTTTTAGCTTTACAGTAAGTTTGTGAACATGAGCGTATTAACTCATTTTCCCTGATAAAATTAAATCCAAAATGTTTAGAAAGTCTATAATGACTCAAGTGAGAAAATTTTTATGTATCCATGAGGCAATTAAAGATAAATAAAATGGTAACTCAAAATGATTCTACCACTTGTGTTAATATGGCCCACAGTTCCTTTGCTCTCTTACATGTGACCGGAGATCTGGTAGATATTGTAGCTGACAATTCTATAATACAACAAAGAATTAAATTTTAAGGTTTCGGTTAATGTTCAAGTTTAGATACAAAAGTACCTTTTGTAGAGCAGCTACGGTAAAGTTTAAGTTTGTGATGATGGGCGGCTCCTCTGTCACAAAAAAGTGTTTACCAGACTCCAGAGGACTGCATGAATTCAACCTCATCTTGCAAAGATCCCAAACTGCCTGGATCGAACTGGTTAGAGCTCATGCAACATTTGCAAGAAGATTTGTGAGAATGTATCGAATTAGTTGCTGTGTTACATGTAACATAAGCCAACTATAATCATCATTTTCATTTCAATTGATATCGCTGGAAAACTAAAGTGAACACGGGCTTTTAGCTTGCTGTGTGATAGCCTTGTTTGCTATATACTGTAGAGGATTCAGTATTTTATTAACATGGCTACATCATCAGTGAAAAAGTCCTGGTGCAAGATGGAAAAAGAGAGCAGCTGCTTTTTGTGGATATTTTTAAGTAACAAAAGATCTTTAGTGACTGGAAATGGGGGGAAAAAAACATTGCAAATGCTGTCAAAAGATATTAAAGATGTTATTATCAGTATTAGTGTCCTATGTCACCCCAAAGTCAGGGTGAGAAGACCTCCAACCATCACCCCCACCCCATCCACGGATCTGAATCTTTTTCTCATATTGTGCTTGATCCTTAAAATAATATTTAAGCATTTTGAAAACTGCTTCATTAAGGAAATTGAAATGATCGCCTTCTTTGTCATGATTCAATAACAGTAAAACACCCCTGGCAAGAACTAGAGTTTTAATGCAGGATTGATGTTTTTGACTCATCAGTGAATTAAAAGAAATTCTCACATCCTCTCTGCGGTACTCCAGAGTCCCCCTAGGGGGATCACCAGATTACTCTGCTCATTCTACTCGTATGTTTAAATACTCTGGCCACTAGAGGGTGTGTGTTATTAAACATAAATACAGATGGTTTTCATCCACTTGCATTCACAAGGTCAGAGGACATAAATCATTCTTGTCCTGATGAAAGCAGAAAATATCCTTTCAACTTCAACATTTAACAAAATGCCACCAAAAAAAAAGAAATATGGAGGTTCCATTCAAACAATATAAAGAATGCAGATTTGCGTTCAAAATAAAATTGAGATAGTGTTCCAATCATCATAAATTATGTCAGCACACAATTTCAATCTTTTATCCCACAACTTGGATCCCTTTCTGCTTCCTCTTGTTCCCTTTCTGTTACCCCAACTTTCCCTCTGTATTGTCCCACCTCTCAGGACTTCACCCAAACCTCTGCAGCTCCGGGAACCGCTTCCCTCTCCAAAGCCACCAGCAGCTCTCCTTTCATGCCATGTTGTGAGAACACTCAAGTTCAAATGGTATGCTCTCACACATCCCTTTTTTAAGAGGATATGAAGTCAATCTGCAGCAAATTGGCAGCGCTGCAGAACATTTTATGTTTTATTAAAGAGGGCTGTGGTGCACGCACATACACAAACACTTATAGAAATTTAAAGCTGACCAATCAAAGCCTCCCATCCAAGAGCAACAAAGCAGCACTTTCTCAGGATTTATGCTGCCAAGTTTTGGTGCAGATGAGAAGCATATGTGGTGCCCTGTACAGGTGCATGACTGCATGCCAATGTGGCATTTTTGAATTTTTTTCGCCATGTTGACCAACTGTAGGAGCATGAAGTGTAGGAGCATAATTAAAAAGAAAAAGAAATCCATTACCTTTCATGATTCCTCACTCAAGAAATTCTCCAGTTTGATGCTCAGCTTGGTTATGTTGTAATGACAGAGGTGATGTTGCAGTTTTCCACAAAACAAGTTTCCAGGAAGAGCTAAAGCAGTCAGCAATCAGAAGTGTCAGCACTCATTTTTCAGTTGTGTGCAGATTTCCAAAAACGAGAAAGCCCAAAAGTCCAAAAATGTCTTCAGATTTGAAAACTGCTGCACAACAAGCAAAAGGACAGTTCATGAATGCGGCTGTATTTACCGGCAGACCAATGCAAAAACTGTGCTATATCAACTGTAAAAACATATGATCTCTACATTAATTCAAACATCCCTAAAGGTCTATCAGTGCTAAACGCTCCTAAAAGCTTTAACTGAAGCTCTCAGCCATCATCCCTCCTCCATCCAGAGCCGGAGGAAACTAAACCCCTTCACACAGAAAACATGTGCTACTTAAGAGAGCAAGTGAGTGAGGGAGGGGGAAGAGAAGGAAGATGATTAGAAAAAAAGAAAGAGTTGGAGGGGAACAAAAACACAGGAAAATGAGGGAGGACTGGGAAGGGACAGGAGGAGGAAAAAAGGAAGGAGAGAGATGGAGAGAGAGGGTTTTTTTAAAGTGGTTGAGGCTAATTACTAACAAATGTTTGAATGTTGTGCAGGGAATACCTTGAATATCTGTCGCCTTGGAAAGGCAGACAAGAAAATGGTTTATGTGAACACATACCTGCACACACACACGTCAAAGTCATAATCCCTATCTGGCACCAGTTCAAACTTGCTAAACTCGACTACCAGTGTCAAACAGCAGGTGTCTTTCTCCCACCAACACACATCCAGCCATATGGCTGATGATGCGTATCCATTTTCAGCTTCTTTGTTTTTTCCCCTTCTCACTCTGCCGCACTTTATTATGGTTATATAATCCAAAAGAGTGTTTCAAGTTCTAGCCAGAGAGATTTGCTCATATACATATATATATATATATATATATATATATATATATATATATATATATATATATATGTATATATATAAAAACACTTTCTTGATTTTTTTTCTACATATGTGAGGGTTATGAGGCTGCACGGTGGTGCAGTGGTTAGCACTATGGCCTCACAGCAAGAAGGTTCCGGGTTCGAGTCCTGGCTCGGGCGCGGGATCTTTCTGTGTGGAGTCTCCATGTTCTCCCCGTGCCTGCGTGGGTTCTCTCCGGTACTCCAGCTTCCTCCCACAGTCCAAAGACATGCAATTTGGGGACTAGGCTGATTGGATTCTCTAAATTGACCGTAGGTGTGGCTGTGAGTGTGAATGGTTGTTCGTCTCTGTATGTTGGCCCTGCGATGGACTGGCGACCTGTCCAGGCTGAACCCCGCCTCTCGCCCATTGATGCTGGGATAGGCTCCAGCCCCCCCCCCCGACATTACATTACGACATTACAGCCCAATGTTAGTAATTAGCTTGACAGACTGGCGTGTCAAACTGATGGTGTCAGTTGAAGATGGCTTTTTAAAGTACTAATATTTCATAATTTTTATGAACAGTACATGGTTGTAAATATGCATTCTGTGATTTCATTAGGTAAACATTCTGAACAGTCTACATTTCCTTTGCTCAGAGATGCAGCTATTGCAGGTATTTCAGTTTAGTAGCAGTTTTTTCTATTTCATTTTATGACCCCAATAAATTCTCAATTCTCCAGTTCCTACCCGTTTCTCCTGAGTTTGCCTCCATACTCCCAAAGTGGTATTTTGTATGGAATTCTAGGCTTCACAGCAGGATACGAGCATTCAAGTCCAAATCAAGTCCTGTTTACGGCTCATTGTTTCACAACATTAACTGATAGTGTTTCCCAAACCTCAAGTAAGGACTTTGGGGGAGCAACCAGCAATGAATGCCATTTTAAGAAGCTGTTGTCAGTACAACACTAACCAACGCCCATATATTTCCCTTGCTTCAACTTACAGCAGCCTATTGGGCACTCATTGCCTGCCAATGGGCCTCGACCCAGTGGTTGAGGCAACATATTGTACAGCTTTTAGTCACATTGCAAATGGCAACATATTGCTTTTCAGCCAGAAGTGCACTATATAGTAGTATTGCACAGGACTGGTACACTATTATGCAGCAGGTTGATGAATAGAGTTACATTAACTAATTTTATCAATAACATACTAATGAGAATGTGGGAAAGTTATGAGTGAAAATAAGTGCATCATATCAATAAGGTCAAATTACCAATCTGATCCCTTCCATCCATCCATCCATTTTCTGTACCGATTATCCATTAAGGTTCGTGGTGGGGCTGGAGCCTATCCCAGCTGACATTGGGCGAGAGGCAGGGTTCAGCCTGGATGGATCACCAGTCCGTCACAGGGCCATCAGTAATGCAATAAGGGGCTCAAGATACTTCGACATGGTCACCAAGGAAGTGAGGATCGAACCAGCGACCCTTCGGTAGCTAGACAGCAACTCTACCTCTGAGCCATGCTGCCCCTATGTTGCATAACAGCAGGTCACAGTATTCAGCAATGTTGACATACAAAATACATAATGCACCTGTTGGCCCACCATCTCTTGCTCCTATGGAAACAAGAAAAGTGTGCACAGTATTTTGTATTTGCTCAAATTTAATCAGTAATCTAAATATCAGTTTCTTATTCAAACACAATCCCACTTTTCCCCTTGAAGCTTCATGGTTGTTACAGTCATATATACAATAATATATAGCATATATTGAATATTGTCTATCTATTCATTAAAGCTGTGTGATGTTTATTTCATATCAGCGGGTCTAATGCAGTATTATCTTATTTATCTTAGCACATCTTTTTTGTAAAGTGCTGAAACTCTATGCATCATTTTATTCATTGTTCACCAACACCTGAACCAAACAGACTTGCTATCTTTCTCGACAAGTGTTTGTGCTGGAACAAGTTTTTGGACTCGAGAACCTGTATAGTAAACATCCATCCATCATCCATTGTCTTCCGCTTATTCCTACATTAAGGGTCACGGGGGGGCTGGAGCCTATCCCAGCATCAACGGGCAAGAGGCGGGGTTCACCCTGGAGGACAGGGCCAACATACAAAGACAAACAACCATTCACACTCACACTTATACCTATGGTCAATTTAGAGTATCAATCAGCCTCGTCCCCAATTGCATGTCTTTGGACTGTGGGAAGAAGCTGGAGTACCAGGGAGAACCCACACAGGCGCGGGGAGAACATGCGAACTCCACACAGAAAGATCCTGTGCTGGAGCTGGGACTCGAACCCAGAACCTTCTTGCTGTGAGGCGACAGTGCTAACCACTGCACCACTGTGAAGCCCGTATAGTTAACAGTAAACAGTAAAGTCTGGTATTTGTTGGTGCCAATGGCAACATTTTAGGGTATGGAGGCAGGCTTAAGAGGGACAGACAGGGGCTGGAGAATTGATGATTTATTGGGCGCTCAAACTAAAGCCTGGCACACACACTCAAATATTTGTAAAATCTCAATCATTTTACAAATGTGAGGGACCACCATGAGCACAAATAATGACAGATTCTACAGTTCAGTTCCTGTCGTGTGTGGTATGCAATGAGATGATAAACGCAACAAACAGCACCCTCAATCAGAGTCTTGACTCTCAAAATTCGAAATCTCACAGTCATCACAACTTGAGGGTAAATAAAGCTAAATGTGTAAGTTTGCCCTCAATTTATGTTTTGAGTTTTTCATTGTTACCACGTCAATGTTTGTTGTGCATTCAAAACAACCACAAACATGTAGGTAAAGTAACACAGAGGATCAATCAAAGATTGAAAAAGCATCTCAAACTAAAATAAAAATTCACAAAGTGCTTGGGTCCTAATTTATTGTTCCACATTAAGCAGATGGGAGAACAGGTGGCCATAAGAGACACTGGAAATGGGGTTGTGGATGATGAGGACTAATGAACAAAACAGACATAGATGAGCAGAGAAAAAAGACCAGAAAATGAACAGAGAAAGGAGGCAAGGCAGACAAGACACAAGAGGCTAGAGATTTCAAAATAAAACAGGTACTAACCAAAACAGCTTTCAAGCAAACAAAAAACCTTGGGAAAAACACCAGCTCACTAGATGCACCATGCAACGTTGCATCAAGACGTTGTGGTCACTTATTTCTTGTGAGTTCACACAAAAAGTACACAAGATTAATTTCATTAAGAGTGTGATTTTTCGTGCACCATTAACCTAAAAGTTATCTCAAAATCCTGACAGAGTTTTACAACAATGGTGTGTGACTGATCACACTTGGAGTGCCTTTATATATCACAAGTCCTCCATCATCAGACAAACATGGAAAGGACAAGTGGAAAAAAGGAAACAGTAGGCACAAGACTGGTTATATAATGCTGAGATCATGGCCAGCCAATCTAGAAAAAGCTCTTTAGGAAATCACTTTCAAGTACCAAAAGCCCAAATACCCCAAGGGACATTCTTTGCAGTGATTACTACTGTAATCAGGGTACTTCAGTGCTGCCAAAAGTTTGTCATCCATCGCAACCATGACCAGAGTGACTTGATCCTTTCAGGATTACTTCTTCATCCCAGCATTAACATTCAGGCCTCATCTCTCTGTCCATTCTGGTTCTGAACTAAATAAAGTAACTTAATATGGAAGCAAGGAGTTCATAAGGTTATTTCTCTGACTTTGATCATGAAGGCAGCAGCCATGAATTCTGTTGTGCCATTTCTCAATCGGTGCATTTCATACAAATTCCAACACATTTATCTCAAGCAGTTCTACACACTGAGCTCCTAGATACCAGAATCATTTACATGTTTGAAGAGCATGTGAAGCCTGTCAGCACCGGGCCATTGGATATCATAAATAGGACCAATTAAGCCTGGTGATAATTACGGTTTGTGCCAGAAGCCAATGGAGCGGGCTCATTCAGAGGTTCTCTTTGCGTGTACACGTGTTGAAATTCATGCGGATGGGCTGCGGGGCTTCGAGGTTTGTTCACCAGTTGGCAAGTTGAACAGTGCTTGGCACGAGACTCACACTCAGCTTCCCCCACTCTGAGGACATTATGTTGACTTATTCATTTCCTGGAGACTTACCCTAACCTTAAAACAGGTCTTTGGGACTTGTTTTTGACCACAACTTCTCCTCACGATATAAATGAGACACAAGTAAGTTGTGTTCTGTCAGACATCTGGATATTTACACACACACGCACACAAAAGTGACACACACACACAAAAGTGGAGCAAACCACAACTTTGCTGTGTCACGCAACAGATAATTGTTAGACACAGTGGATCTGTTGCTGGTCAACACTGACAAACACAAAGTGAATGTGCCTTGAGATCAGTGGGTTTTAGCTCCAGATGTGCAAAGCTGGCCTCTTAAAACTAAGCTTGAGTAACTTGCCGGCATTTTTTTTAAATGGTCATGTGGTAACTACTGAAACAAAGGAAATATTAGTTGAGAGGATTAGAGCTCTTTATCTCACAGCGGTAAAAGTGTGACACGGGGGGAATAGAAAAAACAGTGAGGAATGGGTCACAGATGTGTTAGCAAACAGTCAGTCAGGTCATGGTTTATGCTTGAGGGTTTAAATCAAGAACAAATGGAATGGAATGGCAGCTGTTTAACCTCTTTGGGCTCATTTACACTTTAAGGGTCATGGAGGTCACATGTGGTTTGTTAGGCCATGTTAACAGACTCAAACTTTTATTTGTCATTGTCAGAAACTATGAAAAAGCAGTTTAAGCATCTCTCACAAGTGCAAAGGACAAGAAAAAACGTCCACGCGTGAAAACATTCACACATAAAAAGAGCACTGGCTTATGTGTCCAACTACATGCCCATGTTAATAAGCTATTATCTTTGACCCAATTTATTCTTCTCATACGGTGTGGATAAAATGTGTTTAATAAAGATATAGACAGCAGGAATAAGACACATCAGATATTGTCAGATACGTTCCAAGCTTCAGCCATATTTGGAAACATATCCGATAACTGGCCATGTGACAGTTATCTAAGCAGATGGATTAGATATTCCCTGTTATTGCAATTCACGTGTCTTACTTGCATTTAAATGACATGCATGTTAACTGATGGGGAAAAAAGTAGTTAATTAAAGCAGAGGACTTTGTCAAGCAGTGTTGACAACTTGCTGAAATCCACTTCTTTCTGTGAAGTCCCTGGACTCTTAAGTTACAAGTCATCCAACCAAGCACAACCTGAGCCAATCATTAGCACACTGTCAAATATACTGTAGGTCTCTCCCACTCTCTCTCTCTCTCTCTCTCTCTCTCTCTCTCTCTCTCTCTCCCCCTCTCACACACACACACACACACACTACTCTACCTCATCAATCTTTATTCATGTGATCAATTTTGTAATCATACATGTATTTGCTACAGCCATAAGTGCCAATATCATGTTTTCTTTGCTGAATAAATCCAATTTGCCTTGATTTCCTGAATGACTCACTTTCTCCCTAACTGCATTACATTGATACAAACTCCTGAGAGAAATGTTTGACCCTTTAGCTTCTCAAAGTTCTGTTATGATCTTCAGTGATTTGCTAACTTTAGTTTGTTGTTGTGCTGGTAGCATACAGTGGAGCGTTTTTGGTTTTTTTTGTTTTTTTTTAACGATCATTAACAAAATTCATTGAATGGTGAAAATGGGCCAAAGTTGTAAAGTTGCTAAAACAATTAATGAAAGACGCTAAAAAGTTGGATGGACATTTGTGTTTGCATGTTACTCACTATCACTGACACACATTAATTCATTGTTTCTATAATAATATGGAGTGTGTAAAGTTATAAAAGTGAGGATTCAGAATTAGACTGCTAGGGGAAACATTGCCTCAGAAGGACTGATGACCCGAACTGATACACATATTTTATACTATAGTTTTATTCTCAAATCAGTAGCAAATATCAGTAACAATGCGAGTGTTTTTATATTGCCTGTATGTGGAGAGTTCTTCTATTGTTTAGTGAACTCAGAATGAGACTGTAAGTCTGCATAAGGAACAACATTGCAAAACATGGCAAGAAGCTTCAAGAATCTTGTCTTCTGACAGCTATTATATATATTTATATTTCATTTACTTACAATAACATCCATCTTGGTTTGATGATATTTTATCTGCAACATGTGAAGCAATACGAAGCAATAAGACTTTCAATTCAGCTGCATCTTCAGTGTGGGGAAAACCAGGAATCAGTCAAATCCTGCAAATGGTACAAAACATCTGGCTCTAAGTTGTTGAATATCTGCCAAGTGTTGCACCTCCCCACATGATGGCCATGATTTAAAGATAAAGTCACCACCATTCACAGTTTTCATTGGATAGAAACTTTATAGGTTCAGTCTGCACCGGCTGAGCCTGAGTTTGTTGAGGGATGTTGTGTTATAGCTGATGGAAAATTATAAGAATAAGTACAATAGGAGATTTTCAAAACACTCAGAATTCTCTGAGGTGCTCTGTAACCTGCTGATTGAATATAATTAATTAAATAGTGTATTTTTTTATATAGAAGTGGTGATTGAGTCAAATTTTCATAGAACATTCCAAATTATATCTAAAACTAAACTATTGTAGTAAAAACATTGCCAAATTACATCCAGTATGTCTACTAAAGTTGCTTAAAATCCTTTATTCTTAGTTTTTGCGTTTTGTCTCCCCCTCTTGTTTGTTTGATTCTTTTTTTTAAACTTTTACATAAGCAGGGAAGGTTCAGTTCATTACACTGAGTTAAATGTTTTCACCTGGAAGCCATTCACCACAACCACAGTTTGCCCTGCTGTCACTGAGCAGCTCCACTGGATTAACTATGGGTTAAGGGCCTTGCTTAAGGGCAGTGATGGCAATGAGTGAAGGGCAAAAGCAGCTTCTTCTCCTTCCCTACCCATGTTTTTTCTGCCAGCTCTAAGGATTGTACCCTGCAACCCTTTGGCTGCAAGCTTGCCTCTTTGACATTTAGATGTAGAATATTCAGTCAGAATTTAGGGTTGTGTGTTGCAAAGGCGTTTGCCTGAAGCAAAAGGGACTGACAGAGAGTTTAGTGTTTTTTTTTAAGGTGAAACTCAATAGCATAAAACATAAGGGGAGGGGGCAGAATAATACTTAATCAGTGGATAATAATGTAATTAATTGCCCAACATATTTTACTCTATCAGAACTCATAACTTATTTAATTTCAGCTTGATTAGACCTGACCTTCTTAAGAGAGGAGTCCCATATTAGATACCGCATGATGAACACATGTGAGGTCTTCTGATAATCTGTTTTTCATCAAAGATGCCTTTTAACAGGCAATGAAACTGGGCTCTTGAGACTGTTAAGAGTTCATAAAGATGGAGTTCCTGCCACCTAGTGGTACATGTGGCTTTTGCAAACACAATCCACTGACAGTATAATTTCAGTACAGAGACAATGAAGTTGGTTCGGATGTGTACATTTCGTAATCTACCACTAAGACATCCATCCATACCATTTTCTACTAAGGGCCATGGAGAGGGTGGGGGGGGGGGGGGGGGTTGGAGCCTATCCCAGCTGCTTTCGGGCGAGAGGCGGGTTCACCCTGGACAGGTCGCCAATCCAGCACAGGGCCAACACATAGAGACAGACAACCATTCACACTGACAGTCACACCTACAGTCAATTTAGAGTATCAATCAGCCTCGTCCCCTCTTGATGTCTTTGGACTGTGGGAGGAAGCTGGAGTACCAGAGAGAACCCACACAGGCACAGGGAGAACAATACAAACTCCACACAGAAAGATCCCATGCTGGAGCTGGGACTCGAACCCGGATCCTTCTTGCTGTGAGGCGACAGTGCTAACAACTGCACCACCGTGCCGCCACCATAAACATTAAAACAACATTTTGATGTGTTCCATGTTTAATCTTGATTCGGACCAAAAAAAGATAGACAACTGAGCTGTCTGGGTGAGATTGTGTCCTGCATGTTGAGACAATTCAAAAGACACAAGATTACTCACCAGTGACTAACCTACCTAGACATGTACAGTCTGATCAAATTCAAATCCCTGACAGCAAACAAATGGATGTGTGGCAGCTATCAAAGTAAAACTTTCTCCCCAAAACACAATGAGGCAATTATATCTAAAATAATGCTGCATCTGTTAACTGATCGTGAAAGTTGTCAACCATGAGGTGAGGATCATAAACTATCTTGTGATCCTCACCTCATGATTTCATCACAATACAAGAAACAGGCTGGAGACTCAGAGATGGCTTACACTGGACACTTAAATAAATGTTCATCACTGATGTACAAGCTTTGCTGTGAGATGAAGTCAAGTCAGCTCCCCCAGAACATCTGATCTCCTTCCTTCGTATACAGTTGCACTTGTATTGTTGTGCACTATCAGTAGTACCGTATTGGAACATTATGTACAGTTATGACCTTCATGTAGTCTGAACAAAGTTAGACAACGCTGGCGCTTTGAGTGTCTGCTTCATTATCAGTAGGTATTCTTGCAACAAAGTTACAATTAACAAAGAACTTACTGATGACATCTGCAGATTCACCCCTAGACCCAGGTCAACTCTTACAGACAAATTATGAGAATAAGACCAAGGAAGCTAAAACAAAGGATACCAGATGAAATACCCCTAAAATTGGGGGGGGGGGGGGGGGGAGCAGAAATTGTGTATATAGAAGTAATTAAAAATAATATGAAAAAGATACTAGAATATAAAGAGCTTTGTCATAGCTTTGTAATTCTTTAAGAATAGTAAAAAAAAAAAAGGACTTGTTAAAAATGGTGGGAAAGGTTCTTTTGTTTGTAACTGTTGTTTACGTGAAAAAAATGTTTTAATAATAGAAAAATTACAACAGTCTATCAGTATTGCTATGTATTATAGCACTTACAAATCGCCCCACCCTCGTTAGAGAAAATATATACATCATTCATGAATTCTACATCATTTATGTTTTTTCCACACTTCCATGCTAACATAGCATTAGCTAGCAACAGCTTAGCTAGCAAACAACAGGAACACCTTTGGGTCTTTTGCCATTGCATTCACCACTACCAATGTTTTTGCCTTTTCTCATATTTGCAACTAACTATGTCCAGTTCCTTTTATTTAAAAACATACTAGGCCAGTTTTAAAAATCTGAAACTAGTGTTAGGGAAACAGCTTTTGTTTTAATTTAGTCTTGGTCCCGTGTGTCTTTATTCGTTCCTATTTTATGAAGTCATCCCTATCCTGTTGCTACTTTGTCAAGTCTGAACTGATTAAAGTCTTGGCACTACTTTTGTTATTGTTGCTTTTAATTTTGCAGGTAATGCAGCTGAACAAGGGCACAGGCTCTGCATTCTCTGACCCCAGCCCCTCTTTCTCTGAGAGAAATGTGTCCGATGGTTCAGTGACTAACAGTTAAAACCCTCATAGGACCAATTTGATTTTCATACCTTAAAAGTAAGGACATAGTCAGCGTGCACATCTGTGTGTGTGTGTGTGTGTGTGAGTGTGTGTGTGAGAATGGGCATGACTTACTGGAACCACTGAGATGACACATCTTGCACATGTTGTTTATCGCTTACAGTTTTGGATTTTTAAAAAATCCCATGTTTATTCTGGCTTGAATCCATCTACACACTTCTGTTCACCTTTGTGTGTGTGTGTGTGTGTGTGTGTGTGTGTGTGTGTGTGCGTGTGTGTGTGTGTGTGTGTGTGTGTGTGTGTGTGTGTGTGTGTGTGTGTGCGTGTGTGCGCATGCTCTGGGCCTGCATTATTCATCTTAACACTTCACTTTACCACCTCTGCGGTTTTTAAATTCCCCAAGGCCTCCTAACAATTATGGAAAGTTACATGTTAGTGCAGGCAGATTTTCAGTCAAAACAGTCTGGCACTCTGTTTTCAGGATTTTTTATAGTTTCCAGCAATGCTACAAAGTATTTTAATAGTTTAATTTGTTTAAGTAGTAGGAGATTGTTTCAAATCCATAAAGACACACATACTTGTTGTTGCACTTTTAACAGAAAGTCAATAAAAAGCAGACTCCCACTCTTCTGTGCACAATGTTCTGCAGATTCCCACAACAGCAAATAGTAGAATTTTTGGCACATCATCCAGTGAAAGCTCGGTAGAGCTGATCAATATTAACAAAGCTCCGTCACAGCAGACTTACTGGGACACTGATACTTATGATTCATCAATAACTGCTTGTACAATCCTGTTAAAACTTCATTTGCAACATTAAACCAGCAAGATCACTCATTTTTACAGCAGTCGATTTGACAAGATACAGTAAACCAACAGGAGCAGTTACGTATATTAATAATGGTCCCTTTATATTTAATGGGTACACACATGGGTGGCAATTAAACTTGTTTACATGTGTAAAAAATGAAATCAGCTTAAACATATTTTAATTAAAAAGATGTCACAAGAAAGAAATATGTTTAGCCAAAAGCGTCAGGTATCAAAAAACATCCCTGGCATTTATGACAGAACAGCCCTGTTTATGAAGCCGATCCTAACCAAACCCAACCATTTTCACAGTATTTGTTCTTTAGCACAAATCAAAATCATTAATGGGTATTGTGCATATGACTAGAAAAGAGGACTTGATTTTTGTGGACGGTGTGATTGAGAGTTTGTAAACAGGTTTTATAAAGTTTTTCTCTTGTTACGCTTCAGTCACCAGCAGGCTCCAGCAAGAAGAATGAGACTAACAGTTTTCTGAATCATAAAGTCATCATGACATGCAGGTACAGAGTAATTTGAATGGATTCAAGATATATAACAGTGAGAACTTGATTAAAAAACAGATCATCTCTTGGTGACGTAGCACTTTATATAGCTTAATGAATACACATTTTACTGATACTCATTTATAACAGTTGCCTAAGCTTCACAGTATTTGAGCAGTAAACAACACACACACACACAGTGCAAAAGTGAAGGCATGATTTGATCATTTTGGTCTCTTTAAAGAATTATGTTTAGATTGTGATATCAGTTTACTACCTATGGCATGTACATTTCTTTTGGTTACACTCAGATTATATATATCATAAAAATCATGAAAGTGAAATGATTAAATGTTGAGTCATTGTAAGGATGAGTCAGAACAAATGTTAGTCTTTCTTTTCTGCAGCTCCCAGTACCGCTGCCAGTAAATTACAAAACTTCTGGAAAACTCCTCAAGCTCAGCAGCGTCAAGTCAAGGGGAGTCAAACAAACAACAACAGGAAAATGAATGTAGATTTCAAAATAAAAATGCTCGGTTTTTGCATTTAGGAACAGCAGTTTAGGAGAAAAGCAGTAACTCATGAATCTGAGGTAATCATGAATTACCGAAACAGTTAATGCAAACAATAACATTAACAAATTGGATCCAATTAAAAAAAAAAAAACATGACAACAAAATCAGTAAACTATACAGTCTCCCCCTTGTAAAATAAATGGGGGAATTTTCAAGTATTAACATTTTCCACTATCAACGTACATAATCAAACATTTCATTCACTGTAGTGTTAAAAAAGGAAAGTAGTTATCATGAATTTCTTTAATAAAAATACGTTTTCTTGTCGGGCATTTCTTAATCGCTAACACCTTTTTCATCTCTGCATTGACACATTCCATCTTACAACATCTGACATTTCTCAAAAACAACTTCACATAAAGTCAACATTCTCTTAGACACATCAGAAGTTACAGTTTATGAATATCTTTAGCCAAAAAAAACTCCATTGTTATTGATGCTTTGTATTAATAGGTGTTATCACATTTAACCTTTTGAACCAAGAACTCCTGAAAACAGATCAAATGACAGATTTTTTTGTAATTTTCACCTGTGTTTGGGACTCTTTTTAAACCCCTTACATAGTTTAAGCTCCAAACTTAATTATCTCTCAACCATTGTATTTCTGGGGTTCTCTCTCGTCTGGCATTAAGAGCAGTTGAAGTCTTTTAAAAATCACTTTTGGTCTGTTTTATTCGTTTTCGTATTTCTTTTAGACTGCGCACGACACAACACTTTACATAAACTGCCAACAACGTCCAAGTTGCTAGTTTTATTTTGAAGGGTTCTGCAGGAAGTCCACTATAATAGCTTGACTGCAGCGGTGGCGTGCTTGTCCAGTGAATCACATGTTTGCACCATCCCAGTCATTGTCGATATAAAACGCGGTGGCAGACAGACCTGAAGTAGCTTCAGACGTCTGGAGCCCGGAGACACACTAAAAGGTGAGTCAGAGGTGCTTTTATTTTTACACTCGGAAGCTCGGTGTTGTTCAGAGGCGAAACACCCTTTAATCATTTTCAGACCAAGATGACAGCAGAAATTTTCTAATGAGTAAAATAAATTCCGCTTTATATCGGCAGTATTTAAAAAGTTGTTTCACGAAATGTCATATTCTGGGTCGAATTATAATTAGTGTGAGTTTAAAGACGAGTAGGTTCGTTTGTTTTTGTCATGCAGAAATGCTGACTTCATGGTCAACAAGGTGTCTGTAGTGTGTGCTTTCTCCTCTCGGGTGTGACCTCCATCTCAGGATCAAAACAACTGGATTAGATGACATCATATGGTCTGGACATTTACAGCTGCTCTACTTACTGCACTAGAACATGCATATAAAAGGAAAGGAAAGAGGAGTTAAAAGCAAAATTCACATGTAATCTGTGAACTGCAATATATTTATTTGCATGTATTTCATAAACTGTTACATATTTTATATTGCAGCAACATTTAGACATTTTCCAGCATCACTCTATGGAATCGTGCAAATATTCCAAAACAGCATTGTGACTGTTTGATACTTATTTTATTTTATTATTTAGAAAAAAAAACGGACTCTAATTTGAGCAAAGCCACATGACAAGTGAATCCCTGGGGTGCAAAAATCCCCAAACACATGAAAAGAGGCCACATGTGCCAGTGTCCCATTTGTGAAATGGGCCGAAGATGATCCAGATTTTCCCTTTGTATTTTAACATTATTTCACCTCTAATAGAGACAAAAAGATGGATGGTTTACCGGCCCATGTATTAAGTTTGCAACAACAGGAGTTACAAACACAGATGCCCAAAAGATAAGATTTAAATAGATTCAATAGTCATTTAAAAAAGGTTGAACAAAAATTAGAAAAGGACAAGAATTTCTTTTCTTTTTACCCAAGGAAATTCCATAGAGTGATGCTGGAAAATGTCTAAATGTTGCTGCAATATAAAATATGTAACAGTTTATGAAATACATGCAAATAAATATATTGCAGTACATGAAAAATACCCACTATATGATGACATGGTGGTGCAGTGGTTAGCACTGTCACCTCAGAGTAATGGTTGTCTGTCTATATGTGTTGGCCCTGTGATGGACTGATGACCCAACCGGGGTGAACCCCGCCTCATGCATGAAGGATGCTGGGATAGGCTCCAGCCCCCCCCCCCCCCACCCCTACCCCCCGCAACCCTTAACAGGATAAGTGGTAGAAAATGGATGGATAAACACTGTAAGATTTAGTGTTGCAATGTAATGCAGTGCAACCATCCATCCATCCATCCATTTTCTACTCGCTTGTCCTTTTTAGGGTTGCGGGGCGGGGGCGGGGGGGGGGGGGGCTGGAGCCTATCCCAGCAGTTTTCGGGCGTGAGGCGGAGTTCATCTTGAATGTGAATCTTGAATCCATCGCTGGGCCAACACATGTAGACAGACAACCATTCACACTCACAGTCACACCTACAGTCAATTTAGAGTATCAATCAGCCTCATCCCCTCTTGATGTCTTTGGACTGTGGGAGGAAGCTGGAGTACCAGAGAGAACCCACACAGGAACAGGGAGAACATGCAGACTCCACACAGAAAGATCCCGTGCCCGAGCCGGGGCTTGAAGCCAGAATCTTCACGCTGCTAGCCGACAGTGCTGTATGGTGCTGACCACTGCACCACCATACTGCCCATGCAGTTTAACCTCTATATATGAATATTCTATCATATCTGATGCAGATGTGGAGATGTTGCAAAGTGTTCAGATGTGCGTGCCTCTATCATCAATTCCAAATTTCAGTTCACTTCAAAAGTGAACTTCCCGGAGGCCTTGCTGGCAACATCTGGTTGCATTCTTTTAGTTGTGTAACCATGTTCCTTTCAGCTGCTGAGCAAATATTGTAGTTCAGGCTCTGCATAGTAAATGTGTTCCTTTTTCTTCTTCTTATATACGTCTGTCTTTCTCTCTGTCAGCCCTCCTGTTTGTCTATCTCAGGCTTTTCTGCTTGTCTCTAATTCTTTCCCATCTCTGCACCTCACCCATTCTGAATGCTTTTCTAATTAACCCGCCCCAGTGTATTCAGTCACTCCTTGTTTACAAATCTTCTGTTAATCAGTATGCTGTAATTAAGCAAGGGCTTTACTTGAATAATGACTCCATTGTTTTGGTGTGGGCACTTTTTACTGTAAATGTAAATCTCATGAACAAAGAAATCATTTAATGAAGAGAAAAGGAGACCTCTTTGCTCCCATCGAGATGCTCTTGATTTGAAACAACTGGTGACAAATGATCAGTGTATTTTTGTTTTTGTTTTTTTTGTTTCACATTATTGATTTTTTTAATGACTGTTAACTGTAAGTGGACGCTACCAGCTATAAGATTTTGACAAATACTTGTTCCAGCACAAACAGACCTGACATCTTTCTCGACAAGTGTTTGTGTTGGAATAAGTATTTGTCAAAATACTTGTTCCAAGACAAACATGCACTTTGGCTCAAGTTTCAGAGTTTCAGCTCTTTACAAAAAAGTTGAGATAAAGAAGACAGAATTGAAGATAAAATAAGATAATCCTGAATTACACCCACTCCTATTTCATAAATAATTCTATACATGGAGCAGTGATGATAGAGTACAAGTAAAGAATCTATTCACATACATGTAACAATATAGAATTAGAAAAATGTAAGGCATTAAAACCTATATGAATCGTTATTAAGGCTTTATGATCTCCATTGTACACCAGATAATAATCCATCAATCCATTTTCTACTGCTTATCCTGTTAAGGGTCGCGGGGGGGCTGGAGCCTATCCCAGCAGCTTTTGGGTGAGAGGCGGGGTTCACCCTGGACAGGTCACCAGTCCATCACAGGACCAACACATAGAGACAGACAACCATTCACACTCACAGCCACACCTACGGTCAATTTAGAGTATCAATCAGCCTCGTCCTCTCTTGATGTCTTTGGACTGTGGGAGGAAGCTGGAGTACCCAGAGAGAACCCACACAGGAACAGGGAGAACATGGAGACTCCACACAGAAAGATCCCGTGCCACCACCACCGTACCGCCCCCAAGATAATAATGTACTTACTAAATTAATTAACAGAATTATACATTTAAAGCTGTTGTGAGTCATTTTTGTGTCCATGTTCTGGTAGTAGACAGTTATTACAAACGATTTTAGACATGTGCTTACATCATAGCCTACTCTATCTTTACTGATTTATGACACATTTCATAGTTAGAATTTGGTGGATTTTGTTTGACCAAATTCAGAAAGTTAGAAGAGATGCACATTCATATTATTTATCCACAATCATTAGCACAGGTCTAACCCGGAAGTAACATGCATCCTCCCAGCAGCACAGGAATGTCTGCACACCGAAATGTTTGATGTTTGTCACTGTGTCTATATATTGGAAATGAAGTCAGAAAGCCCTGCAGTACTTTTATCGCCCATTATTTACCTGCAGCCCCTACTTCAGATATCACTGTGTTAGAATTGCATGGTAACAGATTTATAAAGAAAATATTGTCATGTTGTCAACATCACAAAATTGGTGTTTGTTTGTTTTTTGAGAAACAAAGGCTCCAGCACCTTTGGGGTGAACAGTCAGGTTTTATCACCCAACATAAGAGGCAGACCCCCCAACACTGCTGGGAAATGGGAACAAATGTCTGCAGCCAGCTTCCAAAATTTAAGTATTCCCAGATAAGTGGGGGCTATTTTAAACAGAATATTAAGGCCAACAGATTTGGTAAGAGATGTTCAACAAATACTTGTTTTTTTGGCAGGTCCATTTATAGCCCCTGATATGTAGGTGTTACTGCAGATCTTCTTGTTGGCCAACTGTCCTGTACCTGTTAAAATTTGTCTGTGCTGCTCCGTTTTTTGAAAGCAAAGGAGAATTTGTACCTTTCTGCAGAACAGAGTAATTTATAGTACATTGGAAAAACTTCATAGGACAGAGATTTGGCCTGCCGGTCCAGCTGTCTATCTCGTGTTTGTGTGTGAAGAAACATCAGATTTTACTCAGTTGAATCTGACATTGTTGGCTAAACGAGCAGCTGACCAAGCACATGTGAGAGAAATGGGAAAACAGAGAAAGGGCCTGCTGTTCTCTTTATGTAATGCTTTGGAACAGCGCAGATGGTCACACAAAACACTGCTCCAAGGTCAGTTTGATGTCTTTACCTCATTATTGAAACTGGAGACATTCAGCAGGCATGAGTTTATTTATTTATATGTATTGATTAGCACAGTTATTTTTATGTCATGCTGTGTCAGGGAGAAAACTGTCTGCGGAGGCACGCTCATTTCTAAGTGCGTAGTACCTTGTTTGTCGTGGCTTGGGGTGTCCTCTAGTGCAGATAGAGGGATGTTACAACAACACCATTCAAATTTGAGCATGTCTTACTTTTCCAGGATTTTCTCATCATTGCCTGCTGGCCCTTTGAGAGTCAGAGAGGATGTTAATGATGATGATGATGATGAAGAAGAGGAAGGGTTCAAAGTCTTTGGCTGTGGTGGCTCTGTTCCTGGCCTCAGCCAATTGTATCCTTCCTCCTACCAAAGACGATCTCACCCGTAAGTTCAACTCCATGGTTCAACCTCTGTGTATGTGAAAGTAAAAGTAGTTTTCTGAAAGTCGAAAATGGACACATGTACTGTTCCTTCAATTTATATACAATATCAGTAACAAATATCTTCTTAATGCTTTATTTTGAAATCAAAAATATGTTGAAGCGGATGTGCACTCTGTTCTGTCATTGCAGAGATGTCCCTGCAGGGGGAGAAATATGTGGATGAACAGATTGAGAACGCCATTAATGGAGTGAAGGAGATGAAGAGTGTGATGCAGAAATCTTCAGAAGACCATAAGAAGTTTTTGGATGCTCTAGAGAAAACCAAGCAGCAGAAAGAGGTAGAGGCAAATATTTGCGTCACAGACTGAAAAGAAACTTCTATTTTATACAAACGAACAGTTAAGAAAATATCAAAAAGTCATTTTTTTTAGACAAAATATGTACCTATTCTGTCCTAATCTTTGTAAATACTGAATATAACTGAGGAGGTTTTTTTTGCCACAACACAGTAAATTCTTAATGCTACATCCTATGTTTTTATAAAGCTGCAACAACAAATACTCAATGACTTTTTTGATTAACTATTTAACAAACAAGGTGGTGCAGTTGTCAGCACTGCCGCCTCACAGCAAGAAGGTTCCAGGTTCGAGCCCCGGCTCCAGCACGGGATCTTTCTGTGTGGAGTCTGCATGTTCTCCCTGTTCCTGTGTGGGTTCTCTCTGGTGCTCCAGCTTCCTCCCATAGTCCAAAGACATCAAGAAGGGACGAGGCTGATTGATACTCTAAATTGTCTGTAGGCACAGCACCCCCCCCCCCCCCCCCCCCGCGACCCTTAACAGGATAAGTGGAAGAAAATGGATGGATAAATCGAATTTTGAGTGTCAGATCAGTGACACCAGATTTCAGTGCTTGTGAAAGAAGACTGTCTTAAGATGTAAGGATCCAAATTCAGCAAAATCCAGAAATAAGTCTGCATCTTATTGGGAGACATTCTGGGGGCCCAGAACATGAAAGGTTTTGAGAATCCCTTGCCTAGACCACAAGCCTAACAGGGAGTTAGTTTGTAGCATTTTGGTGAATGTGGCATGTTAAACTGTTGTGTGTCTTTTACAATATTAAAACAATATGTTCAGATTGTTTTGTGTAGGCTCTTGAAGCTGATCTTTCAAGACAACTACCCTGAAAATCTTCAATTCAATGAAGTCTCACTACAGTGCAGTACGCCTGCAACAACCAACCAAGTTACTAAAAACCAACATACCGCTGAGGGTTTTTTCCTCCCAGAATGGAATGTGTAGTCAACAGAAACAGGGATGCAACAAAGAAAGCTGTGACGATTTGTTTCAAAAATTAAAAACAGCTCTCCTTTTGACCCCCCCCCTTATTATTTTTAAACGCAGGATGCCATGCGTGAAGCTCAGGAGATGGAGGCCAAGCTGGAGCAGCAGGAGGAGGTGTGTAACGAGACCATGAAGGCTCTATGGGAGGAGTGTAAACCTTGTCTGAGGAGCTCCTGTGTCAAGTACTACTCCCGAACATGCAGCAGTGGATCTGGCCTGGTGGGACGCCAGGTTAGACTTATACACACACACACACACACACACACACACACACACACACACACACACACAGAGTGTTACAATATATGATGCAGATGTTGGCCTTTTATTATGATAATCCAAACAATCCACACAAATGTCTGAAATATTAGAGAAATGTGGATTTGAAAGGAACTCTCAGCATTACAAACCCTAAATGCTGACAACGATATGTCTTAAAAATAGCCGGCGATACATATATATGCTGAACTAGAGGGTGATACTCCACGACTTACATTACATATAGTGCTTTTTATTTTACTAAAAACACCACTAAGATGCTAAAAGTAGCTCATCCTTTTTCCCTGCAGTTGGAGGACCTACTGAATCGAACCTCTCCATTCTCCATCTGGATTAATGGGGAGAAGATTGACGTCCTGGAACAGGAGGGACAGCGACAGAACAAAGAGTTCAAAAACCTGGAAGACAAATATTCTGTGATGGCTGACGGAGTGGACAGTATATTTTCAGACAGTATGAAGGTAGTGTCTACCCGCAGACCACAAGAATAAACTCTAGGTCAAATTGTCCCGAAAGTGATACAAAATTGGTCACTTGAACATTCGATCAAAAGAAAATGATGAAACTGCTATGACAACTTCTGCCTCTGTGTCCTTCTTGTGTCTCAGGTGGCGGATCATGTCCACGACAGCCCTCCAGTATTCTTTCTCCCTAATTTCTTCGGGCCTCGATCTCGTGGGTATAGAAGCATTCGTTCACTCTTCCACAATCCTTTTGATGGCTTCCAGAGTTTGTTCTCTCCCATGATGGGCATGAGCAGGAACTTCTTTGGCTCCATGGATTCAATGATGGACATGGACATGGAAACCCCTACTGAGGAGGGTATGTATTCTGCCAATGTGAAAGCTATGTTAAGTCGATTCAATATATACTTTAGTAAAGAATTCATACTTTGGTTCAATATAAATAAATATCAGGTATTATTACTTGACCGGGAAAATAAGACACACCTGTATTTCTACAATTTTTCTACTATTTTTATTGCATATGGATATTTTTATGCAAAATTACTTCTTATTATGTCCATCCATCCATTCATTTTCTACTGCTTATCCTGTTAAGGGTTGTGGGGGGGCTGCAGCCTATCCCACCTGCCTGCGGGTGAGAGGCGGGGTTCACCCTGGACAGGTCAGACAACCATTCACTCTCAAAGCCACACCTACAGTCAATTTAGAGTATCAATCAGCCTTGTCCCCTCTTGATGTCTTTGGACTGTGGGAGGAAGCTGGAGTACCAGAGAGAACCCACACAGGAACAGGGAGAACATGGAGACGCCACACAGAAAGTCATCAAGAGGGGACGAGGTTGATTGATACTCTAAATTGACCCTAGGTGTGACTGTGAGTGTGAATGGTTGTCTGTCTCTATGTGTTGGTCCTGTGATGGACTGGTGACCTGTCCAGGGTGAACCCCACCTCTCGCCTGAAGGCTGCTGGGATAGGCTCCAGCCCCCCCTCCCCACAACCCTTAACAGGACAAGCGGAAGAAAATGAATGGATGGATAATAATTGTCATTAAAACAGTAATTTGTTCATGGTTTCTAAGTGTAAAGAGAGAGCCCTAGGTTCTGAAGTTTTTCAAGAGGAAAAACACAAATACAAATGAAGTATTTCACTCCTTTAACAGCCATTTAGCTGAGAGCAATAACTCCCTGGAGCCTTCACTGGTTATGTTTCAATGACACAGAAAATGGATAAAAAAAAAGTACCTGAAAATGTGGCAAACGTGATTCAATTACCTGTGCATGCCCGTATTAGCAGATATGTGACCAGTGTGAAAGAGGTTCCAAGGACTGAGGTTTTGAACTTTTTATAGCATATCTGTGACTCTTAATCTTGATTTTAGTTGCCCTCTCAGTTCTTCTCAACCGCACATGTTGGGCCCCTGACTTTTATATTTGTTCAAATGTAATGAGAAAAAAATTCTATTTTCAAACAGATCTATATGTGAATTATTCATGCAGAGTCTGATTTGAGATAAACCAACCCATTTTCTTCAAACTGTTCATGATCCAGACGGTGTGTGTGTGTGTTGTGGGGGGGGTTGCAGATGGCAGCGTGAACGAGGACGTCATTATCACCAAACCTTTCGGAAATGGCAAGATGACCTGCAGGGAGATTCGCCGCAACTCAGCCGGCTGTTTCAAGTTCCGTGATGAGTGTCAGAAGTGCAAAGAGATTGAACATATCGGTAAGATGCTAATGCTCTGGTGAAAGCTTTTAGTACAATATTTAAACATAGATACAAGAAATGTATAGTCACAGGGAATGGCTATGGATCATTGTTTTCAACCATCAGTGTCTGAGAGAGAAAAGATCTTATGAATTAATGCAGCAGAGGTGATAGGGAAAAATGTACATGCTGATTCAGGATCAGAATATTTGTGTGCAGTATTTGTGTGACTGCTGAAGAAGTGTGTGATTAGGACAACTAGATAATCTCTGCACCCACCTGAGAGAAGCTGGCTCACCTGTGCCCACTGTGTCCAACACAGGAACAATAGAACAGGTACTTGATCGTGTGGATGGTAGGTGGAACGCGTGAGGAGATTCTGTGTCTTGTTGTTCCCCTTCTCTGTCAATGTGATGTTGCCAAGTTGTTCATGCCGTCTGTGGGAGCTGAAAAAAGCCTTGTTCTTTAGTGGCTCCCTATTCACCAGAGATGTCCCCGATTGTGTTCTGGACCGTCAAGTACCTCAGCATGTTTTTGCCTCTGGGAATGAAAAGCAGATGAGGTTTACTCATTGACTGTAGCTGTTATTATATACAGTGGTGGAAAAGAAGTTTTTGGACACCCTCAAAGTTTTACACAATGTCAAATATTATCATGAAATATTAGCTGCATTAGATAGACACAAACAAATACAAAAATACAAATTTTGTTTTGTTTATTGTTTACAAGAAAAACTAACAAAACTAAATTCTTGACAGTTTCAATACGTCAGTTCTCAACGTTATCAGTATCAAAGTCAACAAATAACAGAGAATCTGTTACAAACTGAACAAAAAAATAAATAAATCATCACGTCATCAAATTAATATTTAGTAGTCCGGCCATTAGCACTCAGTAGAGCTCTAATCCTGGCTGGCATGTTCCCCACCAGCCTTTCACACTGTTGAGGGGCAATCTTGTCCCATTCTTCTTGAATTACTGCTTTTAATTCTTCTAAATTCTTTGGTTAATGTTTTGAAACAGACCTTTTGATAATCCACCGCAGATTTTCGATGAGGATCATGTGCGGGGATTGTGCTGGCCACTCTGAGACCTAGATACTGGGCACCTGCAGCCAAGTTCTAGTGGCCCAGGTTGTGTGGAAAGGGGCATTATCTTGTTGGAATATCCAGTTTGGACCTTGACGGAACAGTGCAGAAGGGAACATTGGGGTTTTGAGAATGACTCAATACTTGGCAGAGTTCAATGCACCATTACTGACATAGAGATGACCAACACTGGCAGCACTCATGCACCCCCAAACCATATCTACACCATGCTTGACAGTAGGTACTGTACATGCTGGAGCTAATGCTTCGCCTGGCCTTTTGCATCCCCTCACATTAGCAAGAGGAAGGTAAAGCTGGAAACTGGACTCATCTACCCACAGAATCTTCCTCCAATTCCTGGCTGTTCAGTTCTTGCGTGCTTGCGCCCAACGGTGTCAGGCGAACTTCTGTCTCTCATTGGTCAGTGGCTTCTTGACAGCGTTGTGGAACCTTAAACCATGATCTAAAAGTCAGTCACATACAGTGCAGATGGAACACTGGATGCCGGTTTGGTTTGACCACTGCTGCTGAAGCTCCTGTGATGTCATTCTTTGGTTTTCCCTGCACATGCGGATCAGGATGTGGTCTTTTCTTTCTGTGTGGAGTCTCCATGTTCTCCCTGTGCCTGCATGGGTTCTCTCTGGTACTCCAGCTTCCTCCCACAGTCCAAAGACATGCAAGAAGGAACTAGGCTAATTGGATATTCTAAATTGACTGTACGTGTGGTTGTGAGTGTGAATGGTGGTCTGTCTCTATGTGTTGGCCCTGTGATGGACTGGCGACCTGTCCAGAGTGAACCCTGCCTCTCACCCGAAGGCTGCTGGGATAGGCTCCAGCCCCCCCCCCCCCCCTCCCGACCCTTAACAGGATTAGCAGTAGAAAATGGATGGATGGAAGGACCTAAAGTGATTCTTAATGCAATATTTCACAAATGTATTGGGTATCCGAAAACATTTTTCCACCACCTGAATATCTTATTTTACTATAGGTAGATACAGCATAATCTGTCAAAATAAAGGAATCAACTGTAAGTCTTTCAATCAAAGTCGAACCTCTAAAAGATTTTGGGGTGAGTTCCACTTCCATGGAGCTCCAGAGTGACAATCATCTTGCCTTCCCAGACTGCTCTGGGAGGAAACCTCTGCAAGGACCCCTGAAGCAAGACCTGGAGGAAGCGCTGGCCATGGCTGAGCGCTTCACCCAGCATTACAACAGCCTCCTGAAGAGGTTTGAGGAGCAAATGTTCAACACCTCCTCCATCCTGGATCTGTTCAATCGGCAGTTTGGCTGGGTATCATCTCTGGCCAACAGCACCAACTCCAAGGACAACATCTTCCAGATTCAGACGGTACGTAGATCTTCATCACTCTGTCTGGGTAGGTTAGTGAGTTGCTTTCAAGATGCTCAACACTTGTATTCAATTTAATTTTATCCTAGCCTTTTGCCTTATATGCAGTAGATTTGATTTGTGTTAGTTAGTTTTTATTAAGTTTTCTTGAAAAAATGAATTCTATAATCCTGATTATCTTACTCAAAATGGCCAGTGTATGTATATATATATATATATATATATATATATATATATGTATATATCTTTACTGTATTCCAAGGTAAGTATTTTTCTAAAAGTCACTGGGTTTATAGTTTTATTCTAAGAAATATAAAAGATAATATAGATAACACAGCAGTCAATGACTGTGTGCTAAAGAGCAAAATCAAGGGTAAATTAATTTGCTTCATGGAAGAAAATATCATTCCCTACAGAAGACTCTGTATTCTGTGAATGAGCTCAATATCCATTTCTAATTGAATAGTATACAGATCAATGGAGGTGCGTAAGTTCAAGAGTTGAAGTAAGCTGTTAGCCCTGCAAACATAATAACTTCCTACAAATGTAATAGCTGGTAAAAAATAATACAATTCTGCAGCTTTAAACTTAATAATCCCACAAACACATTGAAATTTCCCACAAATGTAATCATTCTTATGTTTAATTCTTAGGTTTGTAAGGATTTGTTACATATTGGAATGTGAAAATCTTCTGCTTTCAAAATTTCAGTCTCCAATTATGTAAACTTCATGTAAATGAAATAACGGGGAAGTTTAACAGTTCATCAACTTGCTTGGGACTCACAGCAACTTCCTGAAGGATCCCTGGTGGTCCCCTGACCCCATGTTGACCAATCATCTAAGAGAGAAGAGTGTGAGAAGGAAATGTCATTGGCTGTTGAACACATTCAGAGTCAGCAACAGATACAAACTGTTTTGTTTTAGCTTAAATTAGTGATTTATTAGATTATTTCAATCTTGAAAGCAGATCTTTTCACTTTTCTGAAAATGTAATTATTTAGTTTTTGATAGGCAACTGTTATGAAGTTATTTGGTTTACTACAATAAAAGCTGAAGATTTTTATAACTTTCGTTGAAGGTTATGTTTGTGGGGCTAACACATGTTCTAACGTGAGCGTTGTTTTGTTTGACGGGGCATGTGTCCTTCCTGCAGCAGTTCTTTTAATTCGAGTATCACTTACGTTAAATTGAAGGATTATGAATTCTGAGTTGTGATATGTACCTCCCAGTATCACATACATCATAGATCAAATCAGACATAATAAGACTTGAATTCACAGAGAAACCAGCATTTCAGCTTTCTTCTGTGTGCTGCAGGTGTTCTGCAAGGATAAAGAGGAGATGCCAAGTGAGGACACAAAGCTGGGAGAAACCAGTGTGTCTGTGAAACTCTTCGACTCGCCAACCATGAACTTCACCGTGCCTGGCGACATCCCCTGGACTGACCCCAAATTCTCAGAGGTGGTGGCTCAGAGGGCCCTGGACCACTATAAGGACACCAGTGTGTGAGTGTCCACGATTGAAACATTTTAATGTTGATTAGTATTACTGCTTACTGTATCTAGGCTGCCACTTAGAGGAACTTCATTTAATACCATTAACTGTATCTTCAAGTTTAATTTTTTGGGCCTTCTGTGCCTTTGAGGTGTTTGTAACGTGTTCCCACTTTATATTTACCTTTTACAGTTAATTTTTAATCGTTTAACTCATTACATGTCTTTAATGCATGTTTCTAATGTGTAAGAATAATCTTAAGCAAAAAATGTTTTTCTTTCCTTGTTTAGTCCCCTCCCTCATACTGCCTTTATTTCATTCGTTCCCTCCTTTAGTATCAAAAAAGAAGCCAGCAAATTGTGTTTCATGTTAGCTTGTATTTGATCTGATTTATATTTGCTTTACTCTATGCTGCATAATCCACTAGGGAAGATAAAGAAATCATCTCTTACATTTACTCATGTCCGTCCTTTTTTTTTTTTTTTCCAGCATCGTCAAATAAATGATTTCAGTCTGCGTCTCAACCTGCACTGTCTGCTGACACGAATGTTCTGGATTCATCAGCATCTAAACTCACCTGGAAACCCTGAAGCCGACCCACTGGTTCTGTTGCAAACAACAGTCTGACCCAGGGGTAGGCAACCATGTGCCATGGAGAGCCGAGTGTATGCAAGTTTTCCTTCCAACCAAACACTTTAACAGGTGATTCCACTGATTAACACACCTTCAGCAACAGAAGAGTGTTAATCAGTGGAATCACCTGTTAAGGTGTTTGGTTGGAAGGAAAACCTGCATACATCCGGCTCTCCGTGGCACATGGTTGCCTACCCCTGGTCTAACCTCAGACATTTCTGTTGTTACATTTGAGCTCTTTGTCCTGCTGTAAGAAAAGATATTTAGTCTGCAGATCATCCTACTACAGCCTTATATGTGAGCTGGGCTTTGCTAAAAGGGGCCATAGCACTCAGACTATTAATGCTTTAACTGTAGTTACAAGCTAACAACACATACAGATCAAAGTGGTTTCAACTGAATGACAAAAACATTAAAATCTATCATCCATTCTGCAGTGCTCTGGGTTGTTATCAGAGTTGGTTCATTAGTTTGGTTTCAATTCTCTAGATGTTTCTTAACACAGTTGGCAGTGTTCAGCTCCTCTGTGCAGCTAACAGCTAAGCATTAAAGCAATTCGTAGAGATGAATAAATCCTGCTAAAACGCCAGGCTGTCTTTGTCTTTTCTGAGAACTCCAGATTATTTGCTGTAATAATAAAGTTCTTTTGAATCTATGGAATCAAATATGTATCTATAGCTGTGACCTGAACTGATCATAACTCTAAAAGCTGAATTGCTTGCATTTAAGATAAATGCAGTCTTCTAGAATAAAAAGCTATTTTTTTCCCACTTGTTCTGACATGTAACAGCACTCCAAATGTCTCTTACATTGGTTAGATGACTGCAGTTAAGACCTTTTCACATTTGCACACTTGGTTCCGTTTTAGTTTGGATTCAGTTTGACTTCCAAGGCCATCAGTTGTCCTCCCTTGGGGGGAGTTCCAGGCATCTAGGAGAAGGCTGCAGGGAGGACTTAGGACCAGGTGGAGGGATGACATCTCCACACTGGGCTGGGGACACCTCAGGATCCTTCAGTCAGAACTGGTTTATGTGCCCAGGGAAAAAGAAGTTTGGGGTTCCCTGCTGAAGCTACTAACCCTGTGACCCAATTGTGAATAAGCAGTTGAAGATGATAGATGGATGGCCATTGGTTTATAAGTAACCCATAAGAACTGCCATGATTGTAGATTTTGACCCCACACTGGGGACAGGTGTGACCTCTTTGTTCTCTCTTTGGGTTTTCTGTCCTTGAGTTATGCCTTGAAGGATTTTTTTTCAAATTAGGCAAAAATGTTCACGCGGATTCAATCAAGGATGAACAACTTAGAAGTACTGAACATTAAATAGCACAAAATAATGACTTTTGAGGACATTTTACAGCTAAGAGATCGATGACATCCATCTTCCACAAAAAGCCTTTTCTACAGATTATTAAACGTCAGCTCAGTAACACCTTGAGGGGATAATAGCTGTGATTTTTTAATAAATATCAAATCAAACATTGCACTTATATTAGCATGTTAACTGTTTCAGGGGATTTTCAAAATTTAAATTGTAAAACTGAAAAATGATTTTGAAAACAGAATAGTTGTACCAAAAAGTTAACAGAGAAAGTGAGTGATGAGTTGCTTGTACAAGAGGCACGACAGCAGTGCAGTATGAAAACTTGAACAAACTCTACTAGGGCTGCATAACTAAATTGAAATATCACAATATTAATTTTATGATACTGTACCAGTGTTCCTGCCCCTGGTATAATATATTGTGATTAAAAAAAAAAAGTTCTTGTGAGGTCTTGACAGTACCCAGCTCAACATTCAACAGCTTTGAAACAGTAACCACACCTTGGGTCTGAGGTACGCATTTTGGAGAATCCTTAAGCATGCACTTTATAAAGTATGAGCTCAGTACTCAAAGAGTAAAAAACAGCCAGTGTTTAAAATATTGTGCCGTTTTTTTATTTTTGTGTAAAAATCACACAGCTGCTAGTTGACTCTGCAGAGATACATTACATCCATGCAGTTAAACATCTAGATCCCACAGCCAAGAGAGAAGGAATTAAATAGAATATTATTTCGCTGTTAGTCAGCAATTAATGCAAATTTACATATGAGTCCAAAAGTGTGTATCATATACAATATACAACACAGATCTAGGAGCAAATAGCATTCAAAATCCCATCAAAGACTTTTACAACTCATTGCTTCTGCCTGGATTCGGTTTTAGGGATGAGGAGCGTTAACAATCCCACATGAAGGTATTCAATAGGTTTTTAAATGGTATTAGTTCCAGGTCTGAGACCATATCACTCTCTCTCTCTCTCTCACACACACACACACACACACACACACACACACACACACACACACACACACACCTTTAACAGCAGAAGAAAGAAGGCAAGCCTTGATGTAACAAGGAAGAGAGGTCAGTCAGCCACTGTGGAAACCTGAACGCCTGTTGGGGAGTAAGGCTTTCGAAGACAAGTTATCACGGACACACAGGACGCTTCAGGGACAAAACATTAAGAATAATTAGAATTAACCGGATATTTTAGGGCACAAAGACCTTACATTTTCTAGGCTCTGCAGAAAAATAAAACTCAGGAGGTTTTCCACGTTTTTTCTTCTTAAATCTTCCATTTTTTTGAATGTATAAAAAAAAAAAAACAAGTAAAGACAAGAACATGCAGGTAGCAAGCAAACGAGGAAGAAACACAAAGGTGTAGAAATAAAGAGGGGATCAAAGTGCAGTTGGGTCATTCAGGTCTCCCATTCTGGTGACTGATCTGTCTTTAGTCTTGCTATTAAGCTTAATTTTGTACAGATTTCAGGTGAAACTGCCCTGATAAAACACTGATCTGGATCCCTCTGGAGCCACCCGAGAGACACCCAGGGGAGCTGCTCATCAGTACCAAAACAAACAAAGAAGGCAAAATGAATCAAAAATACAGTAGATGGTGTTCTGGAAGATCTAAGATACAAAAACCAGAAGATACTGTTGACACAGTTGCTACTATTTTGAGTACAAACAGCTAGGTGTGAGAGATGGACCGAGCATACTTGCATAGTGCTGTATGGAAATTGGAAATATCAACTCTTATCTGCACCGTCAGTTTGGATCTGTGCGGAAAACTCACAGAACGACACAATTCTTCATTAATGCCCCCTCCTGTAGGCCAAACCTTCAAGTGAATGCTGGAAATAACCACTGCAATCAAAAGGATCCACAGATATGTTTGAACAAAATTGAGAAAAACCCTGTAGGAAGGCCCAAATAGAGGTGTGAGAGCAGAGTGATAATTCAGTCATTTGGCATAAATTTCAATCTTTCAGTCACAAACACTGAAGAACAAAAGCAGACACAGCATGTTTGTTCATTACACACACACACACACACAGACGTCAAGGGGCAGTAATAAGAGCGATGGGTTGAATCCATGTCACAGGACGAGTCAAAAGCCTTCACCATGGTGACAGGGCCGCCAAAGGCCTCACTCTCGCTAACTCACTCACACACACGCACACACACACCATCTGACAACCTGCAGCGTGCGAACACACATGCTTAAGTCCTTCCCAGTAGAAGGCTAGTATGTTTGCTTTAGCCTCTTATGCAGAGACCAGCAACACCAAACTCCCATCAAAAAATGTTGGTTATGATTCCTTGATCAGTGGCTCAAGCTGACTCTTTGCTAAGCCAAATACCTGCTGTAGCCTACGATGTGTTTCTGCTGTTTGTTTGTTTTTTTTATAAACTGTGCTTGAATGAAGCGGTTACAGTTAAACAGATGTCCTTTTTCTAGCGATGAGTCGCTATTTACAGCAGGAAGGTTGACGAGTAAGACGAAAAATAAACAAAAAAGGTAAAACAATTATTCACTTTCGGTCCAGGTTTGATGGAAAGATCAGATAACTCATCCGAAACTGTCCACTATTTTTTGATTTCAGGGGTCTGTATCAAAAATCAAGTTAATCTGTTAATTATGTCAGCAGATGTATTTTGAACTTCCCTTTGCTCCCAGGCTTTAACTTAGCCGGCTTAATGACATCCAGACTGATAGCGCAGATGTGTATCCTTTCATCTGAACTTTTACGCCCTGGAAAGAAAATAAGTATATTAAAAAAAGAAACAACCAATCAAACAAAAAAAGCGTATCTACAAAAAGACACCTGTCTCTTTAAATATGCGTAATGAACCCTTATTTTTTAATAGGAGTCTGGTTAGCATGCATTTGGGCAACAATACTGGTGCTAGCCTCTAGGAAATCACTTAACAGGACCACAAACAGGAATCGCCACACATCTCTCTGTCTCACAAACACAAACACAAACACACACACAGCCTCTCTTCTTCAGTCATTCAGAGAGTCAAGTAATCAAACACCAGCAGTTTGTCGTCAGACCCAACTCAAATTTGCAGCAACTTGCTGTCCAACTCTCCTTCACCTCTGTTTTCAAAAATTGAAAAGTGCCAGTTTTTAACACCCCCCACCACCTTCCCCCATGCTCCTTTCACTCCCTCCTCATATAAGCCTGCGTGCTCAGTCCTTGATCAGTGTGTCACAGTAAACACTGTAGCAGGTTGGAGCCTCCAGGGGGAGCTAAGGATGATGGAAAGATGGATGAAGGGAGGGAAAGTCTGGGGAATCAAGCCAAGGGTCCAGCTTTGTTTCTCCTCATGTAGGTTAAAGATGAGAAAAAGGTCTGAGCTGCTCTAGTTGGACCTCCAGAGATATTCTCTCTTCAAGCAGATCCTGGAAAATGACAAGTTACCAGTGATTTAATTTGCCAAAAAGGAAAACAGATTGAAAATGTGTGTGTGTATGAGTAACTTCGATACCTTCAGCTGCTGCTGCAGTTCGCTGTTGAGTCGTGCCAACACTGTGTTTGTCTCCTTGTTTCTTCTGATTGATGCTTGAATCGCCTTTTTGTCCTTTCCTACTGACCTGCACACACACACACACATCACTGAAGTGCTGCAAACAATTCTACTACAAAAACTCAAACACAATTTTCCTACCTGGGGATGGAGGGCTGAGTAGCCAAGACAGCAGCTATGATGTTGGATTTCTGGGGGCCGTGCTGCTCTTCCTCCGGCCGCAACTCATCTTCAGACTTCAACCGCCGACGCACTGGTTTTGGAGGAGGAGCTAACGGGCCAGACGAAACCTTGGTCTGTGTGGAAAACAAAACCAAAGGAAAATCAAGACAATAGGTGTGTAATGATTCATCTGCTACATCGATGTATCAATTTATATTCCTATGATCAAACTACATCGACCCGTGCTCGGCAAGTTGGCCGTCTGGACAACATATAACGATCTACATCATTTTAAAAAGTAATTAATCATGGTATCGATACTAGGAAATAACACACTAGGTTTATTCAGGCCTTGCCTGCATGTTCATCCAGGTTTTTATTTCACAGTCACAATGGTAGAATTTTGGGCAAAAAAAATGACAATCAATTTCAAGTCACTGTATTATTTTGGATTGTATTGTTCTAAATGAACCAATATCATCTCTGAATCGTATCTGTAACCATGAACCATTATACGAGTCGAGTTGTTGTTAAAACAAATCCTTACACCCTACAGGACAAGCATGTATCTCATCTGTGTTGTTTGTAAAATGAATTCCTGATGCTAGTGACATACAGAGTTCATGGTGTTTGCAGTTCTTTCATCTGCCTGGCTGTCACTCTTGACTGTTCTCAAAGGGCCCGCTCCCTCTGATGACTTGTCCACCTGTAGACAACACATAACCAAAAACAGAACATATCACTCCCAACTAAAACAGAATCTGCAGACTGACTTTTGAAGAAATCAGTTATAGATTCATGGATGGATGGTCTTTACATTGTGGCGCACTACAGATTGCCCACTTCGAAAAGGCCCTTAGTTAACATGAACTACGATCATGTAAATAAGCATTATGTCATCTCTGCCATTCTGTGTCTCACCAAAGCACCGTGGGCAACCAAAGAATGAATAATTAATTGAAGTAACAGCAAACACACAGTCAACTACCAGTAACTTAGAACTCTTATATGTCAGAATGTCAAAAATAAGAAAAGATTTCATTTGATGTTATTGTAAAGCAGTGTGGGATCATAATATACCTCAGGAAAAACTCATCTTGGCAGACATCACAAAGTACTGTATTCAAGATTTATTTGTGGCGCATTTACTATCGTAGGCTACTACTACTGTAGCTAACAATAGCTAAAATCAATTATAAGCTAGCCTGGTGCAGCTATCTATGGTCAAAACATTCATACGGCATGTAACATGATGAGGCAATGAGGTATACCAACTTAAACAGCTAAACTTAACATGAACAGCACTAGAGATTTCTCTGGATATTGGTGGAAACATTGGAGATAGACATACGCCCATCAAGCCTACCTGTCCAGGATCACTATGTTTGTCAACTTCTGGCAGGCTGGATGGCTGCTCAGAAGCCGCGAAGGCCTGAAAATGACTGAAGTCTGCGAAATTGGGCTGCTGGGGAATCTGCTGAGGGGAGGTGGTGCTAAGTACAGCCCCTCCTCCTGGTACACCCTCAACCTCTCCACGTTGCCCTGTGTGTGGTGCTGATGACTAGAGAGAAGAGTGGAGCTAAAGTGTCATGAAAACACCTGTGAGTAAGTACTGATTTTATGCCGCTCATGTTTCCAGTCTCACCTGTGTAGGAAGCGGTCGCGGAGGCACAGCAGGCGGGTATGCTATCGTAGAGGGTTGTGGTTGTCCTGGTGCGGTTGCTGCAGCAAAGGTGCGGTTCATGTCCAGGGAAGAGGAGCGGGAGTGGGAGGGGTGTGGTCGGGGTGGAGGGGGAGGTGGGGCTACCACTGTCAGAGCTTCTGGAGATGCACCCGACTGAGATCTGAATTGACCAATGGAATACGTGTTTACTCTGGCTCATTAGAACAGATGTTAATCCTAGCAGAGAGGTATTCAAATATACAATAAAAAATTTCTCGTCTTTCAACTGTCACCTAACCCACAGACTTCCAGAATTTTGATGCCGACAAATCTGTACATTTCTACAAAGACACTTCCATGAATTTTCATTAAATTTTGTTAGTATTGTTCTGATTGGCGATCAGACTGTTAATCAACAACAGAAGAGGTGTACTATGATCATCTTTTCCAAATACGAATGAATTGGCGATTAACATTTAATTGGAATTAAAAAGGATATGCCTATTCTCTACTATGTAAAACAGGACACAGTCCTTCACTAAATATCTTGCAACAGTTGTTGTGCACTCAAACCATCTCATGCTGTCATGCTAGTATTTTACACCTGTTCCAATAAATAAATAAATTCTCTCTCGCTCATATATAGCATGTGTGTATATTTATTTATTTATTGGAACAGGTGTAAAATACTAGCATGTATTCAATATATATATATAAAAAAAGGAACATCATATGCTTTGTAAAAGACCAAAAGACCATGAGAAACTGTCTGCTGAACACAAAATAATTTTTTCCTCAAACAAAGTAGGAGAAAAGCATCTAAAAGTCGACATCAACAGATCAAACATCAGTTACTGACCTTTGTCTTGCAATCGGCTCCTGGTCTGAGGTGAAGGAATCTGAGCTGCTGTAACCATCACCTTTGTAGACATAAAGAGATATAAAAATGAGTAAAATCTGCAATGCAACATATACCAAAAAACAAACAAACAAAAAACCACACATTATAAACTATACATTGACAAACAATATTAGTAGTTAGATTTTTACATATTTTTGTCATTCAGTGACTTAGTAAAGATCTGTAAACGGGTTCATTAATACAGCTGCCACATGTAAAACATGTAATATACATACAATAACAAATTTGTAATAATGGTACACTTAAATACTTCAGTCACGCTGAATGTAATACACCAGTTTTATCACTAATTTTTTTGAAAAATATCAGAGCTTTCCAAAGATTTATAAGCAGTCTAGTTCATCACTTACTCACCTACAGTGTTAGCAGGTACAAACTTCATTGAGGGAGGTAGTTTGGCTTCTTCAGACAGTTCTGGCGCTTTGGCTAACAGTGGACTGGTAGGGTGATTGTGATCTGAGGATATCAGAATACATCAATCAACTGCAGTTCACCATCTGATATTGAGAACAAAACTGTAAATTCCTGTAAGCTTCAGTAGCAACTTATGCCTTAGCATAAAATATTTTCATTATAAATATATATATATTAGTCACAAACATTTAGGTGACCATTACCTGTCCCACCCTGTTAAGTCAGTTCAATTGCAGGGTCACAAGCAGAGCTTTTAATATTCATCACAAACAGTGCTAGTGGGTCCTCTGAGTTTAAAAAGGACTTCAGACAATCTGCTCTTACGTTTTAATTACACCCGATCCAAAAGATTAGGGGATGGGAGATTTTTCATTTATGTCCACATCAATAACATTTGTGAGACTGTTTAACAGTTTTTCTCAACACTTAGTTAGCAAGTACCCAAATAATAACAAAGCTAACTGTGTGAGAGCATGAGGAAAATCAAAAACCCTTATTCGTTGCGGAAGATTTTGCAAGATACTACAATAGATATCAACATGATAGTGCAGCATCCATCTATCTATCTTGTGTACCGCTTATTCATTAAGGGCGGGGGGGGGGGCCCTTAAGCCTATCCCTGCTGACATTGGGCAAGAGACACGTTTCACCCTGGACAGGTCGCCAGTCCATCACTGGGCCATCAGGAACAATTAGGGGTTCAGTATCTTGCTTCAGGATACTTCGACAGGGTCACCAAGGAAAATAAGGCTCAAACCAGCAACCCCTCGGTTGCCAGACAGCCAATCTGCCTCTGAGCCATGCTGCCCCTTTGTTTGTGCAGCAGTTATTTGATTTTCAGATAACACTTTTATTTCAATAATGACATGGCCCTTGTTTCTCTCGTTACAGGGCTTGCTACTCTGAACAATACTGAAAACAATCCTTTTTTTTTTTCAAATGAAAATTACAGTCAACATCATGTTACTTTGGCTTTAGTTTTCAGCTTCACTTCATTTTCGCTTGGGCTGTTTGAATATCATTTTTTTGGGCTTCAAAGCTCAGGTTTGAACTTACTGAAAATAATCCAAGCTTCACCAAAATCAAAGTTTAATACAGTGTTCACCGCACTAACTAAGCAGACATAAACCACATACAAATTTCTATCAAGTGTGATGGCTCAGCAGGTCTGACAATTAATCAAAATTGTAGTGGATCCATGACATGGCAACTTCATTTGGCAGAATTGTCAACAGTCTTTTTTTGGGATCATCTCAGCTAATTTGGAAGTTCGTCCAGATGCTTGACTTTTTTGACATCTTGCCTGTGTAGTGAAGCCTGACTTCTAAAAGGCAAGTTCAGCACATTGCTGGGGACCAGATGAGAGCTATGTCGAACAAAACTATGAAGTTTTAGCTCTGTCTAATAATAAGTAATGTTAATTCATGTTTTGTATTATGAATAAAATGCATAATGCTGCACCACAACTGCTGACTTATTTGGGATAATTGTTGCAGCCTAATGAGGAGGGCAAAAAACAAAAAAAAAAGACACCACAGAATACTGATTTGGACCTTGTTTGCCATGGCAATGAATGAAGCGCCGAAGCCCAATAGAATTCAGCTCTGCCTTCATCTTTACACTCTCACAAGAGTTTCCAAACATGAAATATAACCCAGTTCACCAAAATGTGATATCTGCTTTCATTCATTTTCCCATTAAAAGTAGCTTTATAACATAAAAAAATAAATCACAACCTGGAGATTTTCCCCTCTAATATTGACAGACAAGCCATCTGTGCTTACTTGACAGCGATGAAGAAATTCGGTAGACGCAATAAAAATGAAGCAGTCACTACCCAGTCCTAGTCTTGACAGCAGAATTAAGTTGGTACCAGTTTGTTATAGAACCAGGTCTCTACCTCCATCCCAATTTAACAGGAATCCTTAATAATTTAATGAATTAGGTTATGTGGATTATCAGCTACGTAGCTCTCACCACTGCCGGTTCTCTTTAGCTCCATCTCCTGCATGTGGATCTTACTGGGTGTCATTCTGATTGGAACTGGGTGGACAATGGCTGTGTCCTGGCAGGCAGAAAGAGGAGACACAGGTTTATGGTACACAAGAATATAATCAGTTCACTTTCTAAGAGCTGGTCTCCATCTGTAAATAGCCTTGTAGTGGCATCAGCAAGTAAAGCATCTTACTGACAGGTAAAAGGGTGCTGTTATTTTCAATTCATTTTTTAGGTCCAGGTCATCTGGATCTGACCTTATGATCACACTGGGAACATTGAAAACTACTGAGGCCATTTGAAACAAAATTCAACCAAACACATAGCAGTTGTACAATTTTTTAACAAATGTGCAGTTCTTTTTTACAGAAATTACCTGCTTGATGGACAAAAAGTTCAAGAAATTAATGTACCACACTTGTACAAAGATATATGGGTAGATTTAGCTGTCAAATTCAGCAAATACTGTTAAATGGTGGATGTCACTGTAGGAAATAAAAGCTGAGCCAGCCAAATCAAAACACACACCGCTGATGCAGCGGACTGCATTTGGAACGAACATCATGCACAGACAGAATGATATAGAGACAGATGAGAGAGAAAAACCGAGAGGGTTAATGTCTGTCCATTAATGGTGAGACCATGCATACTAAGTGATTGACTTACAGGGTCAGCTGGTGCAATGTTAGAGTCAAATTGGGTCAGAGTTTGTGAACTGGAGGAGCGCTCGCTAAACGTCTCCCATTGCTGCAGGAGACAGACAGACAGAGTGAGAAAAAAACATCAGTCAGCCAGTGCAGTGACATCACACATTTACATCATCAGTCCAGGGCCACTGGGGTGATCAAAAGATGATCAAGTGGCCAAGGCCATCACTGACTTTCATACAGGCTACCACCAGTCCAAGAAGGCAGAAGAAGTGCTGAATTATCAGTGATTATGTTTGATAATGAGGAAGATGAAAGTAGCAATCAAATCATGATGATAGATTAACTTATTACACCGCAGAAATGAAATAAGATGAATCAAACACAGCAAAAGCAAACGTGTTTAAATATGTAATTGTGTGCATGAGGGAACCTCGCTGCTCTGGTTCATCTCTGGCCAGGCCTGGTTGAGTGAGGGCATGGAGGGAGACTTGTTGGGGGTGACCTCCACCGGTGAGGCTGAGTAGCCAACGTCAGCTGTGGGCTCCGGGACCTCTGCATATAAGACAAACAAAGGTTAACCAGACTCATCCTGAAAAACCCAGTACGGAAAAAAAATGAAATTTCGATAGGAATACAGTGTGAAAAATAAATTGACAGTGCAAGAGTTGCATTCCTTCTCACCATCTTTCATAGTCATCAATCATGACAAAAATAGCTATATTGCTGTCCTGTACCCGGAAAAATCCCATCATACACCTAATGCTTTAATATCTGGGTCTGTGAGCAGCAGCTGAGAAAATGTGAGAGACACACACAGCCCAGTGAATTTAATAGCTGTCTTTAGAATCTTTGTGTGCTTCCAGCTTACAGATCTGGCCGCCTAGAATTTCACGCAATCTTGTGCTGGGGCCCTGACCGGTCCGTGACGGGTCCCTGCTCGGCAGTAGGCAGGTCCGTGACTGTAATGAGATCCCCCGCGATTACATCATTGGCGCGGGGCCAACCCGTAACGCCCCTAAGCGCCGTTTGTGGAAATTACCTGCACTGCTTTATCAGTCCACCAGGAGGAGCAGTCATTATAAGCGGTTACTGTGTCTGAGGACAGCGGCTACCGTGTCTGAAGACAGCGGCTCTACTGTCATATGCCTGCAGCATTAAATGTATACATTAACCTCTTTATGTATTTTTAAGTCCTATCAATAGTTTCAATAGTCAAACTGAATTTGTATTACTTAAACATGTGTCTTTTCTTTACATTAATTATGAATTCTGAGTAAACTGTACTTTTTAATAGCCTATTTTATTGTACTCATGTGATTGAGCTCAGACAACTCAGTATCCTGAAATTTTGCCAAAAATCTAGTTTATACCAGTTTGGACTGTACCCCTGTAGAAATGTACCACCACACTTCTATGGAATTTCTGTCATTTCAAACACTTGGAGGACCAAGTTTATTGTAAGATGAGGAAAGAAAAATAGATTTAAGATTTTTAAAAATTGTGAAAAAATAGAGATCTGGCACACAGTCCTGTGGTTGACTCATGTGACAAGTATGGTCTGTGTAGTTGCTCCAATGGATTACAATCACTGGTGACTGTTGCAGCCACTGCTACACTTGTATATTGACCCAGTGAATTTTTGTTTTTAGACGTATAATGCCAGAGCAATATTATGATGTTGATGCGTACAAAGCATTAACTGATGGTTTGTCAAGTCTTTCAAAGATGAGATGCAAATACCCTTTAAAATGCTTGTTTTATGAGAAGAGTTTGTATTAGGCCATGACCAGATGTGACCTTTATCGTTTCCAAAAATGTTTTTATGCCTTTTACACTGACGGATTTAGTAAAGATTTGCACTAACATACTATCGTAAGACATGAAAACTTTCCATCATTATGTGTTTGATTCTCTTTTATCACATTGATAGAATGATGGCTGTATTGGTCTTGAGATGGAAAGGGTCCACGGGACTAGAGGAGGAAAGAGTTCCAAAACACACATTAAGGAGTTTATTCTGGCCCTCCGCAGCTGATTATATAATCCTGTTTCATCTGATCAACAATATAAACCTATGTACTTTTCATATTTGTTCTACATGTAACTGAAAGCGTCTGGTCTTTCCTGTCATCATTTGAGGACATCAACATGCTGCTACACGTCAAGTTACGTGCAGTGCAAAATGCACCAAGCACTCTGCCATGTTTCGACCAAAGCCTGTACTAAGCCTTTTGTTTAGCATTATGAAACAATATATATTAATGTTTCTACATTCAGCACTGTTTTGTTTTGTAAAATTCTATTATGTTAAAAGGAATCTTCAATCATTCTGAGCCAGAAGTCTCATCTTCTGCACGACTTACAAACAAAACCTTCCAGTTTTATTTCTGTACATTCTGAAGGTTTACACAGAGGAGTTCATGTATCATTGATAGCCTAACTATAACATTTAATGCCTGAAAAGATGGAAGAATATATTATTTATGGTCCTTGGTAGTATTTTCTGACTTATGTACCGGCGATAAAAAAAAAATAAAAAAAATCCCCTCTGTAAAAACATCTGACTCCCATATGTCAACTAAATCATAAAACATAAAACTTAACTTTTAATTAAATTTTTGATGTTTTTGTGTGGGTAACCAACTTGGGTAGTTTCATGATGATAGCTATTCAATAAATCTATGGGCCTATTCACCTGAAAATTGTCTTAATATGGCAGATGAAACATCACTCCCTAATGGTACTATAACACTAAAAAAGAACTACAACTACCGACATACAGGTTTTGCAGTCTACTTCATTGTTAAAGTGCAGGTTTTATGAATTCTGATGTAGAGAAAAATAAAAAAGGGGTGAGTGAGGCTGCATACCCGCTGAGTCATCCAGGTCAATCAGCTTTGGCATCAAGCTTTCAGGCAGCTTCTCGGGGAGGTCATAGCCATTTTTCCTGGCTACAACCAGGTGGAAGGCGGCGCAGAACTCATCCAGTGTAAGCGCTCCGTCTTTGTCAAAGTCTGAGAGCTCCCTGAAAGCACACATTAGACAGTGAATCTCCAGTCCTGACGAAGCAATGATGCAACACTTGTTAGCAGCCATAAATGTAAAAAAAACACTTTCTGATTATATGCATCAGCACGTCTGACAGACATGTTCTCAATATATTTAACACAGCCAAGTTTGGCATTGTGAGATAGTGGTTCTAGTGACAAAGAATCCTGTTAGAAAACATACCAAATGTATAACAAGACATTACGACTGGTTTGTAATATGCAGTAATTAAATGAATTATGGTCCAGTAGCATCCAATTCCCTCTGAAAACCGGAGCCAGACAGAGACACAATTGTCATCATTTGATAAACTGAATTGATTTAGTTCACAAAATCCTATTTGCATCATATATGGAAGGTATGTGAGCCTCTGATTACTTTAATGGCATATGTGGAGTGGTACACAGCAGTTCTATTTCTTTTTGCATCACTCTACAGAAAACTAATCGCTAGTGCTGTGAATCAATTCAAAAGAGTTATCCTGTTAATGACAGCAATATCTTGTTATTAAGTATAAATTGAAAGATAAACTAACATTTTTTAGTTGTATTTTGTGTAGGGATATAAAAAAAAGACATGAGTGGTGTTACGATAAGGAAACGCATAAAAACTGGTTAAAGGACTTTAACAACGTCTCAGCTTAGATGATTTCTAAATGAGAATCTCTTCATTTGCTTGTAAAATAATTCTCAAGGGGCCTTTAGGTAAACATCTACACTTGATTCATGATTCATCAAGACAAGTACAACAGCTCCTCTGGATGAACACTCACATGTTAGACTGTTATTGTCATAATAATTCAGACTCACCAAATATGCGACAGCTCTAAAATTGGTAGTTTGGATTTGGTGAAGAACTCTTTTGCTGCTGAACCTGCAGATCGGAAAAGATTCAATGATGATGACCTTAAAAGAAGCTGTGTGTGTGTGTGTGTGTGTGTGTGTGTGTGTGTGTGCGTGCGTGCGTGCGTGCGTGCGCATTCATACCGGGGATGAAGCCAGTCAGGTCTGGCTGGATGGTTTTGAACTGGTTGATATAATACTGTCTCTGCTCGTCTGTGATCTTCCATGGATCATCATAGCCGCTGGACTGCCGCTGGATCTCATTGGTTGTTGCTACCGAGGTCACTGTTCGTATCGTTGTGCTTTCCTACAGGAGCAGACAAAAATTTGGTTGGTGTTCCCAATGATGAAGAAATGTACCAATGAATTAAATGAGTTTGTGAGGGAAGAACAGGGCTGTCCTACCTGTACTGACGAGGGGTGCATTGCTGGGACTGTGCTGGATGGTGGCGTGTCTGCTGTGAAACTGACCCAACTTTCCTGACATGGAAGAGGTGGAGAATGCGACGACCACATTCCATCACCAGGCACTGGAGCTGCAAGGATAGAAAAGTGTTCCGGGTAATTCCATTAATCGTGCGAAGCAAAGAAATAAATGCAGCTGAGCGGAGCAGCTTATTGGGAGCTGGTTTGTTTTGTTTATTAAATGTGTTCCGGATTCAAGTTGCACCAATTTCAACAACTGTACTTCTTTGGGTCCCCCTAACTACAGTCATTGTGTATCAGGGTCCAAAATGTGGGTCACCCAGTTTTATTCTTGCAACTGCATGAGCCGCGGAGTGCTCATGCAGTTGCGTAGTTGTGGTAAGGTCAGTTAGCATCTGAATGTTTTTGTGCCTACAATTGAGTAATTATTGTTGATGGTTTTGAGGCAGAATTATTTTATTTCAAACTGAGGCTACACTACAAAACTTTCACAGTAGGAGTTACACTAACTGACAGGCTTTTTATGCCAACTGAGAAACTGGGTATCACACATTTAACAACCAGGCCAGATGAGGGATCACACTACAAGACTGAGTCCAAAATCCACTTGGAGAAATCAAACATGCTTGATTTGCTCCAACTCAAGTATGTTGGAATCAGCTGTCTTCACACACTTGTACATATGAGTATGTAGCCCTCACACACTTACAAATAACTGTGCCAATTGTCACACCAACTGCACACAACCAGTGATGACTGGTGCAGATTCAGCACAACCATGATTCCTAGAGTCATGCATTGCCTCCCCAGCTTAAGGTGTAACAACATTCAGCTGGTGACCGGCTCAATGGCTCCCCTTCAGTAGCAGTGGAACAGTAGAAAAAGCTGTATGAAAAGTTGATTTTCTCTTCTGGTCCAATGCTAGCATTCATTGCAGCTAAGGTAACCAGCAGTCATCTGCCAAGTGGGAGTCTAGAGCTCTGTAATGCACGAAGGGGGGAAAGAAGGGTATTTATCCCTTTGTCTGGCACCAAATATGATGGACAATACAAATAGTTTAACAAAATTTAGTATTTTCCTTTATTAACAACAACAATAATAATAATAACAACAAAAAACACCACCAACAATAATAACAACAACAACAATAATAATAATAACATGATGTCATTAGCTTACCTGTTTGGGGTTCTCTGAATTGTGTCCAAACTGCTCCTGTCGCAGCAGCCACTTGTTGTCTGTCTGTGTTTCCTCCACTGTGCTGCCGCTTGTGTTTCCTCCAGGAATGGGGGGAGGTGGGGGGAGACTGGTGTGGGGAGACCACTGGGGATGTTGCTTCAGGTTGCTAAAAAGAAGCCCATCAAATTAAAAGATGTGTTATAGTTATGCAAAGTTTTTTTTTTTTTTTAAAGGAGTAACAGTTTCATAAACTTTCAGATCTCATCCTGAACAGGGATTTCACCATATCAAAGCTGAGTAAAGGTCAATAAATGCCACTTCAAAAATGTTCTTATTTGTACAGGAGATGCTCTGATGATTAAAAACCTCAGCAGTTCACAAGAGATGCAAAAAGGAGTCAGGGTAGAGATCTAAGACGCAATTTTATGAGGCAGCAGCAAGATTCAGAGAGTAATTTCAGCTAGATATAATCATATCCATCCATCCATCCATTCATTTTCTTCCGCTTATTCCAGTTAAGGGTCACGGGGGGGCTGGAGCCAAACCCAGTGGCTATGGGCAAGAGGCGGGGTTCAACCTGTACAGGTCGTAAGTCCATTGCAGGGCCAAGACATATAGACAAACAACCATTCACACTGACAGTCATACCTACGGTCAATTTAGAGTATCAATCAGCCTAGTCCCCAACTGCATGTCTTTGGACGGTGGGAGGAAGCCTGGGTACCCAGAGAGAACCCACGCAGGAACAGGGAGAACATGCAGACTCCACATAGAAAGATCCCGTGTCTGAGGCGGGACTCAAACCCAGAACCTTCTTGCTGTGAGGCGACAGTGCTAACCACTGCACCGCCGCGCCGCCTGACATAATCATATATTGGATTAAAAAAAACAAAAAAACAAAACAGAGGTAATCCAAAAGTACACCTTCAATTCTAGTTGGTTGCAGGAAACTTAGATTTCCCTAATTAATAGTTAATACATTTAATTCAGCTATTACTATACTACTGGTGTAAATGCTTTTCATCATATAGCTTGTCTTTGCACCCTTATCTATTACGCATGAATAATAACGTGTTATTGGTAACATCAGTAACATTTCCGTCACCTCTCACCATGGAACCCAGACATACATACCTGTGTTTCAATGCTTGGTGCCAGGGGCTGGATGACCTCGTGCGAAGGATGGGTGGTGGACGAGGGGGGACCTTTCTTGTTCTGGTGACCCCTGCCTGGTGGTCTAGGTATTACTGCAGTAGCAGAGCCTGGGTACAACCCCTGGCTGTCTGTGTCCTGGTACAGTGCTGCGTGCCTCGCCTCTGCCTCATTCTTCCCCACCACAAATCTGGGCAGTGGCAGGTCCTTAACTGGTGGGACAGGAATTCATTGATACCATTAAGGGATTATTCTTCTTTTGATGACAGATACTATCATGTATCAAACTGATAATGGACTTGGTGAGTTATTTTTGGTGCACATGCTCTCCTCATCTGCTTTTAGTTTGATTATTGATTGACTACACTTCCAAAAATACCAACTTAACCTAAGTTGGTTGCTAAACTCTGAGAACGCAACAAATGTTATGTTTGTCTCTTCTGCGGTGGATTTACATTATGCTTCAGTAATGGCACTTAAAATACCACTAATACTACACTGACAACAATGCCAGAAATTTACTTATATCAGACAGGTTGGTCATGTTATATTATGGAGTTTCAGAGATGCAGCACTGAGAAATATAATGATGATAATTGGCAAAATCATAACAATTTTAGTTCGCAAGTGTTTTACACTAAATTCTAAAAGCAAAATCAGTATAAAAAATAATGTAAAATATTACAAGACAGCAGAATATACATAACTGACTTATATAAGTGCTGCTGGATTAATGAATAAAAATATACTTGATTTGGGAACACAGGTACACTTAAATTCCAGTTGCATCACCAAAAAATGTTCTATGGTGAGTTCTTTCACTGTTGGACATAAAAAATGACCTTTTCTTAGATTCTCAAATCAGAAAGAATTTATATGTAAGTAATACTAGTATGTTAGTACAGCAACAGTAGCATAGTAGTATGGTAGTGTGGCAATATTACTTTTCTTGCAAATAGAAAATTAATTGAAATTATAAAATACTGTCCTCAAATTTATATAAATAACAATGATCATTCACTTTTTAAAAGCAAACATGTGAGTCCCACTTAAGTAAAAGATGCATGACAACCAAACAAACATAATGCATCATGCTACAGAAACCAAGCACAAAATATGCTTTGAACGTCTAGGAAGAACATTATTATACCTGTACTATACCTGTATTATACCAGAGGTCAAACTGAAACATTTATATACACTTAACAATATTTACATAAACTATTCAGCTTCAAATAATTTTTAAGCCAAGTATTGTCAATGGCGCGTAACACTTGAAGCTCTCTGGCAGCACAGTGCAGAAAATAACCTAAATGTATCTAATCCATTAGCCTTCCAAATAATCGTAAGGGTTTTTAGGTTGTAGCATCTTGAAATCAATTACCACACATGTTGTTCATCCTGTACATTTTGCAATAGGGAAGTAGTTGCTACGTTTCCTTATAATTTCATGAAATTATGTAATCATCTCAGCAACTTCATGTTGCAATAATTAAGGCCAAACAAGCAGGGGTAGACAATAAGGGAAATATGCCACTGGCTTTTAAAGATCACTGGCCCCACTTTGTAACCACTGGCCCAGTTCAAGGGGGTGTTTCACTTTCTGCCCTCTTCCTTTTAATGCAGACTTGGTGTGCAAGACTCTTCTCATGAGGGTCAAAGCCAGTAGCCCGCTCTGCTACATGGCCCTAGTGGAGTGGCAAACTCCTAATATAAACAACCAAGAAATACAAAAATAAAAACTCACATCTGCTGCTCATCATTTGTAAAGATATAAAACTAGCCACTCTGCATTTCTATAAAGTAAGTGTCTGTCGTAAAATTACCTATTTAATAATAGTTAAGTAATAATCCAAGATATTCATAAAAATATCATAGAAATATTATTTCAAACACCAATGTACAGTGTGTCACGAATGCAGGGTTCCCACTTGATTCTTGAAATCATTTTCCAGGACTTTTTCAGCTGCTACAGTATGAGTCAAGTTATCACAACATACACTAGTAAGTCCCCCACCAAGTATTATTTTCTACAATTGTTCCTTATATTTTGTAATGTAAATTTACCCAGATTGCTTCTATGTTTATTCTTCTCCTGCCCCGAGAGGTCTTTTTTAAAAGATCTGCAGTCAATGGCTATAACGTCTATGAAATCATCTCTTACATTCTTACAAATTATGATAAAATAGAAGAGCACAATGACCCCCACAGATTACAGTGTCACATGACCAACTGAGGTCATTTTCCAGGACAACTCAAGCTTTTCCAGGGCATTTGACTTTATTTCTCCTCATTTTCAATTTGTTTTCAATGACTGAAAATTGGTCAATCATTTTCCAGGTTTTCCAGGACGCATGGGAACCCTGGACTGGGACACGTGCTTGCACATCGGCATTTTCAAGGGAGACAGTCGATATGATAGACAACGTTATTTTCTCCGTAGTTACACAGCAATGCGTAGGGCCACGTTATGTCCATACCATAGGTTTCATACACGTTAACTTTTCTCTATTTAACTTACTTGTCTGCATATGTGGGCATCGATCTGCACAGCTCACAGTAGACTTCGTTTTTTTTGTTCATCAAACCCCAGCCAATTCCAGCGGTCACGCCACTGAGGCTGAAACTTTCTCTCCCTTTTCTTTTTTTCATATTCTCTTTCTCTTTCATTTAACTCCTCTGGTGCCTTCCTCTTCTTGATTTTCTCTTCTTTCCCCGGTGTTTGGCCAGGTACTGGGGTTTTTGGAAACATAGCCTAGCTTAATAGGGACGCATGTACTAGTGATCAATTAGCAGCAGCGGCAGCAATGAGCGGGCGGCGCGCATTCCATGGGAGTGCGCAAGGTGTGTTATGTCCCACGGAGAGCAGAGGCTGGCTGCACAGACTGTCTTTGATCAGGATCACGCAACGTGTTAAGCGGTAGTTACCGAGACGAAATTAGATTTTTTACTTGAGGGCATTATTTTTACTGGCCCCACCAGGCCAGTGGTTGGAGCATTTTGGTAGCCCTGACGGTTTTAAAAGTATGTCCGGGCCACCGGGCCATTTATATTGTCGACCCCTGAACAAGTATGCAGTGCTTTACATCTTCCCTATTAAATGTAGTCACACCAAAACCAAACAGAGAACCATATTTTGCTATCAGACCCTGAAGGGCCCAGACTAAAAAACTGTTCTTAGCTATGTTAAACAGCAAGTTAGTTGACATGGTGCCAGTGATACTCTGCCAAGAACACAAGTGTTACCATCAAGAACTGCTACCATCAGAGGCTATCACACAATCGTTCATACACATACATTGCTGCCTTCATCAGTCTGAAACCAAAATCTGTATCTTACTTCCTGTCACATGACTTCATACCACAGTAAAAAAAAAAAACCATTCCCACTGTTCAGCAGTATGAGCTCAACTGCGTTGAAGGCCTCACATGACATGACTTCACAGCACTCCTGGCCTCAAAATATTAAGCCCCTTAGATATACAAAAGATTTTTGCAACCATGCCTAATTAAAAAAAGACAGACTAATCAAGTTATGCTTCTCTGAGAACCTGGGATGCACACACAATCTGAAAAAAAATTTGCTAGTTGAGTGACATGTTTCATCTGTTTGATGGGTGGGTCAGAGGTGTCATCCAATAAGCAGTGACAACTCCACCACACAAACACTAGTGAATATTGCAATATAATATGTCAACAGTGATCAGCAATAATTATAGGCCTTATACTCAAATAAAATTAACAAGCTTGTAGATGGGGAAGGTAAGTATGTATTGTTGTTCACCTGAAATTTTGCCTTGACACAAAAGAAGGTGTTAAATGTCCTCCCGTCTCCTTTTAAATAAAAAGTTTGCGATGTTTTTGTGTGTAATCAATTCCTGCTGGTGTGAAACATTAAATATCAGGGAACAACAACTATCAAATTCAACTCACCTGAGTTGAGGCTTTCCACTCTCAGAGGTAGCCCTGACTGGGCGATGGCGATGAGTTTCAGCGCAATATAGAACTGGCTCCGCCCAAAATGGCCTAACCGGGTGGCTCCACATAGCTCAGTGATCTAGATCCACACACAAAAGAACAAGACAGAACATTTTGCAACATAGTATTCACTTGATATCAAGCCTTACTGATATCTAAGAAAATGTGATGTGAAAAAGTTAAACAAAACTATAAACATGTTAAATTTTATTTACCAATGTTATTTTGTTATCAGTGGATGCAAGCCATGATACTGTTATCACTTGAAATATGACACTGAAGTTCTACAAGGACTCAGTGAAAAGTAGTCTGCATGCTTTAGGCCACAGAAGCACACATAAGCAATTAAAACACTCATTTCTTCTGTCTATTGGCAAGTGGTAGACAAGTCTTTCCAGTAATAAGCCTGATTATCTGACATTATACTTCCTGCTGAGCTGTGCTATTACCGAAACAATCAAAAAAAGAGATATAAAATGTGCACAAAAGGAACCTACAGGACAGTCCATGTAGTCTTAAAATATTGTGATACATGAGGAGAAATGTTATATGCAAACAAAAACCTGTGATAATCTTTATAACATATATTCTATTCTTTTACAGTAACAAATCCAACAGCCTGGCACAGCTCACTGATCCCCGGTTTTGCTGACAAAGGACTTATTCTGAGCATGTGTGGACACAAAGCACCAGTCACTTCACTCAGCCTGTTACAACATAACACTACTTGTATGTCTCTCACAGACCACAGTGCTCAGTGTCCATTTTGATAGTGGAAGAGTACTACACTCTTTGATTCTTCCACCACACAGCTCCCCTGATTGACCTTGAAAGGGATGCTGACTCACAAACTGCAAACATTGGCCTGGTGGGGAGCCCAGAAGTCACAATAACAGTCTGCTGATGTGTAACAGACTAGTGAAAACTAACAGTGAAAGACAAATCGGGGATGGGGTTGCATGGCATCATGTGTGATACCATGATATGATCATTCTTTGATAAAATGCAACACGATTGTGTCAGAATTAGACAGCTTTATCAGAGTAATAAATTCTAATAAGTATATAGACAAGTAGACTGTGACATAGGGTCTATTAGCTCAGCCCTGTGGAGGAGACAACAGCAGATGTTGATGAAACCAGAGGGCAGGACAGAGTGGACAGTCAGCACAAGCTGATGAGGACATAAGGCGCATGCAAATTCGATCATTTCAGAACAAACACGTCAACTTTTTCATGTAACCTCATATGTAAGGTTTTCTAAGTTTGCAAGTGGCGTTAACTAACTCTCTTTGGATGGAGAAGCTAACATTAGCCAGAAGAAGGTGTGTCTCTTTCTGCGCAGCATTGCTAACTACTACGGCTAACCATGGCTCAAGTGTCTGACAGCTCAGCCAGGCATGTTTGTCACATATGGATGAAAACACCTTCGTTTTGTGGCCATGCTTACAGTCCAACATTAAGTTTTAAACTGGTGCTTAATATCATTAGCTTACCTGTAGGACAACTTCGCTGGGTAGCTGGGCCGCCCGGAAAAGGTCAAGAACTCTCCCATAGGAAGCCACTTTTTTGGTGTTGTCCGTGTCGCAGTAAACGAACAAATCCGAGTAATATTTCTGCTCGACATCACTCAACGTTAGACTTTCCATTGTACGACTTATGGTACCTTCAAACCAGACTAGTTGGCTGTTGGTTAGCCCTGAGCCAGTGGCTGGGCAGGCTCCGAAAATGGGCGATACTTGAGGATCCCAACTTAGCTAGCGTTGGAGCTAACGTTAAGGTTAGCAGCAATAATGTTACCAAGTCGCTGTGTCGAATCGCTCGAACTCACTCTCCTCAATAGTCTTATATACTAACTAAAGACAAAGGATGCTGAACGCCGTTTAAAGAAAAATAATGACTGCTTTAATACAGTTAACCACTGAGTTAACTTGTTGGGCCAGCCAAGCCGAAGAGCCAACAGCTGGCTAGCGTTAGTAGTACAGCGAGCTAACAGCTACCTTGAATCAAAGTCAGCGGCACTGACAATACGCTAACTAACAAGCCAACCATGTGTGCGTCGCGTTGTAACAAATCTGCTCCTCTTAATCCGCTTTGGGGAGGTGTTTCTGCCTTTAACTGAGGACAAATTCCTTACAGGGGCCGTTAGAAGTAAAGTTTCAGGGTCTTTGGGTTCCTTCCTCTGGTGATCATAGCCGCCATTCCTAGCACCGCTGTCAAGCCACTCAGCCGAAAATAGACTTCCGGTTGAACCCTTGAAATTAAAACAGATTTTTGGGCCAATTTGGCATGCTGACTGTCACATTTTGAGAATGACTCGGAACCAAACCATGAAGTGCAACTCATGTGCCAGTTTCCCACGTGATTCGAGTGTGAATATAATAGAACAGAATAAGTTCCAGAGGAAAATTCCACATGTTACAGCTGCATGTAGAAATAGGGGAATAAGATGGTAAATATTCATTCTTCTAAATAAAAAGTGTTTTACACAAAACCATTGTCTGAATGGAATATATAAACATTCAGTTACAGAAAGTATACCGACATTCTATGAACAGAATATAAACAAAATATACAGAATTTCAATGTAAAACAACAGCAATGTGCAATACAACAGACGGACGATGTCCATCCATCCATCCATCCTTCCATTTTTGTCCACTTATCCTGTTCAGGGTCGGGGGGGGGGGGGGCTGGAGCCCATCCCAGCAGCTTTCAGGCGTGAGGCAGGGTTCACCCTGGACTGGTTTCCATCGCTGGGCCAACACATATAGACAGACAACCATTTGCTCTCACAGCCACACCTAGGGTCAGTTTAGATTATTCAATTAGCCTAGTCTCCATTTGCATGTCATTGGAGTGTGGGAGGAAGCTGGAGTACCCGGAGAGAACCCACGCCGGCAAAGAGAGAATAATCTTGCTGTGAGACGACAGTGCTAACTACTGCACCACTGTGCACTGATGGACAATGTACAAATAGGAAAAAAAAACTAAACTAAATGTTCATACTTAAGAAGTTTCCTTGGCACTGAAAAACTTTGTGAAGGTTTGTTATGATCTTCTGAGCAGGGCTTTTTTGCCAACTTGTTGACCTCATATGATATAATTTTCTATAAATGTGACAGTTGGGGCTGCACAGTGGTGCAGTGGTTAGCACTGTGGCCTCACAGCAAGAAGGTTCCGGGTTCGAGTCCTGGCTCGGATGCGGGATCTTTCTGTGTAGAGTTTGCATGTTCTCCCCGTGCCTGCGTGGGTTCTCTCTGGGTAGTCCGGCTTCCTCCCACCGTACAAAGACATGCAATTTGGGGACTAGGCTGATTGGATTCTCTAAATTGACCGTAGGTATGAATGTGAGTGTGAATGGTTGTTTGTCTCTGTATGTTGGCCCTGCAATGGACTGGCCGATGTACCCCGCCTCTCGCCCGTAGATGCTGGGATAGGCTCCAGCCCCCCCGCGACCCTTACTAGTAAGGAATAAGCGGAAGACGATGGATGGATGGATGGATAACAGTTGGGTCAGATTTGCAATCAGTGACAGTGGGCACCAGCCTAAGCCCTCTGGTAATGATACAGATTCTCATCTGGGTCCTGCATTTCTACCTGCCTTATAAAGAAGCCTTGAGTCAAAAATTCACGTTACGTATATTACTGAATAAATATGTCTAATTAAATTGTGTTGTTGTCTTGATATACAGTAGTGTGATGTTTTATTAAAAAACAATTCATTTTAGGAATGCAAAATATGTTGCTGTCTGATGTAAGGTCAGAGAGATACTTTTAAATGTGTTTTGCTGAAAGAACAAAGTAAAAGAAAATCCCTCTTATAAATCAATGTATTTTCAGTCATTCCTGTCCTCTTAGTATTAATTTTTTTTAGTAAAAAAAAAAAGATGAATAGAATTCAAATTATTTCCAAAATAAATCCCCAAAAGAATAAAATAGCAAATTGTAAATTACATTTGTATAAACAGAGAACTTTAAGGGGAAAAATAAATCGTGTTGTGCAAAAAAAATCGAGCAACATCCGGTGTCGTCTCCGGTGATTTTAAAGCACTTAATATCTCGAGATGTTGCCAGACGACAGTCCGAGTCAGCGCGAGCTCACTTGGCCTGCTGGGACCCGGATGACTGATTTCAAAATAAAAGCTGCTGTGGAAAGATAAAGGAAAACTATATAGCCTACTGAATCTGTAACCCATTACTGTTACGTTTGTGTTATATTGTGTACAAACATTTTTGGATGTTTTTGATTATTTAGCATTGAATGTAATTAAATGCCAAAAGATTAAGGTTGTAGCTGAACATATACATCTATTTTTTTAATATGGATCTTTTAATTAAATAACACCTCAGATGTCCATTAGATGAGACAGGCACACAGGAGAAGGGTGCTGCATACTGCAGGTTACACAGTGTTCATGTGTCCTTTTTAGAAATCTGGATGTCTTTTATATTTAGAAGTTAGAGATGAAGATTTTAATAAAGGGATTTTTTAAAAATAGATTTCCAATAACTTGAAAGTTTACCAACTATATTTCTGAATCACCCAAAACATATTTTTCAATATGTGCATTGCAATTTCTTGCCACTTATCAATAACACATAATTATGAAAAAGCGTTGATGAAAGATTGCTTAGCAATTTGGTGAGGAAATTATGAACATGGCAGAAGGAGGACAAACAAGGACAAGGAAGCAAAACATGTTAATAAGTAGACATGGGAGAGGAGGGGAATGATGGAAAAATGGAGGGGCTGTTGTTTTACTATAGACTTTATAATCTCCCTGAATTAATCTGAATAAGTTGGAAAGAAGTCAGCATGTGTACAAACCCATTCAACTGACCATTGTTGAGTTTTCTTGGTCTATATTTACAGTTGTTGCACATGAGAATGCATGCAGACACAAAGTAATATGACATGTGCATTGTTTTCATAAATCTGCATAATAAATTATTAAAGTAGGCCTATTTTCCAATGCTTTCATACTATTGTTTGTGTTTCTCTGGCAGAGTTCTCCAGTCTTGGAGCACTTGAAGGATTGTGAGGGCAGACAACATGCACGAGACATCTTTTACCTCCAAAATCCCATATATGGCAGTGCCCTGAAAGCAGCGTTTAGTGTCACAATGAAGTCAGATGAGCTGGATGTTGCCTTCATCTCTATAGGAAATTTGGTTTAATCATAACAGACAATAAAGAAAAAAAAATCATTTCTAATTTTAGTTATTTTTTTCAAAGCATACTCTCAGAACAGCGATGGTAGCGAATGCCTAACATCTCGTTTGTTGGAAACATCTCCTGTAGAAATTTTTTTTTTCTGGGGGGGAGTACCAACTTCAGTGAGCTACTGCTGAGTTTGAAAAATCTTTTTTTTCGCCCAAAACTGGAAGGCTGTTGAATAAGGATCAGAATACAAATAAGAATGAGAATAATAATAAGAATTAACGTATCCCCAAACCACGTGTCATAACTCCTAGCATGTATTTGAAATAAATTTAATTTAAAATACTTAATAAGGGTAGTTTCCGTGAAGTCCTTGAACGCAACAACGTTATTTCGCCGGTGCCGAATCATCAGCAAGCCTTCCAACACCTCATTTCTGACAAGAAGAATTAGAAGCAGCCAGGTAAAATTGATTTACTTGATCTTTAAACCGTACCCGTCTTGACCATGTTACACTCGTTTTTATTTGTCTGAATAACTCCTCTTCAAGCGGATTATTTGTGTTAATGTTACCGAGTGAGCCTCCCGCCTGCTGCTCTGTGGATTATCCTGTTGTAAAGTCAGCGAAAACATCAACGATCAGTGAATTATTTACCCATCAATACGAATGACCCGATATAATATTAATCAATGCATTAGAACAAGGATTTGTACATTTCATTGACTAGCTGGGAGTGCTAATCACCCGTTTCCGCATTGAGGTAGTCCGCCCTATTCATGTACCAGCTTGTTACGTTACACATGCTTCATAGTTATTCGCACTGCCTCTGATTGTTTTTGATTAATACGTGAAACTGGCTTTTAAATGTAAACTGACAGAATTTGAAGTCTCACTTATGACCCCATGTTAATCACGTGTAGGACAAAATTTTGGACTGATTTATCATCTTTACGCTGCTGTTGCTGGTGAAAGGTGCACCACGGATAAAAAGTTTAATTTGCTTTCGTAGGTAGTGCTGCATGGTGGGTAAACATAACCCGAATTTACAGATTGATCTCGATTAAGGTGCTCCTATGTTTAAAAGTGAGTTTTACGCACTTACAAGCAACTTGGCTTTAAATGGCAAAAATTGGAATGAAGTTTGGCTCGGAGGATCTCCTCCACAGTGTTATGCTAGGACTTATTGCTAAAATCCTGAATAATTATGTCAGGTTTTGAAGATCATTCAACACATCTCAAGTTTAATTTCATTTAAATGTTGATTTCATTTTTTTTCTCTTTTCTAGCAACAATGGATGTCAGTCATGAAATAAATTTACTGGTGCAGGAGATTGAGAGACTTGGCAGTAAAAGTGAGTCCATGATCTTATTCTGTATTACAGCATTCATTATGTGATTAAATGGCTGTAGCAAAGTTCAAAAAAGTTCAAATAAGCCATACCCATGCAATCATGTGAGGGTGACCAGTATTTCTTGCTGACCACCCCTAGTGTTTGGAAACATAAACAACAGCTCACACTGCTCATGCTTAACTGACCATTGTCTGCAGCAATGTTGTTCCATATTTTCTTCAAGATTATTTATTAAGACTACATAGAAGTTAGACTCTATGATTTTTGAAGTAGGACAATGAAGCCATAAAACTGTATCTTTAAAATTGACTTCCTTACCTGTTTACATCAAGGGCCTTCACACTTTTCACTTCCAGTAGAATTGAAAAGCATGGCTTTTATGCCACTATCTTTGTTGCTAAAGTTGCATTCAAATCTGCTGCTATATGTTATTTAATAATTTACTACCAAACTAGATTACATTTTACCACAAGATGAATAAAATAAGAATGCATGTAAAATAAATTTTTTTAAAAAGTGGCTGTTTGCATGTCACTCTTCATTTAAAAAAATGATATACATCGCTGTTTCTGATCTAGTAGGGAGGAGGCTTGGGGTTTGATCATGCAACCAAAATTGGCCTTTTAACGTATGTAAATTGAACTGTTTAATACACTCAGGAACAATTTTCCCTGTGTTTTTTGTGTATTATGTTATCTCCATGGCCTAGTTTTATTAACATTTTTCTGATGTGATTACAAGATAAATTTGATCAAATGATTTACATTCTGCCATCATGCAGCATGCGCTTTGCAAGTCTTATCAAAGTATCAATAGAAAATTCTCATCATATTCACCCGTCCATCCATCCATCCATGTCCTACCACTTCTCCTGTCAAAGGTCGGGGGGGGGGGGGGGGGCTGGAGCCTTTCCCAGCAGCCTTCGGGCGAGGGGTGGGGTTCCCCATGGACAGGTTGCCTGTCAATTTAGAGTATCAATCAACCTCGTCCCCTCTTGATGTCTTTGGACTGTGGGAGGAAGCCGGAGTACCAGAGAGAACCCACACAGGAACAGGGAGAACATGGAGACTCCACACAGAAAGATCCCGTTCTCGAGCTGGGGCTCAAACCAGGAACCTTCTTGCTGTGAGGCAACAGTGCAAACCACTGCACCACCGTGCTGCCCTCTTAATATCCTCTTGGTTCAATTTTCTTTTTTTTTTGTGGATGGTTTCTTTGCAGCTGATGCCAACTAGCCAGTCCTTCATTTTATGCTAAATATGCTACTGCTTGTGCTACATTACAATGTGGACAGTGTCAGAAAACAGATTTATATCATATTATTTTGGATTATTTCTTTAAATCTACTAAAATATGTATCATATAATCAATTCACCTCACCCCTTCTTTTTCGGCTATGAGAGGATGGCAGGCTAGGTGCCATGACTGAGGTGTAGCTGTTAAAAATCGCAGAGCATTTAACAGCCACAATTCTCTCATAACTTGGTGGAGACCAAAAAACAGAACTGAAAGGAGATAAGATTTAATTATTGCTGAGTGGTTTTCTATTTTCTGCAGTGGTTAGCACAGTTGCCTCACAGCGAGAAGGTTCCGGGTTCGAGCCCCGGCTCGAGCACGGGATCTTTCTGTGTGGAGTCTGCATGTTCCCCTGGGTTCTCTCTGGGTACTACGGCTTCCTCCCACAGTCCCAAGACATGCAAGAGGGGACTCTATACCAGTGTGAATGGTGGTCTGTCTATATGTGTTGGCCCTGCAATGGACTGGACTGACTGGTCCAAGGTGAACCCCGCCTCTCGCCCGAAGGCAGCTGTGATAGGCTCCAGCCCTCCCCAACCCAGCGACCCGTAACAGGATAAGCGGTAGAAAATGGACGGATGGGTTTTGTGTTGAATTTTTTAGCTGTTTAATAAAGCGGTTTTACCCTAGCAGTCAAAAAAACGTGACATGGCAGTACTGTGTTCACAGCTTGTGTCCGCTGTCTCAGGTTTAAAATGTATTTATTGCAGATGATGAAGGTCAAACCTGCGTGAAGTTTGGGGTGCTATTTAATGATGACCGCTGTGCCAATATCTTTGAGGCGTTGGTGGGCACCCTGAGGGCAGCCAAAAGGAAGAAGGTGATCAGCTTCCAAGGCGAGTTGCTCCTCCAAGGCGTCCATGACCATGTTGATATCATCCTGCTCTAAGAATGATGCTGATGTTTGGAGCAGATGGCATCTAGTACCTTTGTGTCCAACAGAATCCTTTCAAACACTGAGCTTCTGCGGTCTACTGTCACTGAGCTATTGTTTTCATTTATTTTCCTTCACCTATAAGACCCTGTTTACTTATGGACCCAGTTGGAATCTTTACCTTTTGATTTCACTGTTCCCAACAAATATCATCAAAGATCACTCTTCGAAGATTTTCTGGGGCTAAACAAAAACTACATTCACACAGTCAGATGACAAGAAAATTCTCATTTTACCATTTTTCAGGCACTGCCATTTTATCAATTCAAGACTATAAATGCATAAGTAAGGAATAGAGTATTTTATAAGTACAACCCAATGCGCAATTAAGACCCTGTCACACCAGTAAATTACAACATTTCTCAACAAAATGGAATAATTCCAAGTATCAATCTGCTAGCTGGTAAATTTGCTCATTTTGTCTACATTGTGGTCACCTTTGGTACACTTTAACATGAAAATTTTTACAAGCTACCAATAAATAAAAATCAGTCTTGACAGGGCTGAAGTATTTTGGGATTGGAGTCCAAAATTGAGGACACTGTTGTGGTTTATTGTGTTTCACTGACAATTTTTATTGAACCTTCTCTGCCACAGTATAAATATCACCATTATAAAGGGATGGTTTTCAGACAGTTATGAGACAGAATTCAATGAAACTAAAACTTACTTTTGTTTAAACTGTGTAAAGTGAAATGGTTGTCCTGTCAGCAACTAAGCTAACAGTCTTGCTGAATGTTAGCAAGCTCTGTCAGCTCAGTCAGTTAGCAAGCTCTTTCCCCTTCTAAAGACACTTGTTATTATCTTTGTTGAAATTAATGGAATATTGTTCTTGTACAGCGATATGTGAAAGAGGTTCAGAGAGTTACTAACAAGAGCTACTATGGTTTACTAATTAGCCTTGCTAGTATTCTCTAATTTCTAGATCAACATATTTCCTGTTGAGGAAGTTCTGGTGTGACAAGGCCTTTCAGTGGTTGAAGGACAGAAGATCAGTCGGCGGTAAGATTTAGCAACTTGTAACCCATGTCAAAAACACAACTTGAGGAATTGTTCCTAAGGAGTGCTTGCTTAAAAAAAAAAGGCTCATTCTTAAAGTCACAGTCACAAAAAAAATCATTTGAATTTTAGCATCTTGTGTAATTTTCAAGTAACCGGCAATGTTTGTCACCATCAGTGTCATTTTCATTAATTACCAGTTCCATTTATTGTTTACATGAGACATTTTTACTACCTCTGGACTTTGTAATAAGACGTTATATAATAGCACATGAACAGACCAGTTGTTTTTGAAATCAATGGGTAATTCCTTCATAGAAACTACAAAGACAAGTGCATTTCAACAAGACTTTTGCACCTTTTTGTATTCATCGCAGTGTGCATAGTTTTTATTCCATCTTTTTATATGAAATCAATAATGAATTTTATTAAATGAAGAAATGCCAAACTTCTGTCTTTGTAATGGAGGAAGAAAGATTTGATAAGCATGTGGGAATTTTTTTTTGTGTGCAATCGTATGTAATTACAGGGTGATTGGTGCCAAATAAAAATGGATTTGTAACGTTTCTCAGGACCAAATCTTCTCAACCAAACTATGTTAAATAAATATCCTGTGGCTTAAATTAGTTGTTTAAGTTGCAATCTACTGTGTTTTTGTTTGGGTTCTTTTTTGTTGTTGTTGTCTGTATAGCAGGTCTGGTGATACTTGCAGATCAGACAAGCTTTGTATGGAGACAAAAGACTGAAAAAAATAATGAAAATCTTAAGTGACAGCAAATCACATACAAAAATTTATCCTGTTGTTTTTAAAAAAAATTGTGAAATAAAACATTATGTAATAGAAACTTTGGGGGGGAAAATGCTGAAATATTAATTACACGTGTATAATGATTTTTATATTTAATACATTCCCTCGACTCAAAGTTTTTGAATGTATTTTTTTTTGGGGGTCAAATGTCCAAAATAAGGTCTGCAGCTCACCTTAGCTTAACATGGTTTAATGTTTTGTTCTGCGGCATAAAATATGTTAATATGAATCAAAGCATGTATGTGTCTTCAAAATGGTGGTTGCTTAAAATGGATAAAGAGGACTGTAAATGTTGTTGACATGAAATATCAGGGTGAAAACAAAAGTGGCGTGAAGTTAGTTGGAGGTAATTTCTTGATAGCAGCTTTGTGATTGCACTTTCACCTCTAAAATAAAACAGTTGTGTCAGAAACTGTCAAGATTATCTTTCTGAACAAAACATGTAAAGCTCATCAACTTTTGATAGTCTCAGAGCTCATTTTCAGCTTTTGTTTTAGGGATCATGCTGAGTTGCTAGCTTCTGGATTGGCCAACAAAAAGACATCATCTAGCAACATTTTCAAAGTCTTCTTAAATATTCCAGGAGAGTTTGTCTTAAATATACATCACATCACATACATCAAGAGCATTACAACTTTTTGAATGAATGTGAAAGCCCAGTGCTCGCTTGTACGACATCATGATACAATCTCTCCTGATCGGTCCATCCATCCATTTTCTACCACTTGTCCAGTTAAGGGTTGCGCGGGGGGGGCTGGAGCCTTTCCCAGCTGCTTTCGGGCGAGAGGCGGGTTCACCCTGGACGGGTCACCAGTCCAGCACAGGGCCAGCACATATAGACAGACAACCATTCACACTCACAGTCACACCTACAGTCAGTTTAGAGTATCAATCAGCCTCGTCCCCTCATGATGTCTTTGGATTGTGGGAGGAGGCCAGAGTACCTGGAGAGAACCCATGCTCGAGCCAGGGTTCGAACCCGGAACCTTCTTGCTGTGAGGCGACAGTGCTAACCACTGCACCTCCGTGCCGCCTGATCTGTACATACTTTTTCCTGATCTGCAAGTTTTATCACATCCATTTCAAGGCTACTGCTGTGATATCTACCTAGGTGCATCTTATGGTGTCAAGTGTTTAAATTTAACTATGTTTAAGACAACTTTATTTCGCTTTGTGATTGTGCTGTACGGTATATATAGCACAGATGTGTCAGTTGTAGTGATCAAGTAAACATTTTTGTATTATTGTAATTATGAATGACACTGAGATAAACTATAACCCGGAAAAGCCATGTGAAATGTAATCATCACAGTAATGTTTCTATGGAGACGGCCACAAACAGTTTGGAACTGATGGAAGAAAAAATCGTGACAGTGTCATTTGCGCTTTTGTACTTGATATGTGTTGCTCTGGACTGAGAGTAAGAATATTATTATTTTTCAATGCAAATGCAAACGCAACATTCAGCAAGAGTTAATGTGAAAGCTGTGCTAATACCTCAAGCCATTTTCCATGTCATCTCATGTGACGCCTGCATGATGCGTGCATGTTTGTCACTACTGATTTTTGTATTGGCAATAATACATTCCTACTCTCCAAGGAATAAAATCTTTACAGCTGAATGACTGAACCAGTTTTATTGTGTCTTCTTTCAAGTTACTGATGAAAGAATAAATGTTGAAATTGGGTGCCTAACATTATTCCACCTTTAGATTGTGTTCATAGCTATAGGAAACAGACAATCTTGAAGTGCACTAAAAAGAAATTTGGGCATGCGTATTTTAATTCACCTTTTTTCCATGTGGGTTACTCTGATTTGTATTCTTTTCACAGCAATGCATTCATCATTGCACTGCATCACGGGGGATATTAGAATTTCTTTGAGCAAAAACCAACTAAAGCCAATGTGCTCTTTCATTGAGATTCATGTCAGCTCCAAACATGCCTCAAGTAAAACGCATCAAGTTAGTTTCTCTCATGTAGGAGATATCTCAGTCATAATAAATAAGGAAGCGTTGCCTCCCACATGCACGTGATAGTGATTACCTGCTCTCATCCACTCAATTCTCTTTTCTGATACTGATGCTGCATTCAGGAATGTGGGATTCTGGAATATCACCACTTTACACTTGATGACAGAACCCTTAACATTATTTAATGGAAAAGAGATTTAATATTATTTTTGCATTGTGTATCTCCATACTTCAAACTTCTGCAAGAAGTTATTTTCTTTTAAATGGGATAACACCTTTCAACATTTCTAGCATTTTTTTAATCACCAACCATTGCTGTCTTTAATTTTATGAACTCAAAGTAATGGAGGATTTACAATCCTACAAGAAAAGGAGAAAACAAAAAACAAACAAAAACACACGTAAAATGCAATTTGACACAACATACAGTTTTTCTTGAATAAATATACAAATGTAGTTTTGCTTAATTGCACACAAAATCTATATTCAACTACATTGTAAAGACAGAAAAGCACAACTACAACTACCTACAAGCTTTCAGTACACTTCAGATCTGACTACTTGCATGTCAATACATAATTTGTCTTCATGTATAGAATTATTACTTTATGTAACTCATCCTGTTTGTCCTTTACAATATTTATTAAAAGTCATATGTAGCCCACTGGGATTTTCAGAATAAAGAATACATTCTAGGGCAAGAAAAAAACAAACAAATTTTATTTTAATTGAGTAGGTTCCTGTTCCCTTTTTTCATCTTATATTTCTTCTATTTATAGGTGATCTGTCTTGGTAATGCAGGAGTTTAAAAAAAATGAAATATTTGTTGTACATTTACCAGACGGTAGCCATTTTTTTGCATGAAAGTGATTCAAAAACTGTGGGTTTCAATAAAAAAAATTGAGCTGCTGTAACCTCCAGAACTAAGATACATAAAAATATAAACACCAGCTTCTTTCCACTGTCATATTATCTACTAGTTATTCTTCCCTTATTAATAGGTGCAACGGACACTTTTATAATTAAAAATCTGTTTCACCTCAAAGCACAGTGAATAGATATTTGCCAAAGACAATGTTTAATTGCAAATTTGTACATCCAATTTCAAATATGAGCATATCCTATCTTTCCAAGCCAATGTCTAATTGCAAATTTTGAAATATCAACGTTTTCATTCTTACTCATTTCATTTCAGTTTCATATTTTTCAATCATTATGGTAGGTGTTCTATCCTATCTCCTTCGGATTCACTTCGCATTTGAGGGGGTAAATCGAGACATAAGCTTTGATTTTGACAAACAGATTGGAAACTGTAAAGTACACGCTTTCCCACAGTCATGGAATGCAGCTGAAATCGTTGACAGCCAATGCCGGGGGTCCTGTGACGTCAGGGGGTGGAAGAAAACAGCGGAGCAGGAATGAAAACAAGAGACGGACACGCCTTCGCTCTTAAAGGTTATAGCAGCTTTATAAGTGCTAGTGTCAGAGGTGCACAAAAGCGGGCCTGTCCTGTCGTCCACGCGGAGGCCAATAACAACAACACGGTGAACCAACGCGACCGCAGCACTGCCGTGCAAATGGAGTCCACGGACATGTCAGGCAGCGTTGACAGCAGCCGTGCATAGAGGTCGAAGATAACACTTGACACCCAGTCCTATAAAATGCCCAACCAGAAGAACAACAAGGGAAAGAAAAGCAAACGCACCAACAGTAGCGGGGATGAGCAGGAAAATGGAGCCTGTGCGGCCGCAACAGGAGGCGCGGCCGCGGCGGCTGCACCCCGGAGCGAGCGCTCAAGTGGTGAGTGAGGAAACGGACACAGATGGAGAAGTTTGATGATGCTGTCTTCTTCCTGCGTGCGACTGTAGTGACATACTTGCACTGCGACGTTGCAAATATTTCTGTTCCTGCTCCACTTGGGTCTCATCTGCAGAGCCCGCCATGCAAAACTTCGACTCCGAATGTTACCGATGTTATGTTTGGTTGATTGTCTATAAATGTAGGCTACACTGCTCGATCACGACTTAAGGCCCTCTGTTGAACGAGTAGATTTTCATATTCTTTTTTTTTTTTTTAATAAATTTGCGAGTAGCAGCTACTCATCTGCTCCGAGATCGCAACTCGAGTAATTGGGTACTCTGATTTTTGAGGGTTACTTTTTGGTTAAAGAGGATTGTAGAAAGCGGTCGCAATTTTACGCAGTTTAATGCACGCCGAAAGACAGAGCTGCTGTTTCTGTTCATAGTATGTTATTAAGTAATGAAGTAACAGGTGTAGTTAGAACATCAAGAGCGAAAAATCTTCAAAATGTTAGTTTTACGGACGGGATTTGGCTCACCCTCGTTGCCCCCCCCCCCCCCCCCCCCGAAAGAAAAAAATGGCCTAAAAAAATAAAAGGCCTGTCGTGAAATGAAGCACCGGCAAGTTTGGATGTCACAGTGCGGTTTTCCTTGAATGTCAATACATCCACATTGTTGACCGACGTTATTTTTGGTTTGAAGGCTACAAAGGTGTTCTTCTGACTCGCACCTTGCCCACGCAGTTTGCGGTCGCGGCCTTCCTCAAGGGTAGTTCACCGCTTGTCGGCGCCTCCAAGTTCAACTTCATTTCATAGAAACTTACAATAGCCAGACAATATCACCGATTCTTGGCCCAATGGTAACTAAAAGGACTTATCTTCCCCCTTATCTGTTGCTAATGTAGTATTATTTTGCATTCAGGCATCTGGGAATCGGTAAAGTTCCCATTGGGAAACATCCCACTTCCAAGTTGTCCATGAACGCAATATTAAACATCGTTATTATGACGTAGAAACGTTTTAACTACAGTGCTGCATGAGGTTAACGCAAGTATACACCTATTTAACTATAGCATTCATTTAGGCAAGGAGTGGTGCCAGGGGTCCTCAGGGATTTTGTAGAGGGGCCCTCAGCAAAATCAGGAATATTATGGGTTCTCCTATTTTTAAAGGCTCCTGAACGCACCAGCTTTAACACACATGAAATCTGATGCGGTATTCACTGATCTAACATTTGTGTGTTTGATTTTAATATATACATTGTTTTTATTCTTTACATTCTATACTTTATTTCTAGTTCTTTGCTATTTTATTTTATTTATTTTTGCTTAATTGTCTTGCTTGTTTCACATTTTAAACCTTTATTTAATTTCCACTTTGTTTTCGGGTATTTTCTTGCTGATATGTGAGGCCTTTTTGCCAAGTTTTTGAAAGAAACCCAGGTAATATGATCAGTAAATTAGCAAAAATGTGATTAATTACCAAATGCAAAAAAACCCACGCATTTTTCCATGCATTTTCTTTAAAAAAACAAACAGACATTTGTTTACAAAAAAGGATGAACAAAATTAGGTTTGTAAATATGTATTAAATTTTTTTATAGACGAGTGATGCTTGCTCAGATTTTTGTTTAAATACCAGTTAATGTTGTCTGAACATAAAGAAAGTATATCTAGATATAAGGGTCTCTAGTTACACATAACCGAGTTACAATTACAATGAGTACATATGTTCATATTTACTAAAGAAAACAGTAAAATTCATTATTTTTGTCAATATACATTATCTTATTAATTCAGCTCATCAGCTTCAATTAAAAACTCATTCATGGTGAACTTAATGACAGCTAAAAGCCGACTATTTTTTTCCCACCTAGGTTAAAAAGACAAAAAGACAAAAACACACCAGTGCACTGGAAAAGGAAGGAGGAAACACACTGCCCCCCCCCCCCACACACACACACACACACACAGAAGTGAACTCCTTGTAGAGACAACATGCCCACATTTGCTTGATTCACATCCAGACTTGACAGTTGGCAGAGCTTGAATAGAGCTGCTCCAGGCTCGGATGACCTACTTCATTTCATAAATCAGTGTTGATAAGGCAGCGAGGGCATGGAAGAAATCTTACATTACCCTTAAAAATCCTTCACATTTACATCCCATGTTGTGTAATTGAGATGTGATGTTGATGGTTACTGAATTTGGATGTAAAGACTGTGTTTATGGTAGCGTTGTACCTCATAATCATTATTGTCTGTTTTAATGAGTCTTCCAACAACACAGGCTTTTTGAAAAATTTCTTCTAGTTTGAGAATTTATTATAATTAAAAACAATCCTCATAATGTATTTTGATGAGAACAAACCATCTCTCCTTATGTCTTGACTCATCCAGAGGTCCAGTGTGCAACCCCTCTCGGCTGCAGCCTGGGCCGGGCCATCGACCTGGAGAAGGACGATTACCAGCGGGTGCTCTGTAACAATGAACTCTGCCCTTATGGCAACTGGATGCACCTGCAGTGTTTCTACGAGTGGGAGAGCTCCATCCTGGTGCAGTTCAACTGTATCGGGCGTGCGCGCTCCTGGAACGAGAAGCAGTGCCGACAGAACATGTGGACCAAGAAAGGTTACGACCTTGCTTTCAGGTTCTGCTCCTGCCGCTGTGGCCAGGGTCACCTGAAGAAAGATACAGACTGGTATCAGGTGAAACGAATGCAGGACGAGCGGAAGAAGAAGCCATCGGAGAGGAGTTCAGGGAGGACAGGGGCCAGTGGAGGGGCTTCAGGGTCCGGGGACGGGTTGTTTGAGGAGCCCAAGAAAAGCAAGCCACTGGGGGGAGGGGGGAAATTAGCTCACAGAGCCTCAAGTCAGGAGCTACCTCGAAGACAATCAGTAGATCGACAAAATTCTGTAGAGAGAGGTGCAGCAGCTGGAGGAGGAGCCTTTTCTCTGGGGCCCCCTCAGAAGTCTCCATGTGACTCTCCAGGACAGTCCCCTCCAACTGGTTTCTCCTTCTCCCCTACTGCTGTCCTAGGGTCAGGAGGCGGAGGAGCTGGTTTCCGGAGTTCCCGTCAGCTAGGGGAGTTCCTGAAATCGGCAGTCCACATGGACACACAGAGAAAACACCTTCTCGTTGGGGGAGCCCTTAGCCGCAGCGCTGGTGGTGGCCCTCACCTCGACCCTGGTTCTGTCCTCCCCCTGCCATTGTCCTTCACCCTCCCACTTCATCACCGGCTCACCTCAGGCAGCACAGGTGATGGTTCTCATCCTCAACCAGTGCAGTTCCTGAGGAGGCTGGACCTCTCGGAGCTCCTTACTCACATCCCTCGCCATAAACTAAACACCTACCATGTCCGCATGGAGGACGATGCCCAGGCGGGCCAGGGAGAAGAGCTGCGCAGGTACTACCTCCTTTACAACCAGATTTATTGAACAGGTCGTTGATGAAATGGTTCTGTGGTGTAACTGATGTGTTATACAAATAGATATTTTGGGTAACTGTTTTTTTTTTTGCATTTAATACTTTTTTTTTAAACACAAGTTAAGTAGCTTTCTATCTATGACTTGGCTTGTTTTTTTATGCTAACCATCAAATTGATTACATTGAAAAAACTTCTCATGGAGTTAACTTTACATCTTTTTTCTGTAATCAAGCAATAGTTTTAGATTAACTACGTTGTTTTGAGAACAAAACTACTGACACTGCTCACTGTGAAGGCTCTGGATTGCAATTTTCTGCTTCGTCTTCTTTGGATTTGGCAGACTAGATGCTACACAAGTGAACTATTTTTTTAAATAATGGTGGTTACAAAGTTTTATTTGGTTTTCTTGGTCACCAAAAAAAAAAAAAAATTCTTGGTCAGTGCTGGTAGCACTTCATAGCAGCTACTGGCTCCTGGAAATGCCATGTTGGAAAAGAGGTACAGAGTGCTATAGGGATGACACTTTTTTTTTTTAATTTATATACCGCAAATGCAACAGTAATACATAGTTACATCACTTACAGAGAAAAAAAAACCTGCCGTATTAGATTTGCAGATATACACCAATATTAGAAACATACATCTCTGTGCATGCATGACAACAATGTGTGTATGTATGTGTGTGTGTGTGTGTGTGTGTGTGTGTGTGTGTGTGTGTACAAGAGCAGGGACCCTTAGACGGTTCAGCACATAGTAGCAGGGTGTAAGATGTAGGCAAGGAGAGCAGACATAGAATGCCATAATCAAGTGGCTTGCATAGTGTACAGGAACATCTGCATTGAGTATTGTCTGGAAGTCCCAAGGTCAGAATGGAAGACACCACCCAAGGTGATGCAGAATGACCAAGCCTAGATCCAGCAGGACTTCTAGATCCACAATGAAAAAGTGGTGATGGCTAACCTACTGGATATAATCTTGATGGAAAAACACCAGAAGAAGTTATTGGTGATAGATTTAGTGATCCCAAGCGATAGTAACATCAAGAAGAAGGAACATGAGAAGCTGGATTGATATCAATGGCTGGAAGAGGAGCCAGAGAAGATCTGGGCTATAAAGGCATCAGTGGAGCCAGCAGTCATTGGAGCACTGGGCGCTGTGAACCCCAAACTTGGAGAGTGGCTCCTGTAGGTTTCAGGTACAACATCTGATGTCTCTGTCCAGAAGAGCACAGTCCAAGAAACAGCTAAGACACTGCACAAACCCACAAACTCCCAATCCTCTCCACCCCCAGGATATCAAGGACAGGCAGGATATTTTTTAAATATGTAAAACAGAGCTATTGCAGAAATTAAAAATGTAAGTCAGATATTAAGGTATAATTTAATCATAGCTCATTATCCCAAGTTGTTGTTATTCATGCATTTACATTTTTCTGTTTACTTGACCTTTGAAAAAGAACTTTTCCTGAAAATAGTCATGTTAAGTGATATATTAAAGGAACCCCAAACCAGCTTTTCTGAGGAATTGAAAATATAAACTGAAATGTGACAACATTTTTTTAGTCCTTAGCTGAAGTTGCCGTCACCGTGAGTTTCTCGGCCAAAAGCTGTTGAGTTTTTTACTTGGTATTTCAGACTGTTACATCAAATAATCTCTGTTGTGAATATCCTCTACAACCCCTGCAATCTTCTTTAGTAACTTGTTAGCAACCACCCTTTTTAAGAGATATAAGAGGTACTGAAATGAGGAGTTAAGAAACGAGGAGGCGGCAGGTGTGAGGCAGACGGGATGTCGTCTTTCTTTAGATTTAGTAGGATCCAACACAGCAAATGTCACATAAAAGATCAGAAGCATTCACTATAGAACCTGATAGTTTTCCATGTTGTCACCCTTTAGGTTCATCCTGTCAGCCCTCAGTGCAAGCCAGAGGAACGTGGTCAACTGTGCGCTGTGCAACCGAGCGCTGCCTGTGTTTGAACAGTTCCCTTTGGTGGACGGTACGCTGTTTCTCAGCCCGTCACGCCACGATGAGATTGAGTATGACGTTCCCTGCCACCTGCAAGGTCAGTTTAGTTGTCTGCATTACCTACATTACATTTATTACATAAATCATTTTACATCGTAAGTGGTGACAGGGTTCAATAGTACAAATGCTGTATACAAAAAAGGACTCACAAGCATTAAAAAATGTATTTATCTAGTGTTGTCATTTTCACGTTTGTGAGTCTTGCCAAGTGCGTAAAATCAAATGCAGAGTCACAATTACAAGATATCGACAAAATTCCATTTTTCAGTGTTCATATTGTCACATTTTCTTGTGATTGAGCAGTTTTAAGACATAGAGATAAGAAAGTAAACTCCATGAAATAATGCATAAAACCGTTAAAGGGTTAACATTGTGATTATCCAAACATGACTGCCATCATGTTATTTGTTTTTATTCTACATTTATTCCATCTATCTGTCCATCCATTTTCTACCGCTTCTCCTGTTAAGGGCAGCATGGGGCTAGACTAGAGCCTATCCCAGCAGCCTTCGGACAAGAGGCGGGGTTCACCCTTGATGGGTCACCAGTCCATTGCAGGGCCAACACATATAGACAGACAACCATTCACACTCACAGCCACACCTACGGTCAATTTAGAGGTGGCAATTAACCTGATTTACAGGTCTTTGGAATGTGGGAGGAAGCCGGCATACCTGGAGAGAACCCACGCAGGCACAGGGAGAACATGCAGACTCCGCACAGTGCTAACCACTCTACATTTACTTATTGTCAAAAATCTGTGTATATTACACATATTACACACTAGCATTTATACAAGCAAATAAAACCCTTAAATTGTCTGAATTCTAGTCACTTATATATTTGTTCATGTAATTTTTTTTGTGGGATGTGAATATATATCATGTTAATCCAGAAAAAGTAAAAGTAAATAGTTGTCCAGCACAAAGCCAGGAATGATACTAATCAGATATTTATTTTTACATGTTCATTTATGATAAATAAATAAATAAATAAATGAATCTTCAGTATATTGCTCCATTTCTTATTCTTTTGCCACCAAAATCCACTACTGGTCCATCTGCTCATATAACCATCCATACTATGTATGGAAAAGCTTCTGTACACAATCCAACATGGATGTGAATCAGCAAGGCGGCTGCAGGAAGCCTCTTTGATGTTCCGGCCTACCTGCTTTGATATGTATGATCATTGAAATTCGTCACTGGAAAAGGATTATTAATTCAGCTTGTCATGCTTTTGTATCAGGCTGAATCTAAATTTTGGGGAGAAATGGTTGAATGGTTTAGTTTGTGAACTTTTGCTTATTCTTTGGTAGTATTGAGTTTGATTTTCTGAATCTGAATTTTATTTTTGGAGGTAACAGAGACTTCTTTTACAACATATCAGTGGAGATCATGACTCCATTGTGACCAATTTCATTAGTGGCTCTGATTGCATTCATGTACACAGTGATTTAGACAGTAAGCTGCTTTGTAATCCCTCTATAACCTTTTGTGTGCCAGGAAATTAAATTACATCAGCAGTGAAATGCAGCATCATGCAAATCAGCTATATATAGGCAAACAGGCTGCTTTACTCCATAACATACTCTCATTTGATCTGTCACACATTGCAGAAGGATGGCAACAAATCACAACTACAATCTGGAGTTTGTTTCAAAAATGCTGCCTTGTCTTAAACTTATGTAGCTACTAATTCTGTTTCTTCCTGTCTGATAGGCAGGTTAATGCACCTTTACGCCATCTGTGTGGACTGTCTAGAAGGCGTTCACAAGATCGTATGCATCAAGTGTAAGTCACGCTGGGACGGGAGCTGGCACCAGTTGGGCACCATGTACACCTACGACATTCTGGCTGCTTCACCGTGTTGCCAGGTATATATACTGATAATTGTGGTGACCAGCGACTTCAGCATGTATTTTTTTTTATGTTGAATTAAGCATGAATTTCATTTTGAGTTCCAGGGAATCTTACCTACCCTGATGTCCAGTATGATTAACTATCTGTGCATTAAAATTGACGCACTTGGAACAAAAATTTGAGAACTACAGCTCCAAAGAGTATCCACACAGGATATGTTACTGAGTCCAAAACAGCAGTGACATCTAGATTGGTGGACTGTGAAAGGACATTTGCAATAATTATTACATCCATCCATCCATCCATCGCTTTTCTACTGCTTATCCTGTTAAGGGTTGCAGGGGGGCTGGAGTCTATCCCAACAGCTTTCGGGCGTGAGGCAGGGTTCACCCTGGACAGGTCACCAGTCCATCGCAGGGCCAACACCTAAAGACAGACAACCATTCACACTCACATTCACACCTACGGTCAATGTAGAGTATCAATCAGCCTCGTCTCCATTTGCATGTCTTTGGACTGTGGAAGGAAGCTGGAGTACCGAGAGAGAACTCATGCAGGTACAGGAGGAACATAGAAACTCCACACAGAAAGATCCCGTGCCCGAGCCAGGGCTCGAAACCTGGAACCTTCTTGCTGTGAGGCGACAGTGCTAACAAGTGCACCACTGTGCCGCCCACACTAGAGACCCTTTAAGCTGAGAATATCTTAACCCAGTTGAAGATTAACATATTTTTAATCATCTGTGTGGTTGACAGGGTGAGCAATATGGTTGTCTGTAGAGCCATTCATACATACATCATGTTCTTGTGAACACAATGTTTCAGGATCACATTTAAGGGAATTTCTTAAAATTTAGAATTGGTCATGGTCACATCACCGCATATTTATGGCTATATCCCAAGAGTGAACATAGCAATAATGACAATCTTTCACAGAATTGTCTGATGATAAACTGATGATGTTTTATATTCCAAAGGTCAAAGGTTGGGCTATAATTCAAACTCACACCAAAGTCTTCACTCGATTAAGAGGACATTCAAAGGGCACTCACCTCTGCAAGAGCATATTTGTTGACACAGGTGTTTGTAGACTAAAAAGCCATGTTAAAAAAATGCACTTTTTCTGTACACATTTGCCCAAAAATTTAAAAGGCTCTTCCATGGGCCATGCTACACGCCTCTACCAGGTTTGGTAAAATTTGGCCTTGATGTCCTTGCTTGATATAAACTGCAGCTGATTAGTGGAAGTTGCACAACCTGACCTGTGTCCCTCTCCTCTCTGTCTCCAGGCTCGTCTAAACTGTAAACACTGCGGGAAGCCCGTGGTGGATGTCCGGGTAGGGATGCAGTATTTCTCAGAGTACAGCAACGTCCAGCAGTGCCCTCACTGCGGCAACCTGGACTATCACTTTGTTAAACCCTTTTCCTCCTACAAAGTACTAGAGGCTTATTGACAAATGTTGTTCATAAATGCTAGTTCAGCTGCTTTTGTTCTCTTTTTTTTTTTAATACAATATAGGAAAAGATTTTATTTTTTTTGGAGGGGGGGGCTTTTTGGTGATATTAAATTAATAAGTTCTCTGGTTTCTTTTTTTATGTATAGAGAAAAGTATGACTGTAGTTCTAAAAACAGCCAACAACAGTATCTCTGCTGTTAAAAGGTAGAATGATGTTGATAAAATGTGGAAATGACACTTTGGTCAAGAAAACACATTTATCTTTGACAAGTGAATGTATCTGTATGCCAAAATTGTTTTTATTTTCTACCAAAAACATTCAGATGAATCTTCAATAAAGCAGAGAAAGGTACACTCTAGTGGTGATGTATTTCTTCACATCTTATACATTGTCTCACTCAGGGTAAAAATTTGTCAACTTCATCTCATCATTCCAAATGAAACCAGTGCCAAATTGTTAGCAGACATGTTCTGCAATAACAAGAGGTTTTTTTTTGTAAAACAAAGTGAGAGTGCTGTCAAGATGGTGACCAGACCCTACCTTGAGCCTCAGTCAGAGGTTGCCTTGTTTCCCTTTTTGAAGGACCAATACATAAATACTCAACTTCAATGATCAGCAACATTTAATGAGGGTATAGATTATCTTTGGAAGAATCGTGTTTGCCTCTCCAGCGGAGGTTCTTGGAGACACAACGCTAACAGGTATTCAATTAAGAATGTGTTTCATGATGGCAAAATTTTGTCCCAAAGACCTTATCACTGCGGCAAGTATGTATAAGTAAGTGGGTGTTCATGTCTGTCCTCTAAGTGGCCGGATGTCAAATTTTCCAACTTACTATTTCGAACCTCTGATCAAAATGCATTCTAGTGGAAGCAACTGCAGCAAACTGATGTCTCTGTATCAAGTGTAGTGGTGTTAGCACTGCTAGTTACACACATGCTCAAAAAGTATCAATAATAAAGACAAATAGAAATGGCAATACCAAGTTGCAGCACATCTGACAACACAAAGTAAATATTTTATGAGAAAACCCAATTCTGCTTAACATCCCACCACCACATTTGAGGTGATGTCAGATAGGCAAACTGACTTGGTATGCTGCCCAAATTTATGATTCAGAGTTCAGATTTTAAGGACTTTTTGGTCACAATTTGCTGCACGTACCATCAAATGCAGGGTAAAGTGAGGGCCGCGTTTAAGTGAAAGTGTCAATATGGTAGATGTCATCACAGCTGGAGTGATCCCATGGCTAGATTGTCTCTAGTTTAGCTTAACTGTTAACTAGAATGTCATTAATGCGATATGCATTTCCAATGTATTGCTCCATTCACACCAGTGAAGTTTCCCTCAAAGAAGTTGTTTCCAGATGTTTAGTCCCTCTAGGTGGGTGCATCTTGAATATGCATGGCCCTATAAACATGCCATAGTCTATTACTTTCACACTGAGTACAACCTAATTTAAGATTTAACACAAAACTAAATATTGTTTTCAAAGAGGTGTTTTATTTCCATCAGTTCACTGCTCCATAGACTTTTCTTGGGTGTGTGTGTTATCAGCTTGGTCGGCTTTGTCCTGGGCAGCCTGTGAACTGGAGCTGTCGACCTTTGCTTGTGAAGCCCGTGAAGAATTCTTTTTTTTTGAATGTTGCGTGGGTGGAGGTTGTCTGACGACGCACACGGCTGCTCGACCATCTTGTACTATTTTTGGCCTCGAAACGTAGTCCACCATCACCTTCATATCTTGTATGATCTGCTCCAGGTTTGACTCCTGTGAAAATAAGACAGGCAATTCTTAATGATTAGCTATGCAAGAAGATTTTGGGGGGGGGGGGGGGGTCTTTGACTCTCCATTTGCCATTATGGCCAAATCAAATTTGCAGCCTGTGAATGGCATAAAGAGAGGGTGAGGCTTTATTCCCCATCATTGTGGCACACAACAGTCTTTTACATATACTTCAGTTATCAGCAACAATAAACTTTACCTACAGAAGTTTAACAAACAACAGAGGAAAGAGCAAATTCTGAAAAAAACAAAAAACTATTATAAAAGACTATAACACATTTTTTAAAATATATTTTATTTACATTGTGATGTCTTGAGAGGTCAGAATATCTATTCCTGAGGCCAAGAATGAGTGGGGGTTAGAAATAAAGAGACATAAGGCTGTCTTTCAACTTAGATCTACTGTATTCTCGACAAATGTCACAGGGCAACTTGTCTCTTGCTGAAAAAAATGAACGTCTCAGACAAGCTGCGAATGCAAGGTTATTTCCATTTTAAATTAGTGAAACGCTCATTTTTTTTAAGTGTCTTTCTCAATGTCTCTTTCAGTCTCATTCACACTGAGTGCTTTCTCTCCTTCAGTCACCCAGCAGGGACATCATCCAATGCAGTACAGCTGGGCACTATCTGCCCTGATTAGGCTGCTCCACTGAGTAGCAGGGTTTGTAGTTCTTTACTTGGAGACCATAATAGATTGTAGTCCTTGATGCAGTCATGAGAGGGGACATTACTCCCTTCAATGACATAACCTCTCATGAAATCACAACATGAAGAGGGGCATTCAAGTATTTTCAACCTGGGCCCTGAGTTTATTTTTGGGGGGTAAAAACAAGACCAAAATTGTTACTATCAGTGTTGAGACCTTTTTTTTTCCTGCACCAGTGTTGAAAGGGAATGTGATTACTGTGACAACCATCTGAGTAATCTTATGTAAGAAACGGTCAACTGGAAACAGATAAAATAAACATTTTAAAGGTGTATTTTTTAGGAAAAGAGGATATGTAAATTAATCAACCCTTACGTATCCTTACCTGTTAGCAAAAGGACAGTTTTCTGCATGGAGTCACCTACTGTATCCTCTTTGATGTTTTTTTTTTTTTTACATCTCTTTGCTATAAAAATTAATTTTAAAAGTTACTAAAAAATTACTGTGAGCTTAAAAAAAAAAGCTCACAGGTCAGTACTTAAATCTTAGTGGTACTCACCAGGTTGTCTGCAGATTGCGTACGGAGTAACTGCAAAATAATCTTGACATGGCACTTCTTCTCCAGCCAGCTCTCCATTTGTTTCATTTTGGTGGTGAGGTCATGAGGGCTTATGTTCAATGACAACTTGAGTTGCTTCAACTGTATAGGGGCTGTGGAGAGAAGACATGACGCAACATCATGATTCACACATTGTGTCTGGAAGTTACTGCTTCCTGCTCAAGTTCAAGATACCTGCTTTTTTTTTCTGTTCCTCAATCTTCATCTGGTATTCACGAAACTGTTTGCCACTCATCAAGTGATAAACAGGAGGATCATTGCGTCCAGGGAGCAGCACCAACCTGAGATCTTTCTCATTCATGATTTTGGTCACACTGTCACGGTCCATTATACCCAGGTTCTCTTTTGTCTCACTTATCACTTGTATCCGGGAGTGTGGTATCTGATGCCCACGGGAGATTGCGTCATGCGGCTTAGGATCCTGCTCTTTTTTCTGTGGTGGAGTCTCCACTGTTGTGGAGAATGGACTCCATCTCCAAGGGGCATCAATGATGTTGGATCTTTCATTGTGTATAAAGAATCTTGCTGCTGGTGTCCGCTGGCCAGGGTTCCCACGATGTATAGTTCTCGCTGTGTGGCAAAGCACCCATCTCATACAGCATGCACACATATCCTACATAAAAGAAAGGTGGTAGAGGAGAGTTCAACTTGAAGATAAGTTGGTTAAATGTATTTCTGTCTCAAATTGTTATATTTGATAAGACAATAATATTGATAAGGTCAGTAAACTTGATCTGTGCAGCCTGACTGACCTCTCATTTAGAAAAGATGAAGACAAAATACTGTACGAAGGTTATGAGTAACCAATCCTACACCAGCATCCATATAGATATCGACCAATTACAGTTTGCTTTATCTGTTACTGGATTCATTATAAAAAGCGAGAATAAAACATTTTTTCCCAGAAAGTGGAATTCACTTCTTTCTTCGAGATACAGACTTGGATAGTCGTCGTGCCACGAATCTGCGGATGAAGCCTCCAGGTGTATGGAGGCTATTCGACACGGTACGCTTAAGGTAAAAGCATTTAATGCTTGGTTCATCTGTAATGTCGTGGCGAACTAATCAAAAACAAAATAAGAGTTTAAAATTTCTTCCGGTCGATACAATTTACCTCACTATCTGAGTAAACATAAGGGTAAACATAAAATCCTCAGATTTGAAAAATTGTAAGGATCTTACCGAGAGTCCCCTTTACAGTACATCAGATGATGTCATATTTTAGAGGCTATTACATTAAATGTTGAACGAATGCAGTAACGGCTGCACATTCGTAGTGGCCGAAAAACGTGTATCCATTTACAATGAGCAGCATACCACAAAAGTACTACAAATATCAATGTTGGCAACAAATGTTCATAAAATGGACCAATTGCAATTCTAGCAATGTTAAACTACCCAAATAACCTCTACAGGCATGTATTTACTTACTATCCATAAAAGTCGAGTATTCATGATACCTCAAGGGTGACTGTTCCGCCTTCTTCCGCGATGAACTACTTCTTTGTCACAATAAATGCGACCATACCGAAAGGCTGCCCTCTTCAGGACAAACCAGAACCTCCCTTAAGTGTCTTCTTCTTCTTCTTCTTCTTCTTCTTCCTTTTCTTCTTTTTCTTCTTTGTTTTTTACGGCGGTTGGCAACCAACGAGATGGAGCATTACCGTCCTCTTCTGTCCCACCGCGGAACACCATCTTTCACTACTTCTAACCCCTACAACTAAATCCTACCTCTAAATCCTAAACATAATCCCTATACCTAAATCCTATCAAACAGTCCTGTCTCCCTCAAATAATCTAAAAGAACCTTAACACTCTCCCTATCCTCCATCCTCAGAACTCCCTCCAGATTCATCTCAGCCCTCCCCATGTTCCTCCACCTGTCCCTTAACACCCTCCTCTCCACCTCATACCTGCCACACCTCAGAAGTACGTGCTCTACGGACTCTTCCTCATCACACCCCTCACACAGCCCAGTGTCGTGCTTCCCTAACACCTTCAAAGTCCCGTTCAGCCCACAGTGTCCCATCCTCAGCCTCACCTTCACTACTTCCTCCCTCCTCTGCCCACCTCCACCCCTACACCCTCTAGCCCGCACACTCCTCTGAACCCTATACAAGTGCCTACCCTTCTTCTCTTTGTCCCACCTTCCCTGCCACATGTCCATCACCCTCTCCCTCACTATCACCTTCACCTCAGCCCTACTCACCCTCACATTCATTTCCACAGTCCTCTTCACCAACGCCCCCTTTGCCAGCTCATCTGCCTTCTCATTCCCCTCCACCCCCACATGTGCTGGTAAAAACCTAACCTCCGCAGAACTATCCTCATGACTGCCTGAAGAACCTGGTACAAGACATCCTGACGACTACCTGACTTCCTGAAATGACCTGATGCTAGTTAGGACTGCTGCTGAATCAGAACAGACCACCACCCTCCCCACCTGTGTACACTCCACCCACCTCAGTGCCACCAGCACTGCTACCATCTCCACTGTGTAAACCCCCAGCACATCTGTAGTGCGCCTACAAATCCCTATCCCTCTCCCCGGTACTGCCACCCCAAATCCTGTCTCCCCAGACTCCGCCCTCGATCCATCAGTATATACCTTCTCCCAGCCACCATACACCCTTCTCATACACCTGTTGTGAGCCCTAACCAAGTCCTTCCCCTCCCTCCTCAACTCCAACAAACACCAGTCCACCTCTGGCCAATCCATCCTCCACGGTGCCATCTCTGGGTACACCACTGATTGACTCACCCTAATGTGCCCTACACCTAGCTCCCTAGCCAGTACATTCCCTATCCTCCCAAAGTGCTCCCTGTGTCCCCTCCCCCCGTACTCCCAACACTCATCCAACACACTCTTGGTCGGATGCACCCTTGAGTGACCCTGCAGGTTAGCCCAATACCTCACCATTAACTGCTTCCTCCTTAGCTCCAGGGGCATCTCACCCATCTCCACCTGCAGTGCTGCCACCGGTGTCGTCCCTTGTGCCCCAAAACACACCCTCAGTGCCTTATTGTATACCACATCCAGAACCTGCAAGTGACACTTAGCAGCCGACCCATACACTATACACCCATAATCTAGTGCCGCCCTCACCATCGAAATACAAATCGTCTTCAGTGCCGCACAGCTAGCCCCCCAGTCCCTACCTGACAAACACCTCATCACATTTATCACTTTCCTACACCTGCCCTCAACCCTCCTAATGTGCTCCACCCAAGTCAACTTACTATCAGAAACTACTCCCAAATACTTAAAGGACCCCACTCTCTCTTACTCCCTCCCATACATCCTAAGCTTTTCACCACCCACATCCCTCTACCTAGTAAAGAACACTGTCTGCGTCTTATCAACTGAGAACCTGCTCCCCCACTCATGGCCTTACTCAACCACCACATCTATAGCCTCCTGTACTTTACCCACTACATGTGCTAAGTCCCTACCCCTCTTCCATAGTGCCCCATCATCAGCAAACAGTGCTCTCCCTACATCCCCACCTACCTGTGAAAACACATCATTAATCATAACACTATACAACAGAGGACTAATTACACTACCCTGTGGTGTGCCATTACTCACTGTGTATTCACCTGACACCTCAGACCCTATCTTAACCTATATCACCCTCTCAGACAGGAAATCTTTCACCCAGTTAAAAACCCTACCTCCTACCCCCAGCTTGTGCAGTTTAATTTACACCCCCTCCCTCCACATCATATCATATGCCTTCTCAATATCAAAAAACACAACCACAACTGACTCCTTCTTTACCTGTGCCTTCCTAACCTCATTCTCCAACCTCACCACTGCATCCATAGTGCTCCTACCCTTCCTAAAGCCACTCTGATACCCAGCTAACCCCTCTCCCCTCTCCAACACATATGTTAACCTATCACACACTAACCGCTCCATAACCTTACCCAGGTTAAACGTAAGGGCTATGGGCCTATACCCTGAAGGTTGAGTGGGATCCTTCCCTGGCTTCCTAACCGGAATCACCACTGCCTCTTTCCACACCCTTGGTATCCTGCCCTCCTCCCAGACCCTATTGTACAGCCCCAGCAGTGCCTCCAGTGCCCCTTTACCAAAGTGCTTCAACATAACATACCCCACCTGATCCGCCCCTGGAGCCGTGTGCTTAGCCCTACCTATAGTCCTCACGAACTCTGCCATCGTGAACCTATCATCCATAATCCCATCCGTGTTTTCCCTCCTGTCCAACACCCCCAAATGCTTGCCCAAAGTAGCCCCCCTCCCCCTCCTCTCCTCTTCTGTTAAGTTATCCTCACTATGTATCCTCGCAAATGCCCCTGCCATCATCTCCACCTTTTCCCTATCTGTCACCGTCACTGTCACTGGGTAGTCCCACTCCCTCCTATCCCCTCCCATTTTCCTTGTCATTCCCCATACCTCTCCCACCGGGGTTGTCCTCCCTATGCTACTACAAAACTGTCTCCAACTATCCCTCTTAGCCTGCCTAACCAACCTCCTCACCACTGCTTGTGCCCTCTTATAACTCACTAGACTATTCATGTTATGACTGCTCTTCAACTGCCTAAATGCCCTATTCCTTGCCCTCACTGCCTGACTACACTCCTCTGTCCACCACGGTACCATCTTTCTGCCTCCCCTCCCTCTACTCCTCGGTATACTCTCTGCTGCGTCTACAATTATTGCTGATGTCAGCCTATCATTTACCTCATCTACACTCCCCTCCATATCAAGCCCAGCCACCTTCTCCTCCACCACTTCCTGAAACACCCCCCAATCAGCTTTACCAAACACCCACCTCTCCACCCCTCACCTGACACTACTTGCACCCTCTCACCCACTGAACACACCACGGGATAATGATCACTCCCTACAGTCGACCCATTCAGCTCCTCCCATCTGCTTACCCCTGCCAAGCCGCTTGACACCAGTGTTAGATCTAAAGCTGACTCATTCCCTGTCCTGACATCTATCCTTGTCCCCCTACCATCATTCATACATACTAGTGCCCTAACCTCCATTAATTCCTCTACCGACCTCCCATTAACATTTGTATGCCCTCCACCCCATACTACACTATGAGCATTAAAATCTGCGCACCACACTACCCTCTGCCACCCCTCCCTCTGGATACTAACTAATTTTTCTACCTGTAACCTGACACAGGGGTTATAGTAATTAACTATGACAACAACTTCCACCCCTCCCAAACCTCCACCACTATGTACTCCTGTTCTACCCCTCTATCTTGCTCCTGAAATGACACACCTCTCCTAACCAGCGAAGCACACCCTCCTCCCCCACCTCCTATCCTATCTAGCGTCACAATTACATATCTCTGCACCACAAAATCTAACCCAGGCTTAAGCCATGTTTCCTGAACTCCCTTAAGGGTCTGTTCACTGAAATAATTTTAATACAGGTGTCTCCTGAATATCCATCCATTCATCCATCCATCCATCCATCCATCCATCCATAGGGGCTCAGTATCTTGCTCAAGGATACTTGGACATGGTCACCGCTTGAAGTGCGGATTGAATCAGCAACCCTTCTGTTGCTAGACTGCCACCCTACCTCTGAGCCCCATTTCCTGAATATGTCCATCAATTTCATTGATACAATTACCCATTATTTTATATTTATATTCATATACAACAACAAGAACAAAAAAACGGTAAAACTAGTTATGTGACGATATTGCCAAAGTTTCAGGAAATCCAAAAAGATTTAAACATACGATATTCTGCGCGGAAATGGGACTGGCATAGGTGGGTGTGTCTGTGTAAACATTTTAATGTATGGTCTATGGTTCAAAAGTTATAAATTGAAATGGAAATGCAGTTATCACAGAAGAAGTGGTATGCTTTAAAGTGGAAGTAAATCCCGAAAATATGAAGTAAATCTATTTGAAGTAGCTTAAGATAAAAACTTGTATTTTGACCAAACCTTATCTTTATTCATTTACTATATACAGGCCCATCATAAACTCAAGCATGATTTGGTTTGATTTTTGTTTACATTTATGATTATTTATAGAACATGAACCCATCTTTTTTTTTTTTAGGTATTTTACTTGTCTACAATTACACATAAATCAGCAATAACTGATTAATGAGGGGTTCTTGAGAAGCAGTATGTGTACTGTTATTGTGGCCTACATAGGAAGGAACATTAGAAACTGATTTCGTCCTTTTCAGATATTTTTTATCCTTAAAACCTGGTTCCCAAAAATGTTAAAATATATATATTTTTTAAATAATTAAGTTACTTAATGTGACCAGTCAGTGATTTTGATTTTATTTTCATAGTTATTGTTGGTTTTGGTGTTATGCATATATGTCAATAAATATACAGTTTTGGAAGCGCTGCTGGAAGCAGCAGGTACTGATGGCATTGCTGTTTAGCAGTGAATAATTGCAACAGCTGTAAAACAGCTTGGGACACAAGAATCAGAGATCAACAGAGTCATCAGGATTCATGCAGAACCCTGTTAATTTTTATTTTTTTTTGCATACCAACATAGCATCCAACTGTACAAGCTATGACATTTTCAGGAACTGTAAAATTTGCAAAGCAAGTGATTTGCATCCATGCAAAGCCAGTTTGACGACATATTCATCCAACCAACAATTTCATTTGTTCTTGTTTTGCGCTGTTGTGAAAAGGTAAGGATGAGATAATTTGGTTTGCAGTTGCCATAGTTCCTTACGTTCTTTGTCTTGTATTTCTTAAACACATGTCTTTCATGCAGCAGTGACTGATCTGATACCGTCAAACGACCATGGCACAAAAGCTTCTGTCAAACAACTGGATGAGTTGGGGTTTGGTGGTGACTCTTCTATGGATTTGTCCTGTTTGTAAGTATCGAAGAATCCTCATTATTTCTGTTGAATTTCAAACGTTTTGCTATGATCTTTAGGAAATTAAATTTTGAACATAAAAATCACCTTAAATCTTGTCAATCTTAATCTCCATAAATTTATTTCTGGCTGCCTGTACTGTGTTGTGATTGGACCGTTTCCACTTTTTGGTCTTTCAGTCCCAAGAGGAAACCAATACCAGAGAGAAAACGACACTCTTAAAAAACTGCGAGCTTGTTTCATTGACAACAAGGAAAAGATGAATTTGATTGTTGCTGATAATTTTGATGGCGTCATCAGTGGAGAGAAACATTTGCCTCAGTGTGAGTCAACACATATTAACATATTCATGGATTTGTCACAATTTACACAAATACTCTATGTAAGGTACACATTATTCCTATCCATTCCATCAAAAAGTTAATCTGCTTTGGAAACTTTTACTGTGGCATGCAGGTCCCGATCATATGGATATAAATATTGTAGATTGTAAATGTAATAAAAGATTTATTACAGTCTGACAGTGACAGTATCTTGCCAAGTTTACCTTGAAATTATTCTTTAGTGATATTTAGTAAAAAATAGTATTGTAGTTTGGGAACATGACATTTTGATATGCTATGTTTAAAAATGGAAAATAATGATAAATTACTGAATAGAAGTCAGGTATTTTTTAAAAATCCAAATAAGCTTTATCTGATGATTACCTGGATCCTTTTGAGGACTTAGACATCATGAAATGATGTATTGGCCTTTTGGTCTATCACAGGTGACCATAATAAAGTAGTTGATAATTAATGAAGTTTTATCTTTTCTTTTTTTAATGTCATCTATGCCATAATGTAGGATATAATTACAATATAATTTGTGAGCTTTTTTCTGAAATGTTATCAATTAGCAGCTTTATTAGTGTTTGTTTGTTTGTTTGTTTTTAAAATAAATGCGGTCAGACACACTGACCAGATCATTTTAATCAGGGATTCTAAATGTGTGACGTAGGACTCTGCTTGGACTAACCCCCTCCCCCTTGTCTCTCCTTTTCTTTTTTTTTCTGGGTGCCCATAATGGATCATTATCATGTCATTTGATTCCATACAGAGAGTCAACTATTTGTCCAAGCTAACATTATATGGTGGTGTTTTACATAAATTTGGGGGAAAACAACAACACAAAAACAGCCTGTCCTTAAGTCTTAAGTCATTTATTAGTTTCTGACTCTTGGAAATGAAGAAAATAGTAAAATTACCCCCCAAAACTACTGTACCTCATAACCATTAACATCTTTAACTGAATCACATATATTTAGACTGTTCTGCTGCAAAAATATATTGTCTTGCACCTCTAAATATAGTCATTCTGTACTAGAATTGTGAGTTAATTGCATGTTCATCAATAGAGATGATGTATATGAAATAAAACAAAGTTTTGTGGTTGATTTGGTGATTTGTTAAATCTGCTCCGCTATAAAAAGTGCATTATTTTTTCTCTTAACAGATGACAGTGTTGATTGCATTATATTTCTGCAAAGCCACAAAAACGGTGAGTGCAGCCATCTTGTCAGGACAGAATATCCATTAGCATTCTGATAACATAGAACAGATTTTTTTCTTCTGTTTTTAAGAAACAGAAAATTTAGATCAGAAGTGGCCTCAAATGGAGAATAAGAGCGGTTCTTTCCTACTCCACATTTCAAAATGGCATGTCAACAACAACCAGCAGCTGTGTGTTGTGATTGGGGAAAACTGCACGACCAGTGAATCTAAAATTAAAGGTGAAGAGGAGATGAGGAGTAACAGCAGAAATTGATTTTACATGTGTGTTTTTGTATATAATTTGAATGGATATTTTAACTTATATTTTTCATCAGCAATAATTTCTTTTATCATCCAGATTCAACATGCAACTTTAGTCAGTCAGTCGCAGGTAACTCAAATTTGTTTACAGTTTAGTCTGAAAAAAAGACGTAATAACAATATCAAGTTTCTTGGAATTGAATATAATATAAAAACCATTTACACCATTTTTACTGTTTTCGTACTGCTAATATAGACACCTTAATCAGTACATTTTAAAGATATATTATTTGATCTGATGTTGTATATGGTTTAGTTTCTATACTGGCTTATATTTCTTCACTTTAGATGCAGGCCCTATACTGACAGTGTGTCCATTCATTTACAGAGTCTTGCCAGGTTCTTTGTTTCCATACAGAGTGCACATGTAAACATTCTACCTATGATGAAGACTACTGCACAGCGATGGGTGAGCTCAAACATACAATTCATATTTCTGCACATATTTATCACTGTAAATCATAATGCTTTGTTGTCATAAATGCTAGCTCCACAGGTAAAAGACAAGTACATCATCAACATAACAGTGCCATCCAAAAACTGCCACAACTGTGATAATCCAGTGAAAATACCTGAGAAGAAAATTAAGCTGAATGAGACAACTGGAGATGAAGTTGAGCCTGTCAAGGCTGTGTAAGGCACACACATCCGTTTATGAAAGGAATAGTTGGACATTTTGGAGGAATAGGTTTTTGTTGTTGGTGAGAATACAGAACAACAGTTTTTGGGTGAAGTATCACTCTCAAGACCTTATAATGGCAGTCAATGTAGTACAGTCTTGATTGATAAACAGAATTTCAAACCACAATATTTTTAACATTAAGAGCTAATAACCTCATTGTTCCAGCTCCAAACATTACACTTGAGTTCAGTTCAGTGTGTTACTTGTCAATTATGTTCACTGTAAAAAACAAACAAACATGATTGTTCTTCCATTCGTCAACAGGGAAGTCATGAACCAAATGGCTTACTTCGCTGCCACCATAAATGAGCCGTCTGCCTCATTTTCTGCAGGAGATGGAGTCTCTGGAGTCCTAGTGAAGGAAACAGAACCAGTTGAAGTCTCCTTTGCATATTTATCACCAAATGAGAGTATACATGTGGGTATTATAGAAAATACATTTGGATGTGATATGTAGCTGATGGAAAGATCAAAGTAATCCATTAAAGGTCAGGGAATCATCAAAACCATGTTGGATCGTCACCCACCTCCCAACTGACGCAGATCACCCTCCAAAACCAGGTCACACAAATTTCTGTCTTTTTAACCCTAACTCTAAATGTATGAGCGCTTTCCGCAGTAAGTAATTTCCAAGATTACGTTGGGACCTTGATAAATTATAGTTCCAATTTTACGATAATGACCACCCACTTGTTATGCCCTTTCCTACAGATTATTGGAAACAGAGATAATTTGGCGCAATACACAAGATCTGTCACAGTATCAAAAGAAGCTTTTGAGAAAGCTGTGAGTCAGAACGTTGGTGTACCTTTTGCCTCTGTTTTCCGATTCATCAACATGGCCAAGGTAGGAAAAACAACAACATAATTCCTTTTTCAGTGAGGGTTTACATATGTGACTATTTCACTATTCTGTAGTTGTTCCATTTTTCCAGGATGAGTTGGACAGCATTGTCCTAGGTAATGAAGTTATAGCAGTTGAAATGGGAGCCAACATCACCGACCTCAGCAACAAAATAAGCATCAGTTTTTGTAACATTACATATGTAAGTTACAAATATCGTCATTAGATGTGCCTCATTTGTTCTGTTTTGGTAATTCATAAGCACATTTTAAGTGTAGTTCTCTGATTTCTCTTTAGACAGGAATTCCATCTTGTCACTCATGGAATGGTGAAGGTATTTTCTCTACATGCTTACTTCCATGTTGACGTATATATGCATAATATACAGTTATAATATACAGGTACAGCACAACTATGGTGTATTAATTGTTGAAATTCTTACAGTCACTGTACATTTTGACGTGTTATTCTCAGTGAGAAAGGAATGTGGTAAACATGAATGCTATGGTGACTGAATTCCATTTCACTGCCTCCTTATATATTGTGTGATTCCCTGTAGGTCCTTGGTGGGTGGGGAAAGTTCTCTATACACGGAAAATCAAAAACACTGATATGCTCCTTCGTAGTGGACTCTGTTATTACTGTTTCAGCCGTGAAATGATTCGTTTCACTAAGACAGTTTGATCCTTTTTGTCTGATTACCTCACAAAGTCTGGAGGAGCCACACAATTAAATTATTTGTCCACATTCATGTTAGCAGAGGGCTAACTCAAAGAAGCAGGCCGGGCCACTGTAGGTCTCAGATGAGTATGTGCAATTATGCAGCAGCATAGGAACAATTTGTACATTTGGCTGATTTCTTGTATTTGACGCTGTAAAATTTTTCATAGAAGGCCAGATTATAGACACCATTCTGACTCATTTTGTCATAAATTAGGAATAAAAAAAATCTATCCAGTAGGATTGTGGGGGCCACTATCATACTGGGACCCATCAGCCTTCTCTTTTCTTAACGCTTTATCTATGCATTTCTGAATCCAACTGGATTGCTCTGTTTCCATCTCACAGGAAACCTGACCAAGTGGACACAGGACAACTGTTCAACAAGAATAAATGGAGACAATATCACATGCGAGTGTTCCCATTTGACTTTTTTTGCCATCTTATTGGTGCGTTTCCACTTGTGTGCATCCTATCCTAAGCTTCACCCTTCCAAGTCAAGTTACAATCTAAAAATATATTTAATTTTTTTTCTGTATGTCAATTTAATCTAACAAACTGTCATCAAATCAAATACAGATAACAACTCCACCCAATTACTCCTTCATGTATTTCCTTTTCTTTGCAGGCTCCTCTTAATGAAACAATATTGAGCTCTGACCAACGCGCTCTCACCATCATCACCCAAGTTGGTTGTGGCGTGTCCATGTTCTTTCTCTGCCTTGTATTCTTCACACACTTCCTTCAGAGGTAACAATGATAGAAATGCAATAACATTGCACCTCACTTAGAAATGGATGCAAAAGAATGACTGTCAAACGAGACAAAAAAATACAAAAAGTAGATGAAAAAAATCAAAATACAAGATGATATAAAAAACATGAAAAAAGGTACAAATATGAGAGAAAATAAATACATAAAGGTTTGCAAATGTTACAATTTTAATAAATTATTTTGTGTAGGCAATGCCATTGATTAGCCAGCTTTACCAAACGTGGGTAAAATACAACTTTACCGGCAAATTAAGATGAAGTTAAAAAAAATCTGAGAATAAATGCAAGTTTCATGTATTCTAATTCTTTCTGATAATAGAATTATATGTGCACATTTTAATATTTCCACATTAACAGTGTTTAGAGACATATGTAAAAATTGGCCCACTGTAATCTAATACTTTTCTTTCCATTATATTGAAAATTAGCATTTTTCTTTTAATCAAACCAAATCCAGTATAGTTTTATAGAAAAGGCAAGGGTTCTAACTTGAAAATCATAAGTTACTACTTCAGATACTGTCATAACTGTTATTTCAGGATAATTCATGCACCCAAGGCATTTTCAATTGTTTGAAAGATATCTTTATTACAGAGCACACAGCCATGAATAGAGCTGATAACATAAAAGCCCCCTGGACATCATGGGGATTTACCAGCTTTATTTGATCAGTGTATATCTTTCAGAATGCTAAGTAACAACTTTTTTTTTTGCATCGCAGTTATTACAGATAAATTAAGTAGCTCAACCAATAATAATTGATTGGACAAAGAATTCTAGAGCACTGTAGCAGTGTTTATTTTAGCTCAGAAAAAACGCAACAGTGTTCACCATTCATAAAACTAAAGTTTAAAAAAAACTAATAAAATTTGTACAGAGTCAAGGAGGTTCCTGGTCGAAATTTTTGTTGTAGCAAAGTGAAATTGTTGAAATGTCCTCATTGTTGGTGTGGTATGGAAAAATGAAACAGTGAATGCTGTATGCAAACTCAACAGTATCTGTCGCCTTGAATACTGTAACAAAGCAAAGATTTGTTACAGCTGACTGACTGAGAAAGTTAAGAAGTTGCATATTCATGGATAAACATTTATGTAATATGTAACTTATACGACTGATGTTTTTAATACATTTGCATTATAGTGTATTTAACAGTGCTGAGGAAAGGCTGCCTTGTTTTTCTTTGAATTGCGTATGTGTGTGTTCGTGTTCTGCAAGCAAGAACACAGGACTGGGGAGGAATACAGAACAAGAAATGTTAATTAATATTCAGATGTGTGCTACATTATTAGCGTGTCATTGGGGACTGAAAATTACATTTTGAACAATGGCAACAGCGACATTTTACAGTGAAGTTGAAATTTTACTCTAGTAAGAGTTGAGGTTTTTATGAGACTATTGTGTCATTTATTCAAAAAACAGAGCTAAATTTTCAAATTAGATAACTACCTTGTTAATTCAGAAGAACAGGGCAAGAACTTGATCATTTTCTTTTATGAAAAAAAACTTCATGAACACATATTCCATCAATTTGGAAAAAAATGTCTGTTTTCCAGAGTAATTATGTAATTATATTGTTTATTTAGAAATTTAATCAGAACGGCTGCTTTTTTAAAAAAAAAAATTCATGACACCACGTGATATCAATACAGAAAATCAAGGCCAAATTATTTATTTTTATGGAAACATATCTTTTTGATTCAGAAAATATCTGAAATATTTTTGTTTAAATGATCATTTTATCATGAAAATGCAACTCATTAATTGAGAAAAAGACAGCAACATAGTCAGTCAACATTATAATCATGAAGTGGTATTTGTCATGACCTGTTAAATGTCCTCACAGGAAGAACAAAGCCAGTAAAGCCACAACGATCCTCATCAACCTGGTGTTTGCCACGTTCCTGCTCAACCTCACATTTCTGCTCAACAACTTCGTTGCAGAACTTAAGAACTCTGTGGCTTGTGAGATCTCAGCAGCTCTCATGCACTGGTTTATGCTGACCACTTTTACTTGGTTTGCAGTGCAGGCTTTCCATCTTTGCCTGCAGCTGTACAAGGGGGGCAATATTAAAATCAGTCACTACATATTCAAAGTCTCAATTATCAGCTGGGGTAAGTCCAGGTTGTTTTTGAATGTAAAGACTGACGGAGAAAGTCTCTGAATTCTTTCTTTGTTTTCAGTTCTACCTTGTATAGTGTGGCTTGTCCTACTGATCACAGGAAAATATGGTGAGCAAGTCATCCACACAGAAGACACTGAAAAGGATGTAGCCATGTAAGTTTCCACAGCTTTATTTGATATAAAGTATGGTTCCCCCCCCCCCCCCCCCTTTACTGACATATTTTTGTGTTTCAAGGTGCTGGATAACAGACAGTGAGGTGCACCATATTGTCAACATAGGCTACTACTCACTGGTCTTCACCTTCACCTTCACTGTCTTCATCATCATACTGTCCTGGCTCTTTTGCCTCAGGAGAACCAAAACAGCCAGCATACAAATAAGCAAAAATAGCAAACATATTATAACCCTACTGGGGTTGTGTTATATGCTGGGTATCACATGGGGTTTCGCCTTCTTTGCATCTGGTGTCCTCCGGATCCCTGCCTACTACATTTTCACGGTCCTCAATTCTCTCCAAGGTATCTGTCATTAGCCTGGCAGCTGTTCTGAATTAAACTCGGTTAATTTCTTTGCAGTCCATCCATCCACCCATTTTCTGTACCATTTATCTGTTAAGGGTCACAGGGGGGCTGGAACCTATCACAGCTGACATTGGACGGGTCGCCAGTCTGTCACAGGGCTATTTCTTTATCGTTAAAATTTGAATCCTATTTTATTCATAATTATCATGTAGGTAGGTTTCTTTGTTCCTCATGCACAGCTAAAATTGTAATAGTGATAAACCCAATATCATGCCGTAACTCTGCAACTCCCTTACACCCTACTCTCAACTTTACTATTTTACAGTGAAAGCTCTATTTGCATTGATCCCAGAATTAATATGTACTTAATATGACAGGCAGCTAGTGTCCATTTCGACAGCTGTCTTTTATTTTAGCCTCAGACTTATGTCAAATATTCCTGTTAGTGTTAATCATGTCGAGTCATCATCATTTGGACTGGACTCATTTTTATATAGCGCCCCTCTACCTGGCACTCAAAACACTTTACAGTGTCATCTCCTTCACACACTCACTCACAGACTGATGGCAGAAGCTGCCATGCAATGTGCCACCCTACTCATCAGGAGCAATTATGGATTCAGCATCTTGCTCAAGAACGCTTCGACATGGTCACCGGGGGAAGTGACCCTTCGGTTGCTAGACAGCCACTCTACTTCTAAGCTATGCTCCCCACATTTGTATTTTATCTGATGGTTAGTTAACAAAAATTAAATTAACAAAAAGCATTTAGTCTTGTTGAAGACACTTGTAACTATCTTAGACAAGCAAGTCTTTTGAAGGTTCAGTTTGATTTTAGTTAATTTAATTATTTTTAGTTAGGCATGTAATCTATTAAAGGGTACTGACTAAAATTTTTTAGTCTAGTTTGCAATTTCTGTTTAAATACCTGTTTAAGTTGTCTGAACATAATGAAAGTATCTTGAGATATAAGGGTACATTTATTATAAAACATTTATACATATTTAAGAAAACAGTGAAGTGCATTATTTTAGTCAACATGTGTTTCATATTAAGTCAGCTTGTCAAGCTTCAATCAAAGACTAATTTATGGTGAACTCAATGATTGCTAAAAACCGACTTTTTTTTTACTCACTATGGTTAAAAAGACAAACTGTACCAGAGAAGGAGGAAACAGACTCACTCTCTCTCTCACACACACACCAACTAGGCATGCAGATTAAATAACTTTTTCTGACATTTTGGATTTAGTATTCACTCTTTGATCTTTTAAGCTTTGACCAGTGATGCAATAAGCACTTCAGCTTCAATTACTTGGCAACCGTACATTTAATAAAGGGAAAAAGGTGACTGACTGTGAAAACAAAACCGAAATCCTATATGCAACTGTCATTCAACAAAAGATCAAAAGTTACTTATACTTTCATTGATCATTGCTCTTTCCCTTGTAGGTTTCTTCCTGTTCATCTACTATCACAGCACCCGTTGCTCAGAAGTAAACACTGCCGTGACCAACAACACAAACAGCATCACTCTCACAAGTCTAAATATCCAAGAGATGCCCTACACCCTGCCACCAATCAAGAAGTGAAGCCGTAACTTCAAGCAAAGTATTCATGAGGTGTAGTGATGTATATAACATTGGATTATAGTCCTGCATAAGATAACTACCTTGACATACTCATCAAAATTTCTGTTTATATTTCAAAATTTGCCTGTGGCTTTTACAAAAGGGTGTTTTATGCTGTTGGTTTAGACAGACAATAAATAACAAGTTATGTCTGATTATTCAATGGTAAAACTGTGCACATTGAAAACATTCAATTTGAATTCACGGTGTAGAAAATGTACATCCAGTTGGACCTACTATGTATAGATTTGCTACAAATGAGCATGTTTTGATAATTTCAAATAGGAAAAGAATTGAAACACACTATACACACACTAACATCAAAACAAAAAAAATATGCATCAATACAAATTCTTCCATTCAAACTGAGATATTAATATACACTTTTACAATAACAAGGCCTCTGCTTCCTGTAGAGCTTTCTCCATTTCAGCAGCGTCCAGGGAAAATTTCTCCCTTTCCTGCATCATGCACTCTCGTTCTCCATGAAGGCCTGTAATCAATTTCTGTATTTCCTAAAAAGTTGCCAAATGAAGGACATATGAAATATTGAGAAATGCATCACTAAAACCAACAGCAAATAGCAAAGTTATCTGGTCAGTGATTGCAATGGAGGTTGACTCACATCTAGTTGAGAACGCTGCTGGGATGCGATGTTACCGAAAGCCTTTATCTCATTCAGCAAGTCCTGGGAGACACTCTGAAATGGAAATAGAAGTGCATCATGTTTATGTTCATTACCTTAGGACTCTTTATTTGTATGATATACACATTGTGAAGAATAATTAAGGGCTACATTGTTTTAATTTAATTAAATTGTGGAAATAAGTGGCACTATAGAAACAAGTACATATTTTGTATTTGCTATCTTTTTGGGTGAGCTAATTTCAAATGTGTTTGATAAAGATTATACAAATAAAACATAACTGTAAGGGCAAATAAACAACAATAAAACACACACACCATGACTTCTTTTCTTTGATCTTCATTTTGTTGTGCAGCTTCCCCAACTCTTTCTTCTGAAACTACATTTCAAAGATACCTAACATTACTATCTATTGCATAATAACCAACATTGAAATGACAAGATATTTAAAAGCAGGGAGGTGTTTTTACCAGGGTCTATCTTTGCAGCAACTAGGAGGAGGTGGCAGTTCTTCAGGCTTTCCTGGACCTCAGAATTCTCCTTTTTAAGATCACTGAACTGCAACTCCAATTCAGATACTTTTTGCTGCAAAACAAAAACGGTCACAAAATGAAGATCGACTCACTTAAAGATTCAAAAAACAAGTATTTTATATACTACTTTATGTCCCGTACATATACCTGAATGAACAACTAAGTTAACTTGAATGAGGCCCACTTTATCGGACAGCTTTCTAAGTTTCTTGTTTATTACAATGATGAGAACCGTCCTTGAAAGCTATTTCAAGTTTGACACTGCACTTTCATAAGTCACGAGTCAATCCACAATTCAAGTTTGATGCTAGAGAAAATAAAAAAGAAGGCACGCAGAGAGATTATTAGACACGGGTTGGAGGTTGTGCTACAATGGGTAGTTCATTAAAACTACACCTTTGTCTCTGTGAGATTTTTCTGCAGCTCCTCATTGGCAGCCATCAAAAGCTGATTTTGCTCTTTCAGCTCTGCCTGTAGGTCATGCCTGGTGGAGACCCTATGGAAAGGTGGGACATATATTTATTTTAAAACAAAACTGAAACCCAGTGCATGGTCTTGAAATCAAACATTATGTCTGACTTACCCTTTGTAAACTTTCGTTGCAACATTCTTCCTAGAAGACAACAAAACAAAACAAAACATGATTTCGGCAGCTCTAGTGGCAGGTATGTAATGCTTTTACACTAAAGGATGCTTGGGAAATAAAAAGAAATTATTTTAACTTAGTATGCCAAGGCTTCGCTATTCAAGATGTGGGCATTTATATTTAATATTTTTTACTTTCAGAACCTTTGTTCCCCTGCTCTCCTGGAGTGACGTGGAAGACTTACTATTTTATTTCCTGACAACCCCTAGAATACGTTCCAAAATATAAAATTTTCGGATGGAGATCACACACACCGCATGGAAAGGTTAGCTGAACATTCATCACACTGTTACTGCAAGTTATAATATATATGGATTAATGTCATAATACCTTGGTACATTTTCTTTATGTTGTTTCAGGATATCATCTTTCTGGAAAGCATTCACATGTGCTGTATCCTTCTGACCAGTTTTGTGACCTAGAAATAAAACAGAAGGACAATACATAAGCTTTGACTTGATTAATTTGAAGGCCTTAATAAGTGAAACAGTTACAAGTGTCACTCACCTTTGGGAATTTTTGAAGACATTTTTTGAAACTGCAAATGTACCTGTACTGAAAAATACCCTGATAAATACACCGATATCTGGAGCTTAATCTACACTGGACAACATTGCTGGATCAAGTTTTTCAGTATTATCTCACGTATTAATTTCTGTTTTTCAGCCCTTAAACAAGTGGCGTGCAAATCATAAAAGAGAAGTAAGTTATCTTTGCTGATACGCAGGGTGACAAAACGGACAGATTTCGAATGGAGATTGAGACTCTTAAAAAGACAAAAGCGGATATGTAAAACGTTAGATATAACCAAATAAACCAAAATAATATTAAAAGCAGTAGCTAAGCCTACCTTTATGTTCAGGTTACCGGTTTAACGCCAGTCAGAAGAATTTTAAAATCGTCCCGCCCTGTGCAGTCAATTCCGGTTTGAGGACGTTATTTCCTGTATCTTTTTTTTTTTTTTTTTTTGTTCGGCCAGCAAAAAGTTTGCGTTTCTTTATTGCAATTAGCTCGACATTATCCTTGTTTTTTTTGTACTTTCCAGATAATAATTTATTGAGTTTACAGTTTGTTTATTTTTTGTTGCTTGTTATCTGTTGTATGTTATTGATATGGAACTTCAAATTTGTGAGGAATAAAGTTCAATTCATTCAAAATGAACGGGGACTGCAATGCGCACGCGCTGAGGCGGCTAAATTCAAAACTCAAGGCGTTAGCCTCCAAGTTCGTTGACGTTAGCTCCCGTTTGTGGAATTAGAACATTGACCCGCTTTTCATGACTCCGTTGGTTGAAAGTAGAAACAACTGTATCTGTTAAAACACCAGTATTTAAACTCTTAACATCAACAAGGTATGTACTTTATATTTCTTTGGTCTTCAGTTGATTTGTCTTTGTTCTCATTATGAATGGCTAGCTGGTGCTAATAGCAAAATACTGTAAGGTTAAGGACATATAAATATGTCATTGCTGCCAGCCATAACGCTTTTCTTCTTGCCATTATTCAATAAAAATACGAACTAAACGAATCGTTTTTGTTTATAACGAGATGTGCCGTAAAGCTCATAATGACGACTTGTTGACAAACGGAGCATTATGGGACGTTTTTTCAACAGGTTGCCTTGGCCCCAGGCAATATTGTTAATTCGGCCTGGCTGCTCTATTTATTATTTTATTTTTAGTTTATAGATATCCGGAATGAATATTGCATTAGTCCATGTTAATCAAGCTGAAACTTACCCGTACATCACGCATGAAATTCATATCGTACATTACGTGTTCCTTCATTTCCGTATGTCAGTCTTTGCACTTAGTGTTATCTTTGTTTTGTATCATGTGTTGGTGCTGGTGGTCATTCATCCAGTCAAAACGATTATTTTGCTCTAAAAATATGTATTATTTTCATTTGTTCACAGTTGAAAATGGAGCCTCTGGATCCTGCCAGGAATGAGTGAGTGAAAGGAGTCATGGTTACCTCATGCCTGAATCTGGACACTTTTCCTTAACATCCTCTTCATAGAGGATCAAACAGTCATGAAAAACTTGAAAAGTCATGGGATGTGAAAATGGCTTTTTCCAGGCCTGGAAATGTGATTACAATTTAAAAAACAAAACAAAACAATTCTTCATATATACCTGAATATAGTAGATATGGTTCAGTTCTGATTGATTGAGGAAATATATTTTGGCAAATATTTATTGACCTTCATATATACTTTGGTCGTATCAAACCAAAAAGCTGTCAAGGATTGTCTTTAAATATGTGTTGGTGCAGCTTGATATTTTAAATACAATCTATGACAGCTTTTTGGTTTGACACAACCAAAACATGTATGAAGGTCAATAAATATTTGCCAAAAAGCTTGATCTTTTTCTCATTTTCCATTTCTAAGCACGTGATTCAGTTTTGAACATTTTCCAAAGGCATGACCAAGTCAAGGAAAAGACTGTGAATGTATTATTGAAAATATGTAAATTCAATGTATATATGTATATTCCAAATTCATTGTTTGAATTTTTTGTGTTACAGTGAAAAAGGAGTCTCCAAACGGCGCATTTCCTCGGTTTGTACTACAAATCATTTTTGAGAAAGCCATACAAATTTGTAATTTTTTGTGAACAAATACATGACATGAGCCATACCATCTGTAACTGATCATTTATAGATCTTAAAAGCACCACGGAAATCCATCCAATTCCCTGATCCAAAGCAACAGGAAAATGTGGTAAATGATGTGAGATTTTCACTTGCATTTTAGCTTTTGATTTTAGTTAAAGTATCACCAACTATACAAGAGTAATGTTGAAAGGTAATAATTTATGCTTTTGCATTTTACTTGACTTTTCTTTTCCATTCAGGTGGAATGTACCAAACCAGTGGAAAAGAGGAATTCAAGAAGAGTTAGTTTTGCTCCTGCCAACGATGTTCTTCTTTTTTCAAAGTGAGACAATAGAAACATCGACCATTTCAACCATAACATTCTATGAAGATTTGTTGTAGTTCACTCTAATGAATACTTTTTCTTTATGAAAAGGGAGGAGAAAAATGCTGCCCCTGCTCGAAGTCCATTACAAGAGTTAATGACAACATGTATGTATTGTTTATATATGTGTGTGTGTATGTTTATTTATATATATGTGTATGTATATATATATTGTATATGTGTGTGTGCGTGTGTTCTCAAAAACATAATTTGGCAGCATTTAAAAAAATATTTTTTCCTGTTTGTTTCTCTTTTTTTCACAGCAGTTGTAGTGAACCCACAAAATAGGTATGCATCTGTTAAGCTTCATTTGACTTCCACTAGATATTTCAAATGCCTGCTTTAACAAGACAATTATTGAATGTTTTATTGCATTAGGGTCCAAGTGACTGATGCTGGAATTCAACAAATAATGGGTAAGTATTTTACTGTTACTAAATGCTCACATTACTTGTTTCTATGTCTGATGGCTAAATTCAAGTCTCTCAATTTAGGAATGGAGACCCTTTTGAATGCTCCTCTACATGCTTCTCAACAAAAGGATAAGGTGAGCTTCATGTAAATTTGCTGTTGGGTCATTTTGTGTCTCTAACCATCCTCATGACCACTAAATTTCAAAATTGCATTGTTGTATTGATGACACATTTATTAATTATTACACATTTATTACAGTCTTCATTAATGATGTCGGTTACATTTCTGATAAGCATTGATTGAGATAAAGTTGTTTTTATTCATCAGGTCAACATTGACACTGGGAATGACTTTGGGGAGAAAACAGTGATGTTCTCTGTAGATGATGCATTCATGGACATGACCCACAGTCACACCATAAACATTGCCAATGATGAAGACCTACCGGCATACTTACCACAACCAAACAGAGCCATTTTACCAAAAAGTGGAGAGAAAACCATGATGTGCACTGCAGATGATGTGTCCATGGATATAACCAACATGTCGAGTGGCTCACTATCCATGAGCAGAAAGATCTGTTTCAATGTTTCATCATCAGCGCCTTGTTTTGATCCAGGATTTACAAGCTTCCTTGCAAGTCTTTCAAAACCAAGTGGAGCCAGCATTAATCCTACGATCACCAGAATGACACCTAATGCTGCAGCCTTTCCGGAAGCTTCTGTGGAAACAAAGAGTTCTCAGATTAAAACCCTCAGGTGTGATGTGGATAAAGAAAACTGTGCTTCTGAAATGGAGAATTTGTTAAATAAATCTAAGAATGTTGGAGATTCATCTTGTCGAGGTGGGCTCGGTCCAGAGGATGATGCAAACATGGATATGACTGAAGCTCACACGGGTCATATCATGGGATTTGATGATGATGATGATCCTTTTCAGTGTCTTTTTCCAACAAAAGAATTATACTCTCACTCTGCCGGAGCATCACAAACAGCAGTGCAGACTTCCCTCCAACAGAGCAGCAAGATACCGGGATCATCCAACCCAAAGGGTACTGACATTTCTATCAATTAACCAGTGAACATTAATTATGTCAGTATATATTTCTTGCCTTGACTTAAAACATGACATGTGCTTGCCAAAAAAATCCTGTCTTATAAAAATGTCACCTACAAATGAATCTCTAATGACTGTACAAACTTTTGTTCACAGCAGTAGCATCTGGAAAAAGGTATGTTTACGTCTACCCCCACCCCCCCACCAGTTTGCCTATTCAGTTAAAAAAAAATTAAATGAGATTGTTCAATTAAAACTCTGACCAGTAAGAATTTGTATGCAAAGGAGTTGCTCAAATTTGTTTTGATTTTGTTTTTAAAAGGGTCCAGAAGGTAATAACTGAAGAAGGGAGTCGACAAATATCTGGTATGGTGGTGAATCAGCTGTGTTTATTCTTCAGCTGCAGTGGTATGATTTATTAAAATTTAATCGCTACATTTTAATTTATTTTTTTAGATATGAAACCTTTGAAGAATCCCTCTTCATGTGCTTCACATCAGACACACGAGGTGAGTTTTTAAATGTGTTGCTGTTCAGTTAATTACCTTTAATACTACATATTGACGTAAACTGAGACAAATAAATATAGAATATACTCTTGAAATCGTATACTACCTTTTTGAACATGGCAATTGTAATTACAGTATGCAAGAGTTGCTGTTTAAAGACCCCAGTATACGTATAATTCGTACTGTAAGGAGATTATTTCAGCCTCAACAAGCTAGTGCTGGTGTGCCTTGTCTTTTTATACCACCTTGCCCCTCAAGAGGGGAGTCACTGTGTCACCAAGTGCCACAGCTCTCCTTTAATGTCCTTCTGGTTCTTATTGCTTGATGAGAGTGAGTCACTTTAGGGTAAAGGATTATGCCAGAAGTTTATGCAGTTGTGGGGGACAGTTCTTATCTGTGGTGCACTGTGTAACAGTGCAAGAGAGCAAGCAAAAGACATGCTTTCTTTCAGTTGCTGAGTAAAGCTGTGCATGTAGGAATTTAAATTGGCAACTAAACAGAAGTAAACCTCAGTTTATGCTAGAGTAGCTACCGTTTCTTTAAAAAAAAGGGTTGCCCCCATTGTCCTGAAGGGTGAAATATAAATTACTGTGTTTTTCAGATCGGCTACAAATTGTGCCTTTTTACAAACAACATCCACATTTAGTGAGCATATTATAACAGTGTTTTTTTTGTTGTTTGTTTGTTTGTTTTCAGGCGGACTTTAACACAAAAGGAGAATACTTTGAGAAAACAGTGAGGTTTACTGCAGATGACGCTTGCATGGACATGACTAAAAGTCACACTGTTAATATCGCAAGTGGTCCATTTGCTGCCACAAATCAGTATTCTGACATTTTTTGTAGTGGTGGAAAAACAGACTTTTTTGCTTTATCTTTGGAGGAGAGACGGGTTGAAACTAGAGGACCCTCGAGTTCATCTGCAATTAGCTTGGATCAAGGGTTCAAGAGCTTCCTCGCTGGTCTTTCTAAACCAAACGGCCCTAGCATGAATCCTGCAATTGCTAAAATGGTTCCAACTGCTCCTCTTCACACAAAGGGTTCCTTGGCTCAGATTAAAACACCAGGGCCTGACGGTAACACAATCAGCTCACTAAATACAACCAGAGGCATCAGTAGTCCATCGACTGGAGACCCTGTCTGTGCTCAAGATGACTTCAGTATGGATATGACAGAAGCTCATACTGGCAGCATCATAGGAATTGCAACAACAGACGACCCTCTGTGGAGTCTGTTTCCCACACAAGACATGTTTCCAAAAAGTGGGCATCTGAAGAAAGCGGAGACAATGTTAGGAGACCAGAGCAGGAAAGAACCAGTGTCCTCTAATAACACAGGTATGGAAACTGTAAGGTTTACTTATTTGTTTGAAACAAATGCAGATAAAAAGAAACACTGGACCTGATTTATGAAATTTTCTTGGGCACAAATTTTTTCTTTACACAATAAGATGTTTTTAGCCCTAAAGAAAGGCTACAAAGCCTGATGATTTGACGATATCTCCAACATCCATAGCTTACCTCTGGTAATTAGCAATTACTAAGATGGGCAAATACTTTAATGTTTAGAAATGCTAAAAAGAAAAAAAAATTGTGTGAACAACAAATTTGTGCTTGAGAATGAGTCCCAGTCTTTGTTTTAACTAAGTAATAAAAAACCATGGTCTTTGATTGAAATACCTACCAAAATTAACTTATGGAGGTTGTGGTTTTCTGTTTTACATTTAATTCCTTTTTATTTTATTTCTACCTGAATACCTAGGCATGGAAAGGTCAGTGAAGGTTTCATCAAAGACAAAGGTGCAAAGACATCAGGTGAGCTTCCATATTTACTCAGTGTTGGAACAATGTTTATGTAAATCTTCATGGCTGTATTTATTTGGTTTGCACTAAATCGTTAGATATCAATTCACCTGTGCAGGACAACAGCACTGAGAGAATAGCTTTATATTCTTTTTGTGCTAGCGCTGAAATATAAAAGTATTTGATTCCCATTATTATACAATTTATTACCAAAGAACATGTACATTTTAATCATGTGGGTCATCAGTTTTGTCATCGGGCATTATGGCTTGGAAGTAGCAACCGAGGGGTTGCTGGTTCAATCCTCACTTCCCCAAGTGACCATGTCAAAGTTTCCTTGAGCAAGTTACTGAACCCACAATTGATCTTGATGAGTAGGATGGCACCTTGCATGGCAGCCTCCACCATCAGTGTGTGTGAATGGGTGAATGAGATGACACTGTAAAGCACTGCCTCTTAGGTAGAAAGGTGCTTTATAACAATGAGTCTATTTAACATTCTTCTCTTGTAGGTCAACTCTGATGTTAAAGAGGAGTCCATGGAGAAGAAATTGAGGTTAAATGCAGATGGTGCAAGTATGGATGTAACGCAAAGTCATACTGTGAACATTTTCAGTGATTTAGACCTGCAATCAAACCAGAACCATAAATTTTTACCTACAAGCCAAGAGACAACTGCGAGGTTCACTGAAAATGATATCACTATGGATATGACTCAATGCCTCACTGTAAATAGTGATAGTAATTCTTTATCAGACTCAATTGTTCCTTTCAAGAAGCAAGAAGTTGAGACACGTGGCCTGACTCAGAGACGATGTTCATCAGCACACAGTGTAGAGCCAGGATTGAAGAACCTCCTCAAAGATGGATTTCCTGATAATCCTGTCACCACAGGAATATCACCTACAGCTGCACCATCCATTATTGTGCCTCCATTAGATGAGCCAGAGGATGACGTAAGCATGGATATGACAGAGGCTCAAACAGGCCACATCTTTGGAATCACAGGTACAGATGATCCTCTGCAGTGTCATTTTCCCAAACAAGACATGTATCCACCAAGTGGTAATGAGAGGATGCCAGAGATGACTTCAAAACACCAAAGCAGTGAAGAAGTGGCATCGTCTAACCTTAAAGGTACATAAACAAACCTTCCACTGTTCCTCATCACTTAACTTTACTGCCTACCAAAAATACGACTTTTGGCACATTGATGAAAAAGTTAATACTTGAAGCAATCATTTCTTGTCTTGAATTAAAAGGTACAGATATTCTATTTCCAAAAATAAGATATTTGACTGAAATAAAAAAACCTAGGAAATTTGGATCATGTAGCTGTATTCAAGTTTTGATTTCTGTTTTTTCGTCTTCCCATTTAGGTCTGCAAATCTCACAGAAGATGCAAAGTCAAGAGGTGATCTTCAAATGTACATTGCATTTGTCCTGCAGGCTTTCTGACTACTTTATAAGCTAATGCTCAGTCTGTTTACTTTAAATAATGAATATTTCATTTAAACTGAATGCTGAACAAACTAGTGTTTATTTTAAAAATGTATAGTTTAAGCATTTGATTGTAATAAGTAGTTAGTCAAAATGCATTTGTAGAATCTGTGTCATTGCCACTGTGTTTTTTTTCTGTCCTTGTGAAAGGAAAAGTAGATAATTTAAATGAATGGTGGTGTAAAAATACTATGTTTAAATCAATGGTAACTCTATTTGGGATGTGTATAAGTGTGAAAATATAAATGTAACATGAATGTAAACTTAATTTTATACTGTTTCCCTCAGGTCAAATTTGGTACTCAAGATGATTGCAGAGAGAAAACTGTGAGATTCTTTGCAGAAGATGCATGTATGGATGTGACACAAAGTCGCACTGTTAACATCATTGAAGATTTTGAACTACAATCTCGCCAACATTTGGACTTCGTACATCCTGGTGGAGAGAAAACAGTGAGGTTCACTGCAAATGAGGCAGCCATGGATGAAACTCAAAGTCACACCGTAAACATTGCCACTCATTTTGGGGGTCTGGCACACCAAAATGTGGACTTCTTACCTGCCAGTGGAGAGAAGACAGTGAAGTTCACTGCAGATGATGCAGCTATGGATATGACACGAAGTCACACCGTAAACATTGGCACTCATCTGGCAAACCAACATACAGACTTGTTACCTGTTTGTGGAGAGAAAACAGTGAGGTTCACAGCAAATGAAGCAGCCATGGATGTAACTCAAAGTCACACCGTAAACATTGCCACTCATTTTGGGGGTCTGGCACACCAAAATGTGGACTTCTTACCTGCCAGTGGAGAGAAAACAGTGAAGTTCACTGCAGATGATGCAGCTATGGATGTGACACGAAGTCATACTGTAAACATTAGCACTCATCTGGCAAACCAACATTTAGACTTGTTACCTGTTCGTGGAGAGAAAACTGTGAGGTTCACGGCAAATGAAGCAGCCATGGATGTAACTCAAAGTCATACCGTAAACATTGCTGCTCATCTGGAGCCTCAGGCACACCATCATCTGAACATTTCACCTAATGGTGGAGACAAAACTGTGAGGTTTATGGCAAATGATGCAGGCATGGATGTAACTCAAAGTCACACTGTAAACATTGCCACTAATCTTGAACCTCCGGCACACCAGCAAGTGGACTTTGTACCGGCTCGTGGAGAGAAAACATTTAGGTTTACATCATGTGATGCAACTATGGATATGACCCACTGCCTCACAGTAAATATTGCTGCTAATTTATTGTCAGAATCAGTTATTCCTGTCAGAGCACAAGACCATGAGACATGTGATCTGCAATCAGTACAAAGTTTGGGTCCAGGGTTTAAGAATTCGCCATCTACGCAGAGCGCTCCCAGTGCTAATCTCATGATCACCAAAGCAGTAGCTTCTTCTGTAGAAGAAACTGTTGCTAAAACCGGCTCCATGGCCCAGCCCAAAGCACGAACAACTGGTGTGGACTATAATGAGGGTGCTTTAGGTGTTACAGATATAATAGAAAAATCTGCAAAAGCACCCACAAAGAATGAGGGATCATCAAATGGAAATTCAATCCCCTCTGAGGATGATGTAAACATAGAAATGACTGAAGCTCAAATTGGCTTTATTTTGGAAGAGACACGCTCCAACGTGACTTCACAACAGAGTAATGAAGTGCTAGGATCATCCAGCTTTGATGATGAGGGAATCAAAAATGTTCCAAATAGTCTCGACTCTAACAAGACTGAAACTCAGAAAGACCATGAGAATCAGAATCAGATTGAGCTGAGAAATGAAAGTAGTCCTTTGTCATCCAGTGATGTTGACCAAGATGTTGATTCCATTCCTTCACGGAAATCTCGACGAAAGAGTTTAGCAGATCTGCAGTCAAAAATAAGGCGCTTGAGCCACCTGGTTAATACAGCTCCTGATACTAATGCCATGGACAGCTGTACTGCTCCTTTACCTCTGTTAGATCATGACTTGGACAAAAAGCCAGAAGACAAAACCAAGTCACTACTTAGAGCAGAGCCAGAACTTGAAACAGGCTTCGCAAACACTGAAGATGATCCACAGACTCAGTATCTCTCACAAGGAGAACCTCCTACAACTCCTTTCAACCTGAAGACCAAAGAGCTGATGTCAAGACTCTCAATGGGAAGCTTTAAGCCAAAACTCCCTCAAAAAAACAAGTCTGACAATCCAGAGAAGACAGATTTACGTCACGTGACTCCTTTAGGAAAAGATATGAGGACATCAGCCAATGAAGACAATGTTGCCAATCAACTCAACAATGCAGACAATGATGTCAGTGATATTTATGATGAAGAGCTAGGGAGTTGTGAAGAATTATCAGAAACACTGGACAGTCTCCAGAAAATTTCAGAGAAGGGGAACTCTTTCTTAGGGTTCCACATGGAGGAAGTCCTAGAGGATGACGTATTTGAGGAGGACTTTGTTAATAGTACTCATGGGAAAAAGAGACATTTGCCAGAAGAAAATAAAATGGAGGATGAGAAGAGAATGAAGGGATCCAGTGAGGCAACTTCTGATGTTGACGAAATGGTATGTTGAATTAGAATGCTATTAATGTCAAATAATGACTGCACCTTTATTTACATGAATGGCATTAAGACTAGGATTACATCAGCAACATGGCTCAATCTAAACTATGGGTGTACATGTCTGAATTCATTCAGAATCATGTACATTTATAGTACAACATCATCAGTATGTCATAGTCCCCATTCTGCTGCTCTTCATTATTTTTTTTACTACTGTGGTCCTATATCGATTATTCATATTATCAGTTAATCTGCTTTTCACTCTCTCAATTAATGGGTCAATAAATTATCAATTATGCCCCATCAGAATTTCCTATTCAAATTCCTTTTCTATTTTTTTAATCAACTCTCCAAAATCCAAAGATGATTCCACTCTGTATGCTCTTACAAAATAAAAGCTAGACCTTCATAACTAGAATTTTTCTTAAGAAATGTATTGTTCAATTACCAAAATAAGAGCAGATTAATTTTCAGTTGAATAACGCATTTAATTTATATAATTGATTTATATTTTCTGCTCTATTTAATTGTTTCTGGGAGGCTTTTAATGTGTGGGAAGAATTTGCATTTTTTTTTAAATTTTGTTTGGTCTGCATCTGTTTTTGTCTTAAAGAAATTGTCTTTTGTTTTTTTGTGTTTGAACTTTTATTCTAAATTTTTTTCCTCCTATGTAAATTCTTGCCAGGGATTACCATCTCATCTCTCGGAGTGTGACGGCAACATTACTGCAGCACCAAACACAACACAGACTGCAGATACTTCGAGCAGTACTCACACAGTCAGTAGCAGATGTGAAGCTACTTTTGAATCCAGTAAGTTCTTAGAGCATCATCCACTTTTTCCCATTTGCTCATGTTCTCTTACATAGTACAGTATCTGTTCCTTAGATGCTGGTTGTGCTAAATTACTTTCTTTCTTCCAGCGTCTAAACAAAGCCTGTTTGAGTCCCAACTTGAAGACTATACCAGTGATGTACAGAAGGTTTATTGGTTTTGCGTCTGTTTTATTGATATAATTCATATCACATTTTTATGTAATTAATTTGCCTTTAATTTTTGTGTTACAGAAATTGGAAGATGGCACTATCACAATGATGTCATTCTTTAAACTCTTCAACATAGATTTTGTCATTCATAATCCTCGGCAAAGTGTCATTCCTGGCAGAGTGGGTTGCTCTTCATTTATGACAAAAAATATATTTTTCTTTAAGAAACAAAGTGTAAAAATGGGAATTTTTATTTTGGTTTTCTCAGCTTGTGTCTGACGCAGATCGCACACCTATGGATTTATGGAAGGAGAAACACATCATTCGTCCAAAACAGATGGTCTATGAGATGGATGTCTTGAACCTGAAAGAAAAGGTGGAGGGGTATGTACCTGTAATTTAATTCCACACTTCTACTTAAATTCTTAGTCGTGTTCCATTAGATCCTACCAGGAGAGGTTATTTCATATACTTTCCAGTGCTTGTTAAAAGAGATGTCAAATTATAAACATGCAGGGCAAAAGTAATTATGCTTGTTACTTTTGACTCTGATATTATGACTGGTATATATTTTTACATTATATCCCCACATTGATTTACCATATGATTATGAATCACTGTTTCCATCTTTCGGATAAATTGCCAGCTCTTTCTTGGTGTCAGCTTTACTGCTTTTTTTAGGGGGGGGGGGGGGCTTTATTTCTTGGGGTAACCTTCTTTTAGATATCATGTCTTTGCAGACAGTAAAACAGGCCTTCTTCAGGCAAACTGAGTGCTGCACATGTCTATCCAAAATAATCCTTATCCACAATGTATTGGCTCCTATTCAGTTAATTAAAATCTCACATTTTGCTAGACTCTTTGTTCAATGTTTGCAGCATTCCTTTTAATGATTTAATGACAAAGAATTCTTTCTCTTTAACACTGAATGTAGATACTTGTTTTGTTTTTCTAGTCCATTGTTTTCTGAAAATTTTTCAGTATTCCTTACTGCTTGTGATTGTTGTCCTTGTCTGATGAAACATTTATTTCTTTGCTGCCATTATGGGTAGACTTTAGTCGACTAAAATGAGGAAGACCTGAGTCTTTTTTTTTCTCACTGCAATACTATCTACCAGATGTACCTCAAAACATTGTAAGCAGATCTCTTAAGGATAAGATATGACATTCAATGTTTTGCTGTCTTCCACTCAGGTTAAAGATCCGGATGCAGGACTTGGACAAACCACTGAAAATCATTAATAGACCTTTGTGGAAAGAGATGAGACAGTCTTCAGAGAAAGAAGTAGGAAAGCTTTGCTGTTCATCTTGTGATTTTCAAAAGTGGGATTTGTTTTTTCACGCTAAATGTTGTTTTCACTTTAACAAAATGGCTTTTGTTTAAAACACCCTACAACTCATCCTAGCAGTCCATTTGTACACCTTTCAGAGTGAACTCAGTACTAGTTTGCCAAATTTTTAATTTCAGTTCTCTGAAATGAAAGTTATGTAAATTGAACAAACTTGTCCTCTCAACAATCAAATATGAACTTGTTCCTAATCTCAAATGTATTTTTCTTAATCCACAGTTGAAATCTTTTGGTGCAAAATTAAAAGAGAGAAATAATTTCTTCCGAAAGATGAGCAAAACTCAGTCTCATGAAATGAAGGAAGTGCTCTACTCAAACCTTGGAAAAGTGAATATGGTAAGAAAGGGATAAACACATATACTCAGTTGTTTTATTTATTTCTCTCTCTCTCTCTCTCTCTCTCTCTCTCTCTCTCTCTATCTCTATGTATGTGTGTGTGTGTGTATATACACTATGTATGTGTGTGTGTTTGTGTTTTATGTGAAAATAAGCCATTTTTTTTCTTTTTAGGAGGAGCAACAGAAGTTGAGAAGAACAATTGAAGAAGTTGATGATATGATAAAAAGTCTGGATAACTGTATTTGCGAATTGGAAACAGGTGTGTATCTACAGGTGTACATCTACTTTGGAAAATGTACACCTGTTCAATAAGTAAACTGAGCAGCAAACCTGCCCGTTATACCTTGTCATGGTTTAAGTTCTACGGTGTCCATTAACAAATAACATGTTTAATTTTTCCCAGAACTTGCAGCAGTTGAAAAGATAGGAGTTGACAACAAACTAAGTCTGAACTCACTGCAGGAAGGTGGGTTACAATATTTTTTTAGAGTATTTACTTCTTTATTTTATATCCTTGAATAATTTGTGGCGTTCTTCTACAACAGGCCTGAAGAAAGTTACTGAGACTATGGCTGATAATGAGAGGTGAGTGACGAATATTACAGAATAATTTTTTAAACACAAAGTTTGACAGGAATATTTGATTAAAGTTTTACCATAAAAATGTCTTTGTTTTATACATTTTTCCCTGGCACAGAGAAATATATGAACTGGAGATTCAGAAGAAACAGAATTCAAATAAAGTAAACAAGCTGAAAACTGAGACAAGGAACCTGGAGAGACACATCAACATGCTAAATCTGTATGTCTGAATAGTTCTTTGAGGCAAACTCATGAACTCTGCTGCTATCCTCAACTGTAGTTGAATTATGCAGTTGATGTTTTTGACTGCTTTCTTTGCCTACAAAGATGGTGAAGCGATTGCTTTTCTGTTGACATCTTTTCTCAGAGTGAATGAATGGAGGTTTAGAGAGAAGAGCGACAACTGCACAATCTACACTTTCCTGAATGACACCTTGCATCTACAGCTGGAGCATGAACACAATGGTGAGATTTTTGATGACAAATACCTCAGACACCAAGGAGTAAACAAGCAGTAAATAACAGTAGACATGTTCTTAAGGTTTATGTGATTGATTGATTGATAGATATGATATAAATATATATGTACACAATTTTGATTGTCCAGTAGTATTTACCATTTTCTCAAATCTACTTGAACAGGGAAATTCAAGAAAATATTGATTAAATTTACATACAAATAACATTCTGCTATTATTCAGCTTTTGATCCTAAAAAGACATTTTTTGGAACTGAGCTGCTTAAAGGGCTCAGGAAAACTGGATATACAAAAAATCTCCAGCCAGCAAGACACCATTTCTGTTTATGAGAATATTGCAACATATCGGGATATCATGATACTATCATACTGTGACTGAATTAACCCACCCCTGCATGTAAATATAGTCACTTGCTCTCTACTTACTGAAGACTCAAACAATAACACAACTTCAGTCACATCTCAATCACTTATGTCAGAATGTTAACTTTAGTTAATTGAATTTCTCCCCACCCAAATCTTTTGTTTAAAATTAGCAATTTTAAAATGCCAGATTTCTACTTTCATTGACATTAACAAAGCTTCATTTGTGTTTTGTGTTTCAAGGAAATGACGCGGCTCATGAGCCTGAGCAGAAAATATCCCACATCATTTTCACTTTTCAACTTGATGGTGAGAAAAAAAGAGAGGGGGAAAAAAATCATTATTATGCTATTTGAAAGCTGGGATTGAACCTGAATATTGATTTGAGATGCAGCTCAGCACTGTGTATCGATATTTTGTCGTCATGAATCTGTAATAAATATATTTTTATTCTCAATATAGATGAGAAGTCACAGTGCCATGCCCGTCTTGTTCACAAACTGCTCTCCCAGTACATCAACACAGAAACATCGTGGGTGGAGAGGTATCCAACTAGTAGACATGTTCCAAAGGTCAGTATGGATTTTAATGGATACAATTTGATATGTTCTTCATATACACAGACCAATATCGGCTATTTTACAAATTTCTGGCACTGAAACATTATCACCTCTTGTGTCCAGCTGCTCCATGACGTTAGCTTGGTAGTGAGTCGTTGTCGTTTGCTGGGAGAGGAGTTGCGTCTGCTGAAAATGTGGGGTGGCCTAAGGCTGGATATCATGGACATGAGCTGTGTGGACACCCAGTAAGTTCTCCTGCCTCCACAAACTGGCTCCCTCCCTTGAGCCCATATTTGCTGGGATCATACACTAATCTAGCTAGATTAGTTTACTTCAGTGGTCCCCAAACTAAGGCCCACGAGCCAGATATGGCCCGCCTCCACATTTGGCCCGGCCCCCTGAACAATACCAGAGACGCATTTTGCTTTTTTTTTTCCATATGTATATTTGTATTTGATAATAAAATTGATAACTACCTATGAACTATTTTCATTATTAACTATTAAGGTGTGTTCACTAGGGCTGCAACGATTAGACAACGTAGTCGACAAAAATCGGTAACAGAAATAGTCGACAATGAAGTCCATTGTCGCCACACGCGTTTTTCCAACAGAGTGAGGCATCTCACTTGATTATAGTCTCTGCTGAGAGTCGCTCATGCGCAATAGCGTCTCTGTCTCTGAGCGCTAACATACAGGAACACGGCGTCAACATCAGGTATGCGTACCAAAACTTCTAAAGTTTGGTGGCATTTTAGCCTGGATACGGCGAATAAAAAGACTAGTAAAGGTTGCAAAGCAGACCGTGCGTATCATGGCGGTGATGCCATTTAAAGAAGCCCGTCGGGCAGTTGAAAGAAACGGATTCTTATTCGCCTCGGTGAGATTCAAGTAACATTCAAGCCAATACAGTTTTTAGGACATACATTGTACATTTTATAAGTGTATTTTCGCTATAAAAGAGAGCTTGAGCGTTATGCCAGACTGTGCTTGACAAACGTATTTTGAATTAATGAATGTTCAATAAAAGATGTATTTTTCATTGTACCCATCTTTCTTGTTTATTATCATTTGCTACATAATTAAATCAACTTCATGCTAAATTTAAGAAAAAATTAATAATTATCCGATTAGTCGACTAATCGTTTCAATAGTCGGTGACTAGTCGACGATTAAAATTGCCGTTAGTTGCAGCCCTAATGTTCACACCAAATGCAACGCGAATTTTCATGTCACTTTATTCGTGCAAATTTGATCTGGATCAATATGTTTATAATCGCGAATAAAGCGACGCGAAAATTCACATTGCCATTTGGTGTGAACACACAGTCAGTAACTATTTCATACACGCACACAGTGTGACATTCTATTCCACCCTTCTGCACTGTGCCCCTATCTGGCAACCCCCAGAAAAAAAATCCTAGTCCCGAACCCAGAGAGGGTTATCTGGTAGTGTGGCTTTCTGGAAAACAATACATTTTTATGTTTAGGCACCCCTGCAATCGTTACACTTTTTCTGTTACAAACTGACCCCAGCCCCCCATCAAAGAAGGGGAAAGTTATGTGGCCCTTGCAGAAAAAAGTTTGGGGACCCCTGGTTTACTTGATCATAGTTAAGTAGAGGTGTTTCAAATTTTATTAAAATCATTATGCATGTTGAGTTGAAGGACAGAGAGTGTTTCTTTTACCCAGCTTTGACAGTCTAGTTCTAAGAGCAAAGTTGACCCCTTGGTCTCCAACCAGAGGCTCTGTCTGAGCTAGTTCAGCAATCATTCGATTAAACATTTTTTTTTCCCAATATGTGATGTTGCATCTGCCCTTTAAACATACTCAATCAGGAACAATTCATCATCTGTCTTGAAGTGTTAAATGAACACGTTTGCAGCAACATTCTGGTATCTTCATGTTCCAGAGTGCAGATCCTCTTCAGCAGCCTCAGGAAACTTTCCAAGTTTGAGGTCATCTTGTCTGTCAGCATGGTAGACCATGTCTGTGTTCTTCAAGTACAGAGCTTCAAAAACATCATTGGAAACGTTACGTAAGTACTTTACACAAAACCGTTTTAGGGCTCCTAAAGTAGCATTACTTAGCTTTGCTGAGCAGCAGCTGCCTCTGCTGGCATAAGTGGTAAATGACAGGATACTGACAAATGGAAAAAAAATAAATGCAGAAAATGTTTTTTTGAGGTGAAAACACCTTTGGTTCTACTGTGGTTATCTTCATGCTTATGAGTGATCTCATTGCTGTGACTGTTTGATCTGGAGTCCCAGCAGATGCTAACAGCTCGTGTTCCACTGACTTATTGACTAGCAGTAGGTAAAGGTCTAGTTTTCCGATCCTCTTTGTAGCTTTCTCCTTTCAGATCCAGTACAGTCTATTTTACCTTGGCCATGATTTCTATGCTGAGAATTCCAGGTTAGCCTTTTGTACCTTAAAGTAGCATTGTGACCTGACATGAGTTTTGTGCCGGTTCACATTGGGAACTTGGAGGATGAATGAAAGAAGCCCCATTTAAATGATCAGTCTTGTACCATCAAAAAGATTAATCTTAAACTGAAAATACTACATGATGTTGCTTTGAAATAATCAAGCTAACATTCTCTGGTCTGCAAAGGTTTAGTTTATTCACCCTTTATTCTAACACAACAGCAACCCGCAGTTGGTTGGGTGTTTTGGGAAAGTCATGGAAATTGGCTTCACACAGTTCTGTTTATTGGAGAATATGTAGTTCCATTAAGATTCATGTAGAAGTGTTACATCTATGGATCATGATTGATATTATTATTATTTACTGATCTCCCCTAATCACACACATAAACATGCAGATTAAAACAAATCCCACTATATTTGATATAATCTTGAATGAGTACTTAATCGTTGTTTGTTTTACATATTGTACCATGTCTGATCTTTGTTTATTTGTATTGTTTAATGTCTATCTGTATGTACTTCATCTCAACTTCCCAAATTGTATTGTTCCACTTTTGCACCTGTTAAAAAATGAAAAAGATAAAACCATTAAGGGGGTTGACACAAAGGTTAATAGGATAATCAAAAATTGTTTAAAAAAAAACAACCTTATTTCATATTATATTTTTGAAGTTACCCTTGTAAAACCAGGGGTGGCACGGTGGTGCAGTGGTTAGCACTGGCACCTCACAGCGAAAAGGCCCTGGCTTGAGTACAAACTTTCTGTGAAAGATTGTCATTATTGCTATGTTCACTCTTGGGATATAGCCATAAATATGCGGTGATGCGATCATGACCAATTCTAAATTTAAATGTGATCCTGAAACATTGTGTTCACAAGAACATGATGTATGTATGAATGGCTATACAGACAACCATATTGCTCCCCCTGTCAACCACACAGATGATTAAAAATATGTAAATCTTTAACTGGGTTGAGATATTCTCAGCTTAAAGGGTCTCTAGTGTGGGCGGCACAGTGGTGCACTTGTTAGCACTGTCACCTCACAGCAAGAAGGTTCCAGGTTTCGAGCCCTGGCTCGGGCACGGGATCTTTCTGTGTGGAGTTTCTATGTTCCTCCTGTACCTGCATGAGTTCTCTCTCGGTACTCCAGCTTCCTTCCACAGTCCAAAGACATGCAAATGGAGACGAGGCTGATTGATACTCTAAATTGACCGTAGGTGTGGCTGTGAGTGTGAATGGCTGTCTGTCTTTATGTGTTGGCTGGACTGGCGACCCATCCAGGGTGAACCCCGCCTCTTGCCTGAAGGCCCGCCCCCCACGACCCTGAACAGGATAAGCGGTAGAAAATGGATGGATAGATGGATACCCAAATAAAACCAATGAATTGAAAAATTTAATTGAGGAGATTATACCTGGATAATCTTAATTTTTTTAGTTAAATATTCTACTGTGTATGTTCATCAATGGCTGCACGGTGGTGCAGTGGTTAGCACTATGGCCTCACAGCAAGAAGGTTCCGGGTTTGAGTCCCGGCTCGGGCACAGGATCTTTCTGTGTGGAGTTTGTATGTTCTCCCCGTGCCTACGTGGGTTCTCTCCGGGTACTCCGGCTTCCTCCAAAGACATGCAATTTGGGGACTAGGCAATTCTCTAAATTGACCGTAGGTATGAATGTGAGTGTGAATGGTTGTTCGTCTCTGTATGTTGGCCCCTGCGGTGCGAACCCCGCCTCTCGCCCGTAGATGCTGGGATAGGCTCCAGCCCCCCTGTGACCCTTACTAGTAAGGAATAAGATGACAATGGATGGATGGATGTTCACCAATGTTTCAGAATGTATGATGAAATTTACATCATTGAACTGGATTAATCATGTAAATAAAAAAATGTTTATGAATAATGAATTCTACTTTTTCATGTCTTTGAATGTGCAGGATCAAGCAGATCCAAGACATTGTGGCGTCTTTCATTCCAGCCAAGAAACTTCTGACGAAGATTGTCAGGAAGATTTATGATGATCTTCTTTGTTGAGACCCAGAATCTGTACAATGAATTTAATGACTTGTGTTATCTTTAACTTTTCCTGCATATAATATGTATGTTGTTTATAGTCTTTCAGTTCCATAACTTCTATTCTATTGACATTTTTTTCAAAAAATTAAACTGATTAGTGTTTGATTGTATGCTGTTTTCCCCTTAATATGCATGCTTTCACTGTAGTTTGTGTATCCAGTGTACAGTTAAGCTTGTTGATATTTTACTGTTTATTCCCTGTCTTTTCCTCATTATTTCACAACAGTGTACAGCCATCTTTATTTGGCCTGTCTTAGGGGCTGCAATTATCATTGTGTAGTTTCCATAATCGCCTCTAGGTGGCGACATTGTCTTAAAACTAAATAGTTTTGTTTGTAAAGGGATATTGCTTCCTTTTTGTGACCTCTGCATTTTATTGAAGTGTTGTGAAGCACTGCGAATGTAAATGTTTTTCTTCATAAAGTGATTTCTAAGAATGTTTTCATTGGAGCAAAATAAATACACAGATTATTGATGTCTCCCTTTTCCCTCTTCAGTGATCATCACTGCGTAGGTTACATTCTTTCAGCTTTATCTGCACTTAGGTCAGAAAATTTTAAGGTTTAAGCATGCTGAGTTAAAAAGATCCACTTGATGAGGCTGAAATCTCAGTGTATTCGTGTTGAAATTAACTAATAAAAATCCAACAGCTTTCTGTTTTCATCAGGCATGAAGGAATCTAACCTTCAGAACATTTTTTATTATAATATTTGTAGAAATGAATATCCTAATACATGGGGAAAAAAGGCCAAACAAATCCTAAAATGTGAGATGAATTTGAATTGGTCTTTTTTATGTATGTTTGGGGCGGCGCGGTGGTGCAGTGGATAGCACTGTAGACTCACAGCAAGAAGGTTATGTGTTTGAAGCACGGCTCGGGCACAGGGATGTGTAAACGGGACGAGGCTGATTGATACTCTATTGACCGTGGGTGTGGCTGTGAGTGTGAATGGTTGTCTGTCTCTATGTGTTGGCCCTGCAATGGACTGGTGACCCGTCCAGGGTGAACCCTGCCTCACGCCCGAAAGCTGCTGGGATAGGCTCCAGCCCCCCCGCAACCCTTAACAGGATAAGTGGGAGAAAAGCGATGGATGGATGGAATAATTATTGTAAAATGTCCTTTCACAGTCCAACAATCTAGATGTCACTGCTGTTTTGGACTCAGTAACATATCCTGTGTGGATACTCTTTGGAGCTGTAGTTCTCAAAATTTTCTTCAATTTTAATGCACAGATAGTTAATCATACTGGACATCAGGGTAGGTAAGATTCCCTGGAACTCAAAATGAAATTCATGCTTAATTCAACGTAAAAAAAAAAAAATGCTGCAGTCCAGGGTGAACCCCGCCTCTTGGCCAAAGGCTGCTGGGATAGGCTCCAGCCCCCCCACAACCCTTAACAGGATAAGTGGTAGAAAATGGATGGATTTTTTTTAGTTTGGCCACCATTTTGTGTAAATATGTCCAAAATAAAATATTTACAGTGTTGGTTTGCATTTGTAAATGCAGTCTCTTCTCATTTATACTTATGGTTAGCAGATATAGTATATTGGAAGCCCACTTCACTGATTAATGGTGCATTTATAGCACTTGTCAACGATAGTCATAGTTAAAGGGTTAGATTTCCTTCATCATCTTTGAGATGCATCCAGTGGCCATGTGATCCTCTGGCAAAAATATATGGTGTTGTGTGTGTTTACACAGAGAAAGAAGTCATCTTTCATTCCAGCAACATGTTTAAAGCCCGACCTGTTCATCACTATGCTTCCTCAGTGCTAAATATAATTGTTACTGTGCTTTAGTTGAGCTTTAGGTGGCGCTATGGGCCTGTGAAATAGAATCTACTCATCAAGTAATCTTTGTGTTAGGTTCTCATACAGAGTTGAGCTGTTGTTTTCAGAACAATTAATTCAATCCCTATGTTTAATGGATCTGTCCCAAAATTTAGTGCATTCCTCTGGTCGGTGCCATACCACTTGGCCAAGTTTGGTAAAATTTCCCCTTCAGTCCTCGTGTAATCCTGCCATTTGATGAACAAATGCCAGGGAAAACAAAGCATTACTGGCTGAGTGTACACATTTGTTTTACAGAAATTTACAGTTTATATAATTCATTTATATATTTTCTTTTTAAAATAACCATCTTATAAGCCTTCAGATTTAACAGAGCTCTTAGAGGCTCCCTGATGACGGCACTGGTGATCTGTTGATAAGTACGTGTACGATGTAGAGTTTCAGCTGCTTGATTCTGTGTAGTCTGGTATGTTTTAATGGTTCAAACCAAAAACATGTTTGTGCAGTACAATATGAAACAGAAAATTAAATATTATTGGATTTACCAACATAAATTTTTAAAAATGCTTCTGGCCTTTTTACCATTTCTCCTTCGTGAAGATTTTTCTTGATCTCCAAAATGAACACAGTTGATTCCCATCAGCAGTGACTTAGATAGCAGCTCCATCACTGCTGTAAGACAGAAGTGCAGTTAGCACTCTTTAGCTACACATCAATGGAAAATATGAACCTCTATAAGATTTTGCAGGGGTCCAAAGCCTATGGGCTGACACATGAGTGACATGGACAGTGTCCAGAGGTCATTTAGGAGGTCAAACAGCCAGAGACAAGCCTCTGAGAGGGTGGGTGTGGTATTGGTTAAGGGGGTGACTGTCCACTCCTGAAGCCCCGACATCAGGGGTCAAAGTGGGCTTTCCAAACCGTCACCCTCGAGTGAGCCATCAGGGGAGATGAGTTCCTCCCCCTTTTCCCTCCCCCCACAAACAACAGCTCCTGTCAAAGCAGATAGAGGACACACATGGTTTCCAGGCAGAGGTTAAGTTTGGCCGAAGCGGCATTTGGGTCTTCTGACCGCAGCTGTGGGTCAACTCAATGTCATTTCATTGATCCATTGAAGGATTGTTCCTTTTTAAATGTGTGAGGCAGATTTATTCATTGGATAATTGTTCACTAATACAAATGGGATTATTTGCAATCAGGCCACTGTCTTCTGTCACTGTCTTCCATTCACCATCTGTTTGAGATTACATTTCCAGAAAAAAAAATTTGCAGGAGCAAAGTTTGCTCTTTTATCCATTTTACATGCAATTACATGTTTAAAAATGTCACTGTTTGGGTTGTTTTATCCTTAACAAAAGACAGCTGATAATATCTGCTTAATTTTTACATGAACCACAATTCAAATTTTCCTGGTATTAAAAGATACATCAATATGTTTTTCTCATACAGAATGTGTCTTTTGCATGTAAATTAAAGCTTGGATTGGGAAAAGCACCTTCGGAAAATAAATCATTTTACTTCCCCCAAAGATCACTTTTACTATTAGAATTATTATTTTAAGAACAAAGATAGGTCCAGGTTAAAAAAGCAATTAATTGCCCCCCCCCCCAAAAAAAAACAGAACTCTATCAACTAAAATTTAAATGTGACAATAAAATGTTTGCTTTCATCGATAAGTGAAGCCCTCTTCCCACTTGGCATCATAAATAAGAATAACAATAAGAACACACACTACTTTCCTTCCTCAATGACAGAGGCAACAGTTCAATCATGACTTAAATGAATATAGGTGCCAAGACATTGTCACCCCACCGAGAGTCTAATTATGTTATGTTGCACATTTGCCTTTGGGGTAACCTGTTCTAATCTGTTTACCCTCACACCCGGGAGCAGTGTTTCACTGTCGTAACCTCATCAGTGTCCTTTGCTGACACCAACAGTCAAGAAGGAATTAGGTTTGAAAGACAGAAATTGAGATTTTGTTGTAAGGTCTAAATATTACCAGCACCCCAGACACTTTATCCAGAAAGAAAAACAAATAAGATTGTATTGTTTTTGTTGTGGTGTGGATTATTTTTCATTCAATCCCAAATAATCCATATCATGTAAAAGCTGCATTATCATTGACTTTATTTTTTTTAGATTCTTCTTTTAAAGCAGACCTATCGTGATTATTAGTATAATCGGCAGCCATAGGGGAGGCTGTTTGGCTCCAGTGTTTGACCATCATGAAAAGCATTAGCATGGCAACATCATTTGTAAAGAGCTAATTTTGACCTCATATCATATATAAATATATATATCTGCACTGGACTACCATTTATCTGTCAATTTCCTCACAAACAGTTGTGAATATGCCTTGATGGTTATAAGATTATACATCAGAAATCCTTTACAGATCAATAATAAACACATATGAACAATTTTGCACCAGATTTGGTGCTTTGCAACAATTTACAATATAGGTATATCAAAAACAATTAGTTATTGCGTATATAACGATTAGTTAAGTATAATTAATCGTTCGTTAACAGTCTAGGAATAATTTACAAATGCTGTTGCATTAGGGTTTACAGCACAAAGGGGCTGAAAAACTGAGGGAGGATGGGGTGGGGTTGGGAGGTTGAGGTGTTACTTAAGGGATATATGTTTCCACTTTCCAATAAAGGTGAAAAAAAAAGAAAAGCATTGGTAAATAGTATGCTTAAGTATGCTTAAGTAATTTTTAGTCAGCACTCATCATAAATTAAAGATTATTAATATGACGTTAAGTGTTACTAATATGTTTTTTGTGCAATGGATGCAGAAGGGTTTATACAACAAGTACATAAATATAAACAGACTGTCAGCACCTCCAGTCTGCCATCATTTCTCTATTATACTCCCCTTCCTATGGCCTTGGTGTCCATGTTTGTTCATAATTATCAAGCAGAGCTGCAGGAGTCCAGCTGTGACAGCTTCACTCATACTGATACTAAGATAAAGGAAACACAGTTTAAACATAGAGCTGGAAAGCCCTGTATGCTTTATATATCTATATATATCTCCAACATGTAATACACTCATTTTTATGGCATTACATACAAGACCCACAAAGAGGTCCCACAGGAGGCAGCTGTTGTTTTATGCTTACAGTTTTCTACTATATATATATATAAGGATTGTTTTCATGAAGGCATACATTTTGTTTGTCAAAACAATACAAAGGAAAACTGAGGTAATTGTGAGTCATTGTTGTTAGTGGGGGATGTTTAAATCTGACATTTGGTCTGACATATTGATGTTCCCCACTGTAAATATATGTTCCCTAAGGCTTAGGGATTCCTTACAGACAAGATGCATACTGAGGAAAAAAGTTGGACTAAATATATATTTGTAAATTTGATTGAAAAAAAAACCCCTACTAATTTCTAAAAAAAACTCTTGGTAGTTTGTCAGGTGTAAAATTTAAAAAAAAAAAGACATCCAAATTCTGATTATTCTCAGATTCTGATTTTTCTTTTTCCAATTAAAATTTTCACGTTGCCTAATCCTCCTCCACAAATGATTTAGTATTTCTATTATGATTGGAATAATTTCTGTAGAATGAAAGTGAGAAGTGCCATTAAATTAGTGAGGAGATTTACCTAGAGGATGATTTTGAGATGTGCACACTTTTCACTTTTGGTGTCTGTATCCATGTTTGATGTTTGATGACAGAGATAAAGAGTTAATAATCACTGGAATATGTCGCACATTATTTCTTGGGAACAGAGGACATGCTGTAATGTTCTCTGCAGTGGCTGTTACCCCCAAATACACTCCTGTGTTTGTTTGCCAGAAACAGAGACGTAGAGCTCCACGTCTCCACACAGTTGATAACAAATATCACTGTCATGTCGCTGTACATCAGCCGTCTCATTCTCAGCCGTCCTGTGCTACTGAGAGCCTCCTGTGGAACTAAAGTTATCTTGTTAAGGGGCATTAGAGGGCAACTTAATTGGTCCTTGCAGGCAGGTAATTAGTTCTGGTGGCATGTGCTCCCATAGTGATGCGAATGACAGGAACACATCCTGCCCCTCACCCACTTCACCAACACACATATAAAGAGTACGTGACCCAAGGAGTTGCCACATTCTCTGGTCATTCTTGGGAAAAGACAATAGGTCTGGCTTGTTAAAATAGGCTCCCTCTCAGCAGGGGAACAGAGGAGTCACAGCAGCTGTCCCATAGTATCAAGCTTCAATGGTCCCAGGAGCAGTCCACAGGTTATTTTAACTTAGCTTAACATAGTGCATCTGATTTACCCAAACAAAAACACACAATCAAAAGCGAAGGCTCTGCTATTCCATAACAAGAGAATGCTGCAAATTAAGCACTTATAATCAATATTTTTTTTATTCAAAGGTCATGTGACTGATGCGTGTGACAAGGGCCACTCTTCATGACAAAGCAAGTCTGCAGGTCCCATCATCGGAGGATTTTTCTGCACAGTGGTTTCATGCAACTTTCTTGGTGCCTCACTCTTATCACTGTCATTCAAGACTTAGCGGACAGGTGTTTGGACGGCTGTGAAATCTTAAATAAATCCACTGTATGCTCCCTGCCCAGCACACAACAACATGCATGCAACAGTTGGTGGTTAACTGCTGAATAAAGTGAAGAATTTGCAGCTAAAGGGCCACATATCGCTCCTAATGAGAGCAAACCAGAGCCGAAGGATCTATGATACGTTAGGTTAAAGTGATACTTCAACCAAAAAGTGATTTTTGTCACATACTCACATATGGGTGTCTTGAGCTCAATGTAAGTTAAAAAAAAACAAAAAACTTTTTCCACTTCCTACATCACTTTCTTGTGACTCCAGAATGCAGAAAGTAAGCCCATGTATTTAGCTTGAAGCTAATGGTTACTTGCTGCTAACAACCACTTCAGCATCAAAACAATAGCAAAACCTCCAAAAACATCATTTTACAAACTTTCAAGCACGTTATCTAGTATATTGTCTTCTTTATACAAACATTTGCTCATTAATTTTGCTCAATTTGCCCATGAATGCTTCGATTTCAGCTGAAAATCAAACTACTCATGGTAGTACTGACCTGGAAATTTTCCAGTTTATTTTTAGTGTTTCTTGATTTTTGCACAGACCAGATGGACATGACATGGATTATACCAGATGATGTGGTTCAGAGAAGGGACAGTTTTGCTGTTGTTTTGTCACCATTAGCCTTAAGCTACAGTACATATAAGTGGCTGTCTCTTTCTATTTTCTGGAAGCAAAAAGAATTGAGAAAAAATATCTTCATGACTTCAAGACACCTGTTTGTGAGTTTGTGAAAGGAAGAATACCTTTTTGGGTGAAGTATAACCTTAATACTCAGTGCTCTAGAACAGTGTATTTCAAAATATTGGAATTGTTCCGTGACCCCCACTACATTCAGTGACTCACTGCTTAGTGGAGGATGGGTTCAAATGCAAAGGACAGTTTTTTTCTCTCATCTGTGCACAATGGTGAAAAAGACTTGATTAGCTGGACACAGTTAATGTGCACTGTGTATAATACAAATATGAACCTATGAGTTAGGATTCTCTTTAGAAGTGAAATCTTGAAATTTGATTGTTTAGAACAAAATTGGAAAAATTGAATGAAACAATGATGTACAGAATTGATTCCTCTTAATTTGAAAAATTTAGACCATAGTGAACTCATGGGCAACTCCATTTGGTATATTTTCACAATAAGGTAAACTCTGTGTTGAATTTTACTTTTACGAATCTTAGACAGTAACATTTGTAAGACAGAAAGGTCATTTTCTATTTCATGTTCATAAGAGTGATCAGAATGGGTGGTTGGAATGGGAGGTCAGCATATTAGAAACATCAAAATCAAAGCATCCGTGCGCCTCCACAAATCTGTTCCTTTTTGTAATTTGGTTCATCTTTCCACAAATGATTTCAGCATCACTTCCAGCTAAGTTAAACCGAAACCATCTATTCTCTGTCACAATAGCTTGACTTAGCTTCAGCTGAATGCCATTTCATGTCTATTTGTATCCATGGAAGACAAACAAGTACCCGAGCAAACAGAAAGCATTGTGGGTGAGGTGCCTATTCGCTAGTAGAATAATGATGACAAAACAAGAATTCTGACCTTGTGTGGGGAGCACATCCTGGGGCATGGAAGCAACCAGGGGACAGAACAATAATAGCTTTTCCTAAAAATACAAGGGTCTTACAGAGGAGGTTCTTTTTTTCCACTTGATTTTTATTAAACAAAGTCAAGCAAATCCACATACTAAGACAAAATTCCAAGCTTATTTCCTTCAATAGATTTCCCTTCTGAAGATATAAACATCTTACAATAAAACCTCTCTGGTCAGGTCGTAAGGTGGAATGATTCGTTTTTATCTATCATAAAAAGTAATGATTTACAATCCTTATTGAGGTGTAGGAGCTGCAAGCCATAGGAAATGTGTGTTGTATCATTAAGACATTACATCCTTCAAAATTAGTGCCATTAATTCTTTCTCATCTACATGAGAATAGCCTTTTAGTACAGAGATCAACTTTCAAGGAAGTTGATTTTTTTTAGATCACAACATGACAAGATCATATAAGAAACCATCTTGTCTGTTTTTAAGTTATGCATTTGTACCCAAACAACCATGGTTCAACCACATTGAGTCAAGGATGTGGTTTCGGTGTGATGGCATAATGAGAAATGGCTGTTTGTTAAAAACAACAATGGTGACTCCTGAAGAGGTTAGCATGGATGCTGCTATAACATCAGTTATAGCAGAACTGGAGAGTATTACTGCAAGAAGAGCAAAGGAAGCCACTGGAGCAGTGCATGATCGATGAGGTACACAAATGGTTCATTCAGTCACCTGCCAAGTATTTTTTTTTTACAGCATCTTACCTATTACAAAGAGTTTCTATGGCAACTGTTCAGACTGTTCAGTAAAGCAAACCATCTGATGTGTCAGGTAGTACATAAGAGGTTATAACAACCGAGAGTTGGGTCTTGCAGAAGAGGAGCTTTTTGTCTTCTCAGTACAAAGGTACATGAGTCACGGATTCTAGGGACTTCCTAGAAGTGAAATGGGTGCACTGAATTGCAGTTACTGCTATTTCCAGTCCAGCCACATGCTCCAAACTGGTACATTGTTTTACAATACTGTATTTTATGCAGCTATTTTTTTTTGGTGCAATGATCATCACGAGCAAACATTTCTATGAATATGTGGCTGATATCATGTTTTCCCTAATGAAAGCTGTCTTTAGGCCTGTTGTCATTTAAGGCACTTATTCTCAACTAACTCTGAATCCATTTTGCAGGTTTTTTTAGTTGGCTGGTTATTAGAATTTTTTTCTGTCATACTTATCATAATAATGTTTGCATAAAGCTTCTACTGAGTTTTATAGTGTAAGCCTAGTAGTTTAATATGTTAGCGTTCAAGTGCTAATTTTCTCTCAGCCCTGCTTCAAAGGATAATTTGAAAGGACCCTGCACTGAAGAGGGCCCTCAGAACACATTATAACATAAAAATGTTTAATAGGGACCAACATCATCCATTTATGCGGCCTAAAATCTGTGACTGCACCCCTGCTTGTCACCATATCATTCCTGCCATTGTTATTGATCACTGTCTTCCCCCATCATCTCCTCACAAAACATCACAACAGCATCTCTGCTTCATTATCGACTGACCTTTTGACGTGGCGCTATTTTGAAATCCAAGCTTGCATGGGATTGGTTTATGAACATCTCCTAGACAAGGCGAGTGGCGGCTGAACGTCCCGACTGGTCAAAAGGGTGGATAATGGCCATTTTGACCCACACCCTGTGCCCGCTAACAGAGGTGCAGCCGCCACCTTGACTAAGTGCATTCCCTGAGGCTCTGGCCCAAATCCCTGCTTGACCCTGGCTGATAAACTTTGCTATGGATAGCTCACTGGAGAGTTTTAGCCCAAAGTTTCCACAATAACACATGATTTCCTGAGCTGTTTAAGGCTCATGTGATGAATTATAATGGGATTCTGAGAATGATTGCATGCACATGAATAATGTATGCACATGTTCCAAGTTTGGTGAAAACTGAATAAACTATCTGGAATACTCCAACAGAAATACAGTAGCATATTGCAACTATAACACACTTTGACATGGAAGTTGAGATCTGTCATCCTTTTAATTAGTTAACTGAATATTGAAATATCTTGAGTTAACATTGCTCCACTTTTCATGATAATTAATATGTCTTTTGATCTTGAGAAATCTGCCTTTTGTTTCCTTAAGATATTTACCATTATCATAAAAAACAAATGTATTCTTGCAATATTTAGGTATTAAAAAGTAATTTCGAGCACGGCTGTTCTCAGTTTCCGGAAATGGATGCAGAAAAACTGATCCCTGAATAATAGAAACAAATAAATAATTCAGGATTACATTATCACTCTGAAAAAGGTTAAAAATATGTGGGTGCAAAGTAATAGAAAAATGAATTTATTTCAAGTAAAACATTAACAACATTTGTTCTAAATGTTCAGCATCATCATGCAAAATACTTAGTTTTCAGTGACTCTGTTTTCAACATTACTATGCTGTCATAAAAAGGGAACATCATATTCACTGTCATGTTCAGTACTTGTGATAGAAATGAGCTATTGATCTTTGAGTTACATTCCCACATACTTCTTAAAACAGAAACGTGTTGAGAAGAGTCAAATGATTTTAATGTCAAATATTTTAAGTATGTCACTCAATGTCTACCACTTTATTATTACAGTATAAGCATTTCTATGCATTCTCATATGAGTATTAAAGTTAGCAAACCAAAAGAGCACACAAACTGAGGTGAGCAGACTGGAGTTATAAAAGGCAAGAATAGGAGACAGACAGGAAGAGCAGATTTGAGGACTTCAGGAGGCTCCAGGTTTTGTGTTCGCCTAAGCCCCAGAGAGCCTGGTCTGCATCAGCCGCCCGCACACTGTAATTGTTCATGACTGTGATGACCCTGCACCCACATGTTCATGGAAGGATGAGATTAACACGCCATTGGTGCCTCAGGACTTGACTGAGGAGCTGATAAGATTTTTGGAATTCTTTTTCATTCCAATGAGGCCCAGGAGAAGAAAGTTCAACATTTAGTTTAAAAAAATATTAAACATCAACTGGTATCCTATGTACATCCTGGATGAATGAATCAGTTTTTGCAAACATCCTACAGGAAATATCACCCTAATGTGACCTGTAGTGCTTAATTGGGTCACAAAGAGAGAGGTAGTGAAATTCATTGTTTCTGTTGTATGCTTGAGTCTTGGTTGATAATAGCAGTATGCTTCCACACTGTATTCAGTTTAAAGGAGTGTTCTGTTTTGCTGTATTTCATTTTTCACCCTCTCCTTCATTTCTTGTATTTCCAGTTTCCATAATGAAGCTTGCTCAGGAATATTTATTCTGTTCATCCAGCTGTATTGGTTTATTGACCCATGAATGAAACAGCAAAGACTCAAAATTTAAATATTGAATGGAAAACATCCCCTGTGCAACTTTTCAGACAAAACAGGAACTATGATTCCCTGTTGGCCAAAAACATTTTAAACAATGAGCTATATGGCTGTACTGCTCTTTATCCTATATATGGTGACATGCAACCATGTACTCAATAACACACCAAGTTAGTATAATAATGTAATCAAACACAGGTCCAAACAGAAATTCTAGTCAATCTTTCCTTTTTTTAAAATATTTTTTTGAGAAAATGAATTTTGTTGCATCCATTCATTCATTCATGCCTTTGCAGGATTATGCAAAAAATATGTGAACAATTTTAAAAGAATGTAGTGGAGGGATATGGTTTCAGCTGAGATTCATTTACCATGGCAAAAGACAAAACAAACAACTTTGTGAGTCTATCAGGCCATGCATTAGTACTTGTTTTATGCAACCAATTGATGCACTACTTTGACACATTAGCAGTCCAGGTCACTGGACACTTTGACCTTTGACCCTGCTTGGGTCAAACCAATCTATTTGTATTTTGAACCAAAGTCTTTCACATGTTTAGTATTGCATTTGACGAAGGCCACACTGGCTGAAATGTTGCGTTTTATAGGAGCTGTCAAAACAGTGTTTTCAGTCTCTTTGTCTCTGATCAAATATTGCAAAAAATGTTGTTTTTTTTAACTTTAGATTTGGCTGTGGCCACTTTTGATGGAGGTATTGAATGGAGGGACACGCTGGAAAGACAATGAGCTCAGTTTTAGACAGATTTAGTAGAAAGTGGCATGCCCTCATCTGTGTGTAGATATCAGCCAAACACGCTGATATCCGAGCTGAGACAGTTCTGTCTTCAGGTGGAAAAGACACGAAAAGCTGAGAGTCCTCAGCATAGCAGTGGTAGGAGAAGCCCTGTGAGCGGATTATAGCACTGAGTAAGGTGGCATATAAGGAGAAGAGTAGGGGATCAAACACTGACCTGTGGGGTACCCCTGCCAATTAGCCACGTGATTCAGACACTTCTCCCTGCCATGACACTCTGAAGGATCTACCTGTGAGGTAGGACTTGAATTACAACAGGACAGATCCTGAGATGCCGAGTTCAGAGGGCGTGGGGAGGAGAATTTGATGGCTCACAGTGTCAAAGGCAGCAGACAGGTCCAGCAACAGTAGGACAGAGGACTGACCAGCAGCTCTAATGCAATTTATTAAGAGAAAAATACAGAATAACATCAGCCAGGGAGAATATGCATGAGCTTTGCTGTGTCAAAAAATGGCAAAATAAATAAAAACATTTTAAAAAATGTAACTTATTTTTTGCTAATAAATTGATTGTTTGGTTCTAGGTTTGCTTGATTGACCTGCAAATCACAGCAAGGACAGCAAATAGGGATTAGTTACAGCATATTGTGGTGTGACATATTCCCCACATGTTAACAGAGGTTTTGTTTTGCCTTGGTGACAGAGAGGAAATTTTTAATTTGGAAACTGCAAAAGGCATGTATGTGATTGGCTAATCTGATTTTATGTTAACCAAATGGTCTCATGCAAATAAACAAACATCAGTAAAAGCAATTTTGTGGATGACTATCAAAATTAAGTCTAAAATGTTTTTTCTTGTCCTTTCATTCTTTAATTATTTTATTTCACCATTTCTTTTATTTCCCTTCCTTTTCTTCCTTTTACCAATAATCCTTCACTTCCCTGTTGTTGAGCAATAAGATTGCACAATAACAGAGACTGCTCCTCTCACTCATGCCAGTAATGGAACACGCTACAGATTTGTGGAACTTAAATTCACAATGATCCCAATGAAGATCTGTGTGGGCCGCAAAACATTGGTCTATGTTAACTAATATATTACCAAATTTAAAAAAAAGACATTCGAATTTTGCATGATCCCTACAATGTCTATTGAAGGACCTGCAATTTATATTTTTTTCATTCAGATCCTTTTTACTCATCCAATGTTCCCTTCCCAAGCTTCTTTTTACACTGGAGTTGGTGGAGTTTTGTACTCTGTGGCTAATGTTTCAGTTTTCTTTAACTGTCTGATCTTATTTCTTAGTTTCTTTGTGTCAACTTTTCTTTGCATGGCAGTGCAGTGTGACTCCAGTACAATGCTTTAACTCAGCAGTCCCTCCCGTCTTATCATGCCCAGCAGCTTGGCCGGATCAGGCAATATAAATTTGACTTGCCCAAAAGGAGAGACGCCGGTTCCTCTTTTGGGTCTACACATTGTTTTGTCTTGGCCTGTATTTATTTAGATGTAAATCAGCTTGCAAAAGTGTTACGTCCTGTCCTTGTATAGTGGGTGGTGGACTGGGGTTCATTTGTTGGAGGAAGTTAGCTCCATCGAGATTGGAGCTCTGCAGATGGTTTTCCATTATAAGGCTATTATTGATGTGAGAGGGTGACAACATCCAGCCTCAACCTCCAAGTTGGAAAGAGCACCCACACCCATCTCTTGTTCATTACTCAGCACTGAGGATACTGGACTTCAGGTTTCAATTATGCTGTGCTGGCCGTCTAAAAGTTCATTCTTAGACCTAAAGAGTCTAACCCTAAGCCTAACCCTATCAAAAACTGAGACAAAACATAATTAGAACCTGTTGTCAGCCCAAAACTGCAACACTGACTTAAATCTATGTCATTATTTGTAGCCAAGAACACTAATTTGTGAAAACAGGAATTGTTCAACATTGTCTACATATATTGACACTGTTTTTGCTTTCCCATATGAAGCTATAGCCAGCAGCTAGTTGGCAAGGAAATATTCTGAAACACAGATAGCAGCATCAATTTGTAACTCTTGATGAGAAATATGCAATTATTCCTTTAAAGTTAAATTCACTGTAAACTGTATCACAGTCTTGTATCTGCTCATAAAACACATAATGTGAGTAAAACCTCTACAAATAGTTAGCAGACATTTTTCTTTCTTTTCTAGACTAAGTTTGATCCTTAATTTGTCCCTGTCAAGTTTTGTTCTTGTGCAAAAAAAAAAAAAAAGGTTTAGAATGACTTCAGTTACTTGCACGTGCTCAATATAGGTTAAAAAAAATGTCCAAGTAAGAAGGAAAGTGATTTTTAATCTTGATGTGATTATTTACCAAAATGTTGGTGAATGCACACTATGATGAATTTTATTTCAGCTTCTAAAGTCTCTTGTTTGTGTGCTCTATTATATTAAATAGTCTTATTATTGCACAGAGTATGAATAATAAAAATATGAAATGCTGTTAGTGTCTAACCAGAAGTGAAATAAATGTATGCACTCCATGTGTGAGGCAATTGCCTGCAAAATCTGTGATAGATGGGCACAGTGTAGAAATGTTACACAATCACTTATTAATATTTTTGTCCATCTAATCTATATGAAACAAGGGGAAAAAATAAAAGAAAACCTTTTTATAACCCGTTATGATTCACTACCATGCCCTAACCTTTAAATAAAAGATATACAAACCCAAACTCTATCAAACAGATTAAAAAGCACATAATAATCATCAAGTTGAATTATACTGCTCTGTCTTTTTAAATTAAAAAACATAGATGCCTTTAATAATTTGGTGAGTTTTATGTGAAAGTTGTGAATATGTGCACAGAGGTTAAGTTGAGTAAGTTAAAAAAAATAGCATGCAAAAGTAAGTCGATGAATAGTTTGAATGCAATAGCATGTGTGCATTTAGATTGTTGTTCGATTATAAAACAATTTATGTACAGTTATGATCCTACTGTAGAATTATTTGGGTCAGTCTACACAAAATGTGAGGAGCAAATCACAAGTGCGAAGATGCTATCTGAGTGGTGGTGTGGAGTTCAGAGAATCCCAGCGTCAATAAAATAGTGCTTTATACGAAAAGTAAATACGTCTTTACATAAAAAAACCCATAACAAATCAATAAAAATGTATGAAGAAGCTATTTGTATTGTACCCTTGTGTCAAAATCCTTGGATGCACATTTGCACCCTTCCATGGTCCCTGTCATGCTCCTGTCCGACTGTCCTGTCCTCTGCGGGCTTCCGTAGGAATTCCTTCACTGTCAGTTTGTTTGCGGTGACAGACAAGCATCCCTGAGCCCCAATCCAGCTCCAGCTCTAAACTATGGAAGAGATTAACAACATTGAAGTCGTTCCGTGCACAGACTCCGACTACCTGAAACCGTTCAGGGTGCACTATAACCAGGTGAGAGATTTCTGCCAAACGGTGGACGAGAGGCTGCTGGATGCTGCGGGTTAGCCCAACCCCCCCATTCATTTGGTAGCTAGCAAAACAGGAAAGCTAAGCTGACCTTAAACACAGGCGCTAGTAGCAACAATTGGCACTACTTTACCATGTCGTCTAAACTGTTGTGGTCGGTGTGTTTTCTCGTACATTATGGCAACAGTTACCTCAGTGTTTGTTGTGAAACCCGACAGCCAAGAGATTGCTTGAAGCTAACATGCTAACGGTAGCTTGCTGCAGAGGTTTCTTTTTTGGTTGAGCATCGACGTTAGCACATGCTTTAAATTAGGAGGTTTATATAATTCGATTTAGCAGTGTTTCGTGTCAAAAACTTTTTTACCAATTAGTAGCTGCTTGTCAGGTGAGAAGTGTTAGTCTCATATTGAATGATGTAAATGAAGTCTGGTCGGTGAGGGGGCTGTAGGTCAGCTAGGGGTCTTCCAGTGTAGTTCACACTGAGTTTAATTGACAGTTTTTATTGTAATTACATTGCTGAAAATACGCTTAACTTTACTTTATATCATAAGTACAGGTTCAGGATCTAATAGGAACCTCTGCAGGGAAACACATACTGCAATGTATTTTCTTCAAGTAGTTAACAAATATTTCTGCTTACAGATTGGATGATTAACTTCCAACTAAATCAAGTTGTCATTTCAACATTACTATATATAGTCACTTTATTATTCTTTAAAAAAAAATGTACGAAACACAAAACAAGCCATGGCGTGTGATAACATAAAGAAATACGAGTGATTCATAGTTAATCTATTGCAGTATTTATGTGTTAGCACTGAATTTATTTAACACTGAGTTGTCTGTTGGGGTTATGGAACCAGATGTGCATAATCTATGTATTTGGCTGCTTATCCAGGTTAGTTCTTGAACATCTGCAGCAGTATGAGATTACATGGGAACATGTAGTTGCAGAAAATATCACTGTATACTGACTTGTGCAATTATTATCATTCTTATCAGTTAAACAAAAAGTTAAACTCATTCTGCTAGCACATTCAGGCTGTTAAATTTATTACTATACATAGACAGTAATTGAAGGACCACATTATTTCCAGAGTTTCTGTGAAATGACAGCGTTTAGCTATGCTGATTTAGCAGTAAGCTCCAGAAATTTTTTTCTAATTTAGTGTAACTTCCTGGTTGCTGTCCACTTTTAACTTATTATAATACCATTTGTAGCCAAAATCTCAGTGACTCTACATCAATCTACACATATGTACATTGAAGTCAAAAGCTGTGTTTCCTCATGTTAGCTGGCTCAGTGTTAAGAAAAATATAATCATTATATTGCTTGATGTATCTACTAGAAGTTAACCATGATAAAAAATTTTGTATTTAATGGCCAACACTACTGATTAACAGTGAAAAGTAATCTTCATGTAATTAAACATAGAATGTGCCAATTTTGTAGCCAGGTAGAAGTGGAAATTTGCCGTCTTGAAATGGAGGGGTAATATTCCTCTTTTCAAAAAAGCCGCCACTTGTGTGGGTGTTAACATCTTGACGGGACGTGCAGCATGAAGTTGCACATGAACCGTAGCTTACAACATATGCTTTAGCTGAATGGCTTGCCCCCCAAATGGCTTCAAGTGCACCTGACTGGAGTATGCAGATCGGAGTTGGGCTAAATGTGGGCGGGGCTAAACATTTGACTCCGTGGTTCAGATGGTTAGGTTAAGACATGACATTGAGAGAGGTTAGGTGTAGGGTCCTAAATGTGGTCGCGGCTAAACATTTGACTCTGCGGTTCCAAATGATAATGTTTAGGCATTTGATCGAAAGAGTTGTTTAGGCATTGGTTCTGAATGGTTGCAGCAAGTGTGCAGAATCAAACATTTAGCTCCACCCACGTTGAGCCACTCCTCGATCAGGTGTCAAGGCTTACTCAATGGCTTGGCAAACCTCTTAGTGTTCCAGTCCAACCTTTCTCTGCCGCTGCTGTTGTGGTCACAGACCGGGTGGTACTTTTTTCTTAAGTTTTTCAACTTGCTGGTGACCCTTTTCTGTCATCTGGAGATAGTCACATCGACCAAGCTCCTCTGCGACCTTTTTGTACAACAAGCCATCCTTCACAGTCCTGTGAGGTGGTTATCCGCGGTCCTCTCGGCAGTGAAGGTGAGCAGCTCCCTGATCTCAGCGGCTCCTTGGTTGCTCATCTTGCCGAAGTGCTGAGCTGACTGTCACGCAGCAGTTTGTCACACGACCAGCTGGCACATTGATTGGTTGGATTTACATAGCAATGAAGGTGGCAATAAGTGTACCCTTGGAGGAGGACTATTGCCGTGCCAACATTGACCCCCAATTTGCCACACCCTGTCTCGGACTGAGCCGCAAAAAAAAAAGAAAAGGGAATTGCAGTTACATTTGACACCCTTAATTACAAAGTGATATGAGGCAGACCATATCTTGAAGCCGTATCCTTCAATTAGATTACATTATAGTTTATTTATCTCACATGGTAATGCTCCGTCACAGTTTTACATCTGTTGCACAGTGAATGTTGAATTGAATGTTAGAATGTTACATCACTGTCCCACTATGTTTTAGAAATATGGTGGGTGCATATTAACCCCAAATGTTAGAGCTCTATTCTAGGTTCTAAAATAACAAGTATTTCTTTTACTCAGTTATGTAGCAGGCTTCCTTCTAATGTGTAAAACCCTAATGGGTAAAACCAGAGTACTTTCATTGTAGCAAAAGACCTATTGTGTTGAAATGCATTTAAAAAAAAAACAGGAAAAACTTGACATCCTTATTATGTATGGAGCTATAGATATGATATGAGGATGTTATACAAACTGTGCTGATGATGATTGTTTCTTTCAAAAAGAAGTTTTTGTCCACTATAAAAGGCCTCTAACAAATGGGGAATGCTCTGAGATCAGAGGTCAAAGAGCTTTAAAAGTTTTTTACCGATGTATGATTTTAAGTGACTAAACTTAGAGAAACTGTGACTGGTTCACATGTAGTTTGAAGGAGTGCCTTTGTAGTTGTGCCTTCATCTTCCAAGCTCAATTTCCATGGTACTTATGGTGAGGGTAGGTCACTGAGGAGTTTTGACCATTTGGGGTTCACACCTGTGACAGGGGAGGGGGGTTAAGCTTGTCTAGAGAATGGCGGAACAGCTAATATAGCAGATGGGCAACAAAAGATATTATGGCAGAGGACTTTCCTCTCTCCTCTGTCCTCCCTTGTCATCCTCGTCAACCCTTGAGCAGATCACGATTGGCTGTTCAGGGACTCCCCACAAAGGCTTTTTAGTCTCACTGAGGGAGTATCTTCCCCAAAGCTTTTATATTCCCCAGCATATCTGCAACCTCGCTGTGGTCCCTCACACAAATATCCTGGTGCACATAAGAACACTAATAGCTTTTAAATATGTTGGTCCAAGAGGATCTTTTCATCAATATTGTTTATTGCTGTTTTGTCTCCTGTCCCTCACATCTCTACAAAGCAGGTTATTGTCTGTTGTTGACTTTGGGAAATGACTCTTACCTTTGTTGCCTTGTGCTTCTATTCCATCACAAGTTGCTACTTCAGGCAGCCTAACTACCTTCATTTATTCATTATAATGATTTGAATTATTCATCATCATGTGTTGCATACAGCCTGTGGCTTCTCAGTCTTTCAATGAATGCAGCATCCACTGTCATTTTAAAACACATTTTCTCACATAATCTGCTATGTATCAGCTTGAATTGAACTTAAATTTTACCTGTTAAATGACTATTATATTATTTGTGAATGTGCCCTTGTTAGTGGGTAGCAAAGTGTTTGCATATATTAAAACTATGAGCTACAGCCTGGTTTTGTTGTAAAAAAAAAAACTCTGTTTAAATTGAAGATTACGAGTGAATTGAGATCTAAAATATAAAGAATTATTTGTTGAAAATTGAAAGCCTTCACACAGGACATATGAAACAAATACACAGAATTTCAATGGAAAAAATATGTTGGGAAAACCATACTAATTATCTGCAGAAATTTTGTTTGCGCGCTCTCTGCAATTGGGCCAAGTTAAGAGGGGAACCCCTCCATCTGTGAGTGGTGACAGGATACTAGAGGGAATGCCTGTGTTTGTGTGTTTTCCTCTGTAGTGACACGTTCATGATGGGTAGTTTTGAGGTTGCTGTAGAGAAATTGTGATATCTTTAAGGTATTTCAGACATCAGTTAAGATCTGATTGATTTAAACCAACCACATTAATCAAGGTTGTTAGAACTGATATCTTTTGTGTTGTTGATGCCAGTGTTTTTCAAAACACGAGCAAATTTCCTGAATCCTTCAACTCCAAAACAAAACAGGTGAAAGATTTTTGCACCTTCTGATAATTTTTTTATGATAATTTAAAAAATAGAATTAAAAAAAAACTAGTACATCACGTTAAAATTGTTAAATGAGAAATGGTGTGTCCCTAGCACTGAAAATTTATGGAGCATTTTGTTATGTGTGTTACGTGTAAAGCTGGGCTTGTCAGAAATTTAGGGTGGCCAACTTCATGCTCTTGTTCAATGGCAGAGGCACCGGGCATTTCCCCCAATTCAGTGCCGCCCGCATCAGAGGGTTGAAACTTTGGCTTCCACAACCACTTCTTTAACAGCAATGCATTCATTTTCAACAACTGCTTTCTTCTTCTCATTTTCTTCAACATTGGTCAGAAGGCGTACGGCGGGTGCCCACAAGCTGTGCTCTGTGAGCCCTCAGGTCGTGGTATGATGATTGTGTGCAAATGAACCATGAGCTTTGGCTTTATATCTCAATCGATTTACTCATATCATGTGAGCTGGAATTGAACAACATTTCTAAAATCCTACCTGCCCAGTTTAAGGTGTTGTTGCTGAATGTTTCACAATTATCAAATCATTATCAAATGAGTAATCTTTTATTAAAAAAAAAAAGACTACCTTTCCTCTCCTAACTTCAACCTCCTTCCACCCATATTTGTAGTGTTTGAAGCGTTAATACAGATCCATCACATCTGTTTATTTGATCAGTTATAGAGGCATGCTGCAGATTGTTAAATGAAGCTTATGAGCTGATAAACCAATTTAAGAGATATTTTGACTCTGAATTCCTAAAGACTATTTTGATTTCCTTGAACATGACATTTTGGCTGGGTTACAGACACTGATGTTAGTTAAGTCTTTCTTCAATTCATAATTTTTTTTCTAATGTACTGTTTTTGTACATTTCACTGGCTGTAATAAATTATTCATATATATATATATTCAGCAGTTGTAATTATATACTTTTTTTTAAAAGTAGTATGAAAATTTTAACCCAAGAGACTTCTTTGAAAGAAATCTGTCTTCCTTTCTAGTGTACCTGATTTACTTTAAATAGAAATAGAAAAGTTTGTAATCTAGCAAAGTTTCAGATCCTAATTCAAGCTTTGTTGTCACATCATCCGCTTTATCTGCTTTACCTTTATCATTGTCTGATCAGTCCTATTAGCTTGCGATCCCACCTCCTTCCACTTCTTTGGTGGTACTGAAACCTTATCATCACTCTTGTATCGGAGCTGAAATAAGCCTGAAGCTGTCATCGCTGCGTCTGAAAGCTTGTGGGTGGCGAGTAGGTGTAGCCTTAAATTGAATCAAGTCTACAGGCAGAGAAAATGTAGGCCAACTTTACTGTATTAATACAACATATGACACGGAGATATTAGCATTCCAGTTTAATTCATATTTGCTGTGTATGTGAAAAATAAAGGAGTACATTTGATTACATCTACGTGATACTGAATTGCTGGTAATATTCTTTTTTTCTCCAATTCTGTCCATGGAAATCCCCCCATTTGTTCATATTGAAGGGGTCAGAAATATGTTAATGTGTTGATGGAAATACAGTTACTAACAATACACAAGGTTGGTGTTCCTGTGTGGGCGTTTCCATGTGATTGAGTGAACTAAAATGAGCAGCAGCTTTTAGAACCTGTGGTTTTCATTTGACAGGTGTGGCAAGATTCATTTACACAAACAACACACACACACACGCACACACACTGATATTTGATGTGTATGAGTGATGAATTTCATTTCATTTCACTTCCTCCATCCTGTAAGTAAATGCTAGAGTAATAATAAACTCAAACAGCTTACTTACCCCTTACATTTCTACTATGTGATGAACCAGTGCTTGGGATCGTCTGCAAAGGTATGTCAGTTCCTGGATATTCAAGTTATATTGGTTGTCCATAAGCCAAAATACCTGTAATTAACTCTTTTGTGTTGGTCAAACGCCTGGCGTGGCAGTTTGATTATCATCGCCCTGCTGAAGACATGTAATGCTGCACATCCTGTTGATGTGGTGATGTAACCACAGTGATTTAGCGTGTGTTATTGTGAAGGCTACATATCTTAGAAGTCACCTACAGTCATCCGTTTTAGTTGATGAGTAAAAAATTGTTATTATGAAGTACAAGGTGCGGATGGTTTTGTTGTGTGTTGTTTGGATATTCACCATTGTTGTAGGGGAGCTGATTGTTTTTTTTTCATTCGTAAATCACAGATTTGTCAGACTTTTTGAATCAATACTGCATGATTTGGTGAAAAAAGTCATTCTTTTATCATATAAAGTATTGTGACTTTTCATGCGGATCAAACACCAGTTACTTAAAATGAAATGTAATTTACATTTACTACCATAAAAAAATCTATTGTGCAGTTCTGTTTTTAAAAATACCAGTGTTTTACAATATTGCGTGTGTAATTTGAAATTCCCCGCAAGGGATAATAAAGTAGTCCGAATCCTGAAATTAACTAAAGACAATTAACAAACAGTAAGCACAATCAACAAATATTCTTTTCCAAAAATAAAGCCGATTTTGCAACATTGTGTTGAATTGTGATTGCGCTTCAATTAATCTTGTAGCATTAGTTTGATTATTCTCTTAAAAATCACATATTACAAACTGAGAGTTAAGCTGTCATTATTTTAAAGTTCACAAGAAGGAAAAACAGTACAACTAGAAACATCTGTTACAGGATTATTAATTTGATAAACACATGATCAAAATCCCTCTGCAGTACAAAATAGATGAAGACACATTGAATACAATGTAAAATGTCACCAAATGACAAACAAAGGTATTTCCTGATGGGGTTTTTCAGATGGCTCTCCATCTCTATCGACCTACATTTAATTAGACAACTCCTGCCTGTCATGCATGAAGGCAGACGTTCAAATGGATGCTTTAATGAATGTAGAATATCTTTTTGATGGTCCAGAAGTGCATCCTACTTAAACACAGTGTTACACATTGCAACAATCTTGCTTTTCTTGCATTTACTCTCTCATTTGTATTTGTCTTCTTCCTTTACAGAATGGCACAAAAAAATCCTGGGACTTCATGAGAACTCATGACAGGTAAATTGCTCTCTAATGTTGGATGAAAGCAATCCCTTCCCTCTGATTCTATATGTGCACAAGAAACACACATACGCTCAATGCAGCCAACGAAGCCTTCTACTATTTTATTTTTTTATTCCTCGCAGGAAGGAATAGAGAAAATTTTATTCTGGCTTTGAGTTAATTAACAGCACAGAATCAGTTATACACCATCACAGCTGACTTAACACATACCATTTCTGCTGCAGAAAGCCAGAATGCGATGTAGAAATCGCACGCGAGGGCAGAATTGGTTCTGCATAAACAAACAAGCCATAATAATGAGATTGAAAAATTAATCAAGAAGTTGATCGAAAGATAAGTATTTGCTAAGTGTTTCAATAATCAATTAGTTGATTGAGTCTTTTTTTTCTTCCAATCAATAATGACAAACATATTCTGGTTCCAGACTTAAGTAGAAGAATGTCTTGCTTTTTTGTCAGTTATGACAGAAAATTAGGACTCTTTGGACTTTTGAATGGATAAAAGAAGCAATTTAAACTTATCAATTTGGTCCCTGGGAAACTGTAATGAGCATTTGTCACATTTACTGTACATTTTATAAATTAAACTACTCATTGATTAATTGTTAAAATAATCATTGCAGTCCTTTCGTAATGATGTTGGGGCCATTGTTATAAGGTGCTTGTAGAATCTGTTCAAAAGGGGCATGACCTGTACGTACCCAAATCTTATGTCTACTCCCCATATTTTGCTTTTCATTGTGCAAGATCTTTTTTTCTGTCTGAATGATGCACGAATTACATTTATGTAATGACTGTCTTTCTTTCAGCAGTAGACACGTTTGGCAATTCTCAAAACTGTTTTTATTCCTTTATGCTGTTGCATCTCCACTGCCTGGAGGAAGGTCCAACAAAAACAGACCTTGTTTACTGGGAATTGGCGCCCCATTATTCTACTTTTTAACAGCTATAAACATCTGAGCTTCACAGGATGCTTTGCAAGAGAAATGTCACACATTTGTGTCAAAACCCCGGTTCTTTTGCCTGGGGAACTCTAATGCTCTGGGGTACGTCTCAGGTCATTTAAGCCCTCTTTCCTCCACTCCTGACCCCAAACAGAGGTCCATGTTTAAAATAGTACCGCTGAGAAAACCGCAGTAAACCTCAAACCAGTACTTCCGAGAGGAAATTGCCCATGGGAACATCCAGCTTGATCCCAGGTGGAAAAACTGCCCAAGTGTTATTCCCTCTTTGGCATGTAATGAATGGGCCAAAGATTGTTTTGCATTTTTGTTTAAGTGTGCACAACATTTTCGTCTCAGCAGGATTCATTTTTGTCAACACTAGTTTGCACATTTCAAGTGCATGAGCGAATAATGTGAAAGACAGATCTTTGGGCAATGCACTGTAAAATATCTCAACAGAGCAGGGTTATGACTATGAAACGGGTTGGTTACAGCCACCCTTACATAAGTATGGGTTAACTCAAGTGTATTTTTTGCCCATTTGCCTAATTTGCATAACACTACACACTCTGCTAATGACTAACTTGCAGCCGGAGGAAGAGGCTCAATGTGAGGTTATTTTATTCTGTGCGATGCTTCTCCTCAGTTAAACGGTAGCACTAGGTAGTAACCACCCGTTCTAATACCGCTACACCAAAATGTTGGCAATCAGTGTTCTAGAGAGTTAGGGATTCAAACAGCTAACTTGCTACATGTCTCCTCAATCAGAGCTTCTCCGTCTGGCATGTCTGACAACTTTGTTAGGACAGAGACCTGGTACCTGGAAGTGTGTCTCATTATTTTAAGTGGTTAGTTGATGGGTATCCGTGTTCGGCTTTCAATGGCAAAATCAACCCAAATTTACATTGTGAAATGAAAAATAATCCCTTGCTGCAATGAAGTATTGGAATTGTTGTCCTAGGTGATCTTCAGAATTCTTTTGACCAGGACAAATCAGATCAAGCTCCCTTGGAACAAACATATACAGAGGTCTTCACCTTAGAATAACTTCCTGACAGTCTGAAATGGATAATCAACTGTTTGTTTTCTTTTGTACACCAAAGACTAGAGCAATGAAGCCAACAAAACTATCTAATTACTGGACACTGTCCCATTGGCTGTGCCCCGCATCCTTAAAAGTTGAAACAGAATTAGAGTAAAACAATTATACTACTATTATTTAACATTTACTTTACTAAATGCCGAAAATGCAGGAATCAAAAGCTGTCCTGAGGGACAAAGTGATACTCCAAATCTACTGAAACACTTGTAGACTATGTGGGCGAATTCCTGTTGTGTTGTTATTTTGACACCTACTTGTTTAAGGTTGTACAAACATATTGGTGTCTGTTTATTACTGTTAATGTCACTTAACGAGATGCTGGAAAAATCTCAGCAATAAAAAAAAATCACTCAGATTTTTCTTTCTTGCAGCTCTGCTGGTTTTTCTTACATTTTATATTCCATTAGTATCCTCCATTGAGATTTTAGAGAAGCCTCAATGGCGTCTATGATGGCAGTAAGATTCATTAAACATAATATCTCCCTTCTTCTTTGGTTTGAGTGGGATATGCAAGATGAAATCTAAAACACCAGAACAAAAATGTCTGAATAACTTATCCAAGCTTTCTTGTGTGTTCCTAACAGATTTGAAAACCAAAGCAGTATATTTCAAGTCATAGGGAGATTTAGATCCCATAAGGTTCACAGAGACACCCGCCATCACCTTTAGACCTGCTCCTCAAATGAGCATATTGCAGATCCTCACTGATCAGCTTGAAGCCCACAGCACAGAGAGGGTAGTGAGTTTAACGGTGCATGTTAAGTCCTGAGAGTCTTGGTGTAAGCTTTAGAGCATTTTGACTGCGGGAAGCTGTAGAGGAACTGTAATGGTGTGGAACAGTACTGCAAGACCCGGACCTGCCTCGAGGGACAGCTTCCATGCCTTGGGCCAGCGTGTATGTGTGTGTGTGTCCCACTTTTTTTTGCCTAGATCTGCTTGCTATATTATCTCATTCCTTCGTCTCTTCTGTCATGGTAATTTTTATGCTCAAAACTTTCTGTATTCCAGGTTGTTTTCAATTATCTCATTGCTTGCAAGACAGCTTAAGAAGAATTTAGATGATGAGGGTATTTTCAAGGGATTTTTTAACCATAACCTTAGGATCTGAAAAAGAAAGACACTTAGCCAATGTTGTTCTTGATTATTGATACTGGATTATATTTGCACCTTCAAAAAAGAACAGGGCGTTTTGGAGGTTTGTAGATGGCTAGGTTTAGACATGAGTCCCTGAATGCCATACTGTTGAACATGCCCTTTTCATTCATGAGGCTGAATATCTCCTCTCTTGTGGAATTGATTATTATATTTTTTTTTAACTTGCCATCATGAAGCCGAACATTGAGTAGGGAATCACAGAGCTCACTAGAAATGGAACATTTTTGATCCGTTACTCTCATATTCCAAGCTTGGATAAGTTACTTACAGTCTCCGGGTCCCGTTCACCATGGGAACGACAGGGCAGGGTTTCCTGCTACCTCAGACTCATCCGCTTTCCCAACACAGACCACAGGCCTGATGTCTCCAACGGCCTCACTCGAATCAACTCACACACCGCATTGAACCACCTGGGTGTTTGTAACTTTTGGGTATCCCTGGTTAATTGCAGTGCATGGATACTTAAAACTGGTGTTATCCTGGAGCAGAATGGGGTCTCATTTTTGAAACATTGTGTAGGAACCACAGCAAATATTTACATGTAGACCGAAGTCAGAATATGCCTTAGACTTGTTCTGATTGCGATACTAGTGTCAAAAATGGACCATGCTTCTTCCCTACAAGCTCAGGTATTTCTGACTAATATTCAGTGAATTTCCTGTACTGTGCGCATGCAGGTCTCCCCATACTGTTCCATATATAAACCACAATCAATTTGAAAATGTGTGTACATGGACAAACACATTCTTTTAATTAATATAAATCACTTCTTCCTCTTGAAAGGTGGGGTGTTGTGTGAACAGAATAGTTACAAAGGCGGATATTATAAAACCCAACCAAAAGGTGTATTTTGCTTTTCAAGTACTTCAGAATAGGTGTAATGTGCTTGAAGCTAATGGCTAACATGGCTAACAACATCTAAAGTAACAACCCAACAGCAAATTTTTCCAAAAATTTTTAGCTGCTGTTAGTCAGTTGCCATTAGCTTCACTCGTAATACACATGGCTGGCTCCTTCTGCATTCTAGGGTCACAAAGAAGGGATTTAAGAGAGGGAAAAATGTCGTAGTGGGCTCAACATCTACTGAAGTACTTGAAAGGCAAAAAGCATGTTTCAGGTGAAGAATCACTTTAAGACAAGACAACTTTTGATATTTCTGGGGGGAAAAAAAAACCGCTTCAACTATTTTATTTACTTAAAAGTTTTTTTTCCCCCCTTGTTTTCAGTGTATCAGTGCTGATCTTCAACACCACCTCTCACTGTTTTGTCCTTGTCAAGCAGTTCCGTCCAGGTGAGTTTTCTCTTCAATCTGTAAAACCACAGGAGCCAGCAGCTTTGTTGAGACCAATAGTATAGAGAGGAAGTAGACAACAGTACAGTGCAGTACAATTTTCATATCCTTCTTGTCACCATTCAAGATCTAGATTGTTTAATATCCTGTGGCCACTTTCACTAAAAAAGCAGTGCATTTCAATTCCTGTTTATTCAACTGGATCTTAGTAACAATACATAAATAGACTGTGAGAGGCCCCATGAAGAAAGCAACCAAGCGTCCTTTGTTAGAAGTCGCCAGGGAAAGTTCCACGCTACAGTTTGCTAAATTCAAGGAAGTCTGGGCTTTGATATATGCTTTTTCTTTTCTCTCTTATTGCTATTGGGAAACAAACTTATCAGAATGAAATCAAGCAAGTCTACGTAGCATTTATTTTTAAGCTGGGAAGTGCATTACTTCCATGAGAACTTGTCTGTTATCATTAATTTTGATAATTCATTTTTTAAGTTGAGGTTTTGTGCGGCTGATATTAAAAAAGCAAATTTTTTGCACAGATTTTGTATCTAATTGATAAGATTTGAAATATAATTGAGGATAGTTTCAGAAAATTTTGAAAAAAAATTTCCCTTTTGCTTTTCTTATGATTAGAATCAAAGTGCATGCAACATTATAACAAATTTACACACTTTTGGAAAAGATAAATGTAAATATAATCTGAGAAGGTTTGAAAAATGATCAAGACTAGTTTTCTACTAAATAGGTTGGCACTGGAAGTCCTAAATCCCTCGAATAAGTTGCTGTTGAACGTGTGGTTCTCTCATCTCAAAGTCGATGTTTTTTTTGTTTTTTTTTATATGTTACGGCAAAAAGTAAGGTCAGTGGTTCCCACTAGCTTTATATATTTTAATGTTTTACTCTTTGGCATAAAATGTGCCAGTAAATGCCGCAGTTGTGAATTTCCAAACTCAGATATCTTAAAAAAAGCAGGGGATAGCAGAACATGTAGCTAAACAAGTGATTAAGTGGCTAAACGAGACTACGGAGGTTGTTGGGGAAATTAAATGTCATCAGTCTGAAAACTGAATCAATGCGAAGGTAGTTTAGAGGATTTGAGTCTGGCATTTGTGGTGTAGTTTGTTCATAACATTGGTTTATTTATTTGCTTGCTTATTTTCAACAGTAATCCCATTGACATTTTGTAGATGGAACCCTTGACAAAGCTTTCAGTGTTGGTCTTTACAAAATACAATTCCACAGATCTCTTTCAGAGACTGCAACTACTTACTAAATATCTGGATATTGATCATAATAATTTAGGAGATTGATACTTGTATATTGTCAGTACACTGCTTCCTAAATCAATAGAATTGAATAAGAGGAAACTGCATTAAAGCGTCAAAGTTATGGTATGTGCGTGATGTCTTTTGTGTCCTCCATCTCCAGCGGTATACATGTGTGAGTGGGAAAGGACCAAGTCACAGCCACATCAGTCTGCTGAGAAAACCGAGGAGGGTGCCATAGAAACCACCACCCCTGAGACTCAGGAGGGCCAGTCAGTCACAGAGGGAGAGAGCTGTTCTCCGTGGCCCCCGGCCTCAGCGGGGGTTACCTACGAGCTCTGTGCTGGGCTTGTGGACAAACCTGACCTCTCTTTGGAGGAAATTGCCAGACAGGAGGTGCTGGAGGAGTGTGGCTACGATGTGCCTGCTTCTAAACTGAAGAGGATCACATCCTACAGGTTAGTTTGTGTCCTCAATGTTTCGAGGTAACATGTCAGGTATTAGCACAAGAAAGTTAAATATAATGTTTTCATTGCCTCTTTTACCTCTTGTGCTAAATATCTGCTTTAGTCACTCCCTCTGGATTTAATAGCCCTTAAGAATTAATTTCCCTTTGTCCTATTTAGTAAAAGTAACCTGGATTTGCAGTTTTGTTTTTTTTATTTTGACATATTGGTGTGACATTCATTTCCAGGTAACAATATAAATGTCTTATACCTCTAGAGACATTGTTACAGAGAAATAGCTTCAAAATTTGTTGCAATCACTGACGACACCAACGCTGCGTATTTTGTTCTGCCCAAATGACCACATTAGGGCAAATCAAATTGTACACCCCTTACTTTCTGCAAAAACAATTTATTCCTCACACACAACACCCACTCAAGATCCTGTTTTATATTAGGAATACATGCCAAAAAATTTGCCTTAGGCAGGATCAGTAGAGCAGTCCTGATTGTTTCATATCCAAAAGATCAATTGTGGGAGAAGAATCACTCTGAAATGGAGATCTGATATTGTATCGTAACTCATGCATGTATATTAAAGAGTTCAGTTTGGAAAACCTGAATTAAAAAAAGAAACGACAACAAAAAATCAATGACGGGAAGGTTTTTGGAGCAAATCCATTGATGTTGGTAGATGTAAAGCTAAGAGTAGAAACTTCAAGGTTCAGGTATTTGAAGGAGGAACGAGCAGTCGGTGAAACATCCCATCTTTTTCAGCATACTTGTAACAAGCTACAGCTAGATGCAACATTAAAAGCTGCCAGGAAAGAAAACAGTCCCACATCAGACAGCACCACCTGTCCAAACTTTGTCTGACAGCTCTCACAGTTTTGCTTTTGATTTGACTTGCACACCTCCAGCTTTGTTGGTGGTGTCTATGGTCATTGCTTTATGTGGGCTGTTTCCATTTTATTGATGGATATCACCTTAACCCTAATGACCCCTATGAGGGTGGTTTTGACTCAAGCGCAGGAAATTGTGAAGTTGTGTTAATAACAGGCAGCCCTACTATGTCACAGCCCTGTGGTGTAGAGAAATGTAGTCTGTTTTGAATAGCAGGCAAATTCCTCTTGAATATTTACTTTTATTTTGTTTTTATTGCATATTATCAAAAAATGGAAATACACAAACCAGCCTAGAACCCCCCTCTTCTTCTCTGAATAGAGTGGTGTGGAAATATGTTGTGTTACTGATGAGTCAAGCCTCCTTATATTCCAAAACAGACATATTTAATAAACCCATGGGTACCTAGTATTTAACATATACCTTGCTTCCCCAGTCCTTGTTGCACACATGGTTGTGGCAGATAAGTATTTAGGGGGAACACCTGGACTGATTTTTGTAATGTTTTTGCTAACAGGTTCTCCTGCATCCACAATCAGGCCAATCAATGGCAACAGATCACATGGTTGAAGGAGCGGAACTGTTTGAAACAAACAAACAACAACAACAACAACAATCGCAGGCCTGATCTGAACAGTTAAAACAGCACAGTTGAAATGCACCTGAAACAGCTTCTCTGTTGACTGACATGCTTGTGGGATTACAGCATTTTCTGTACAGACCGCTACATTTATATTCCTAAATAAATTATCTTCATTTTACTCAATGCCCTTAGAGTGGTAGATTGGAAACAAATATGGTTTTATGTTTCACAAAGTACACACAATACTATCAATCAAGCCAATATGTTTATATTAATAGAATGAAACTTTAAAAATGTAAATGGCAGTTATCATAAATGAAGGTTATAAAATTAATGACCTTTACATATCCTGACTCTTTTTCATTTTAAATGAAAATCGAACAAACCTTGACCTTAAAATGGAATGTTCAAGGATTTGGTGAATTGTGACACCTCTAACACTTACATGTACCTGAATTACTGAGAATCTCCATCAACAAACATGTCGGGGAACAAAGAAGAACGATAAATCTTAGTTGTTTTGATGCGGAAGTTAAAAAAAAAAACTAAAAGAGATATTAATTTGCGAATATGATCTTTCTAAACAAAATTATCATACACTTTTCTTTGACACAGCTTAATTTCTGCAATAATCAAACGATTAAAAGAAGTCTCCTTGGATTGTGGTTGAGGGAGCGGCGATGCTTAAGGCCTGTATAGCCTAACAATATACATCATCCCCACAGCTCTCGAGTAGCACAAGTAATGTAACACATGGAGAATCCTTGTTAAATGCAAATATAAAATACATTTTGATTGTACTTGAAATTGTCTTCTCACCAGGTCGGGGGTTGGAGTAACAGGTGCCAAGCAGACCATGTTTTACGCTGAGGTGTCTGATGACAACTGTGTGAGTGCAGGTGGAGGTGAGCCACGGGAAGGAGAGCTTATCGAGGTGGTCAAAGTCCCTCTTCACGAGGCCATGACGTTTGCTTACAATGAGCGCATACCCAAAACCATGGGTGTCATATTTAGTTTCATCTGGTTCCACAATAACATGTCTCCCAAGTACAAGATCTCCACCAATGTGTAACTACTGTTAACCAAACCCCTTAATACCGCTTTTCCTGAAATTCAATCCAACACTGGCCCAGCACTTCCCACTCATGGCTCTTTATCCTTTATTGCCTTTTTGCTTATTGGTACATGATGAAGGGTGGGCCCTCTATCTTGTTGCCAGCAGGTACCTTTTAAGTTTTGTCCTGTTTCACTTTGAAAACTTAAAACTTTTCCTAAAAACAAATTGCCATAGCTGGTTGTCACTGGCACTTTTTCTTGTCTTATTTTTGTCAAATGATACGTTTTTCTTTGTTTTTTTTCTGTACTGTGCCATCTGTTATAAATGGCTACGTATCATCGATTTTATTTGCCTGCCCCTGAGTAAAGAAATACTCCACTGCTTTCATTATGGATGTTGAATGTGAACACACATTTTACAGAAGCAAAAAATATTTCTGAGAATCACTCATGTTCTAACTTATGTCATTCCTACGATGCGCAGTATTCCACGCCTTCATGCTAACTAGCCTTGTGGTTAGCTTCATTCAGCCGACATTTTATCAAAATATGCATGGAGATTATTACATTTACTAAAATAATAGCCAAAAGGTAAACCTTCCTACTGATCATAACGTCAGCCATAAAAACACAAAAATGAGGTGAAATAAAGTCAGTGGAGTATTCCTTTAAGCCCTGATCCAGTAATGCAAAAACTATGCTAGTCATTGGTGGAGCCTTGAAACAAACAAGGTGATGGGTGTGTTTTAACCACCACTTGTTCAGGCATGCCTCAATTTATTTGTCTGATGCACAACCTTAAAGCAATACTTCTCACATGACCCCAAGATAAACACCCCACAAAATCTTGATTTTCATTTGAAATCGTAGGAAACATTAGGAGATCTAATTCTAAAACTGTTAACAGAGAAAAAGCATACACCTACCTCTGCACTGAGGGCCTGTTATCTGTTCTCAGTCCTGATTCTATATTTAGTGAGTTGAAGACAGAACACACTCAAATTTGCTTGGACTGACATCTTCACATATAAACTGAGATATAAAGCTGCAGTAGGGTACCATTCATCTTCAGATTTTTAGAGCCTAAAATGTCAGTGGCTCATTGTAAACCCTTTTGAAAAAGACTTGACTTTAACGTAGTTGTGCAGTTATTTTCATTTTATAGTATATATTTGTAAATTTTGCCTGAGATGAAGACAGACTGGAAATCCAGTCTATAAGGTACAATGGGTTTTCATGACAATCTATTTTTAAAGCAAATCATCACCCAAAGACTGTATTTTGACTTTCAATTCACAAATAGGTGTCTTGAGCTCACAAAGGTATTTTTACCACCTGCAACACTTCTCTGTGACAACAGAATGCAGAAAGATATCTCTCTCTCTCTCTCTCTCTATATGTATATATATATATATATAGATAGATAGATAGATAGATTCATATGTCCATGAAAAACCTTGAATTTGGAAAATGCACTCTCAATTCATTGAAGACTGAAGAAAAAAATACCCCCTGTTGCTATTTCAGTGCATTGATACTGCTTATATTGTCCAGCCATAAGCTCATTGATTCACAAACACTTGGAATTGAGCCACAAATAAATACATAAATAAATTTCCAGGAGTTAAGCCCGCTGGCGTTATTAAGTTGTTAGTTATCTTTGTTTCTAGCTCTGAATCACAAAGATGTGGACTATACTGGACGAAGCAGAGAGTTTGGAAACAGACATTTTTAAGCTTTTGTTCTGTTGTTGTTGTTATTTTGCAGTAGCTGTTGTAAGCTGTCTCCCTCCATTAGCTTGGAACTAAATATACTTGGCTGGCTCTCTCTGTATTCTGTGCTGAGCTGAAGACACCTATTTGTTCGTACTTGAAAAATGAAAATGGCCACTTCAGACACGGCCATGTATCACCTTAACGGTTCATTTTATACTTAGCTGGGGTTACATTTGAAAAACCACGATGGATATTTTGAAAGAGGCCACCCATCGAACAGATTGCCTTTGATCATAAGTCATTCAAGAGGTCGAGTGCAGTAAAAATGATCAAATAAAATAGCCCTGCCACTCTTGTGTGATATCCATTAACACACACACACACACACCCCTAATCTCATAAAGTGACATCAGTTTGCCAAAATCTCAGGTCCAAGTAGGGAAATTCATATTCAGGGAGAATCTCTGGATGTGACGACGACCAGCATTTTATTATATTCTAATATTTCAAAATCACTCTCAGCTTGCCTAACTATAGACCACAAAGTTCCTGCTTTTGTTTTTACTATGTTAGTATTTTTCTTCATTTGAAAAAGGGCTGGTACTTCATTTATTATTTCATATGTGAAAAGGAATAACCCTGCTCCCCTGCACATACACATCTTGTACTTTTTATGAGCATATGCAAGTCTTAGAGCAGAGCAGTTACTTTAAAACAAAACAATTCAAGCAGATAACACAACTCCTAGTCATACATTACCACAATCGGATAATAAAAGAACGACTTTGGCAGATCTTATGCTGCTGAATTCAGTTTTCAAAGTTGGAAAATGTGTCTGACGTTAAGTCTTGAGTGGCATCTGAGTTTTTTTTTTTTAACTTGAACTATGAAAAATAATATGGTGTTTATTGATATCATTTGCATGTAAAAAAAAAAAATTACAGTCAAAAGTAAAATGAGAAAAATGTCTTTTCAAACCAAAACAAATAGACTCCACCCTGATGAAGAGATATTCCATTCTCTGTGGTTGGAGTAAAGACATGAATATGAGAATTTCATTTACTCTTGTAGGTTTTTTTGGTGGATCAGTTGACAATCAATATTTACCCATACAACTTTGTATTATGTACTCCTCAGTATTGACACACATCATATAACTACAGGCATTGTCACTCCAGTGTCACACTAAATCTGTATCTCCATCCATACAATATAGCCATATTTATCACTTCCTCTACTATCTTTGTCCACCAGAAATCATTCCTTGATGCAGGAATGTGTAGTTTGCTGGAATTATTTTCTCCTCTCCTCTTTTGGTAAAGAAAAGATACTTTGATGATGTTATTCTTGAAATTAAGTCAGTCTCTGAGAATTATTGATGCCCTCAGCCTGTCAGATTTTTGGTGTGTCATTTCAAACGTATACAAACAACCTTAACAATCAGGCTAAGTTTTAAACAAAAAGACTCTTTCTGTACTCTCTCCTCTTCCATGTGACAATCTTTTTAAGTCATAATCTGAGTGGATCTACACACTTTTGAAAGCAGTCAAATTGAGACCATCAGTGAACAATTTCTAATGGTGCTTTCAGTTTTCCATCACTTAGCTGTCTAGGTCTTGATTTGAAATTTCAAATCGGTTCACCGTAACCGTCACATTTCTCATCGATAATTTTTTTTTTTTTTGTATGTTCAACATAATCTTAGTTTGTTGAAGTAAGGCTATCCGTTTGTGATGTTGGTTTGGCATGAAATATGACCCAAAAAAACCCCAAACAAAACAAATTTATCTTTTATGTCACTTTATGTGCCTGTTTTTTTTTCTCTAGTATTTGGCAGAAAATAATTATCTGACAGCCAAGTAAATTCAGTGAACATTAAAGCAGACTGGAGGTTTCGTTACGTACTGATGTACTAGTAAAATATACAACATGTAATATTAATTAAAAAAAAAAGTTTTGTATTTTTTTTGTTGCCCAAAAAGAGACAAAGTACATCTTAAACAAAATCTAAGATTAATTGGATTGATTATTGGTTCAAATAATTAACATCAGCAGGAATTCATTATGAATTCTTTTTGCCATATTAATCATGAAGTTCAGACTCTGACTCGTACTACAATTTGGGATTTGGGAACAGAAGAATAAGTTGCAACTGCTGGTGTTGAACTGAGAATTCAAATTGCCAAAAGAAACCCAACCAGATCTTCAGGTTCAGCTGGTTCTGTCAGCTTCTCTATATAAACTAGGAAGTTATTTCCAGTGTGTGACACATTTAAATTCATGTTACTCAAATCTCACCCTTTGAACTACATTGTCAAACCAACAATTAATAATCTGATTTTTTTAAGGCTTAATTTTTCAGCTTTTAAAATGTGTCTGTTTATGATCATATTTAATTGAAAATGTATTTTCTCCATAAAGCACTTAACTTTTAAGTGTAAATTTGAACTGTGGATAGTATTTTTCCAATTAATTGTGATGGGAGCCATGTTAAAGTTGCCGATACTGTTGTTCTGCCAGAACGTCAGTCTCCCACTGCGACCTGCCTATAACCTTACCATCTGTGACTAAAAAGAGATGCACATTTTGGAGTGAGGTTGCAGATTGCGCCACCAGTAAGCCATAGAGTACTTCTATAAAAGATACAATACGATTTATATTTGAGGTAGGTTGTATAAGTTATTCTTGCCTATGCTGAATATGACCATTTGCTCAGCATTGGACATTTTCTACCTCCATCACTCAGGCACATAACAGAGGTATTGAGTGTGTGTTTGCTTTCTTTATAAGGCGGTGACATATCAGATTCTCAGCATCACATCAGAAATGTCACTCAGTGGTTGTGACAAAATTCACTGATAACAGTTTTCTAGATGTTCCCCCATGGCTATGCTGTAGTTGCTTCTTCAACTATGATCGTTTTGTTTTTCTTCTGTTAATGGTTTGTGCACTGTTTAACACTTTTTATTACTGTCTATTTCAGTGACCATGAACTGAAAACATCCTGAAATGTGTCTGTTTTTAAAGGTGCTATGTGTGGAATTCTCAACAAAAAAATAGACAGGTGTAGTGCTGTTAAATTATACATTGTAAAAAAGGATGTTGCAGTTAATTTACTAACTCTGGGCAGTGACTGAATATTTCCATGACTTATGAAAATGTAATGATTCACAAACTGTGGACTTCTTGATTTGGCAGTACTTGTTTTTGCTTGTTTTTTCAGCAAACTGATAGCTGGATGTGATGAGGCAACACAGAAAAGATAATCAAATTTAGTCATAGTGATGATGTGGCACACGTTATTCTATCAGAATATTTACTGGAAATCCTACACATAATACCTTTAAGTGAAATAAGTATTATGATTTGTCTCTAGGTAAATTTTGTCCAATTGTGATTTTTTTTCTGGTGTCTTACTCTGAATTTGTGTTTTTAAAAAGTATTTTCTGAAAAAAAATGCTGTTTTAATGAAATGATCATGTATTTTATGCTTTATCAAGAGTGTTAACTCATCGTGGGCAGTGTTTTTCAGTACATTTTCTTAATTTATGACCTGTTGTTAGAATATTGAACTTTGAAATCATGACACTTGGTACAAACATACAGTATATATTTAAATAGGATACTTTGCATGTGCACTAACTGTGGTGGATTAAACTGCATTAAATTGAAATAAAAGGGGTTGGAAGCCCAAAACATCACTTTCTTGCACAGTTCTTGCTTGCTTACCTTTCAGACACATTTCAAGAGGAGAGACAGTTTTCCAATTGGGATGAGGATGATGGGGTGGTAAGGGGCCTTTAAGATATATAAAGGGAGAGACTTGCTGGATTTACACAGTAGTTGTAATCTTGGACTATTCATAGCACTACTGTTGTTATACCAGTACACATGAACCAGACTGCCTTTGACATGGTATGTAGAAGTATGCCCTCTGACAGCTGGCTTTAACAAAACTTTTGTCTGGTTCAGGTTTGTATCACGTACCTCCACTTGAGCCAGGAGTGCTGTTGAACGGCGGACTTGAATTTAAATAATATTAAAGGAAAATGGGCGGATTTTCAGCTGTGCTTTTCTCCACATCTGCCCAGAAATATTGTAGGCTGAATACTTCTGTGGTGCGAACAAACACATGCAGAGCGTCTAGGCCATGTTGGGGCTGATTGAAGTGTAACCATGCTGACTAAACTGGCTAAACATATCAAAGGTATGTTAAACCAGCTTTGATAAGACTTAATTTTTGTTCTTGTAATTGTAAGGTCCAGCTCTAGTCGGGCTGAGCTACAAAATCAACATTTTCTATCACGTTAAATGTATCGAGAGATGGACTTACTGAGATACTTTTCTGAAAGTAACTAAGAGTTTCCATGAAATGGCTGCGATGGGCTCCACAAACCCTTCAGTTTTCATTTAAAGTGTTGACCTGTTATCCTTCTGTTATTAGGTGCTTCAGACTGAGCAGTAATAGAAAGACAGTTCTAGGAATCAGCCAGATGGAAGCTTGCTCGAAAAGTACTTTCCTTCTAGGTCCTTTTTTGCTTTTGCATGCACACCACTAGTAGAAATGCTCTACCTCTTCTAAAAACGGAGGTTACCATGCTGCATCGGCTTGTCTTTGACCAATTAAAGAACACCTACATCACTCAAAGTTCCTGGTGTGCTTAGAAAGTGCATAACTTGAAGTAGGAGCTAAAAGGGCTGCTGAAAACGAAGTTCCTACAGCTAAAATTGTTACCAGTTCCTGTAGCCGTAGGTTAAAAATATGGATCTATGAAAAAGCTTCCACAATCTGAAATACTTAATGAATATGGAAGCCATTGGTAATGTGAAGAAATTGCCTGTAACTTATTTTTTCAGTTTTTAAACCCTCTGTACAGAAGTTTCGAGAGGTTCTATTGTGCAGTCAGAGATCTTTTGGTGTTGATAAATTCTTGGAGATGTACTTAGTTTCCATTATATTTTTTTCCTTGGACAATTTTGTGGGATTTTGTTATCGTTCCCATATTTTTAAAACTTCATTTGTTTTTGAGTCTTTCCACTTTTATTATTTGTTTGATCTTGTCTGAAGTAGACTTGTTCTGATTGGCAATCACATGGTTGATCACAATTGTTTTCTCCAACGATGACTGGATCTTCTTTTAACTAACTCACTATCATAAAATGTTTATAAAAAAAAACAAAAAACCACTGTGTATAATTTTCACCCCAATGCATGCATTAACAATGCTGTTTCTTGTAGAGTGGCAAACAAATTAATTATGTTAATCCTTGTTTATGATCCAGTTACCCTACCGTCCACCATCTTTCCTTTCCATAGCTGAGACCCATTTCTCTGTTTTTCATATACCTTTGCTAAATATCTGGCAACAGCCGTTGTGCACTTGACCCATCTTGTGCTGCCATTCTTGTATTTTGCCCCTTTTGTAAAAGCTGCCGTTAACAAGGACTGGCGTGGTGCATTCGTAGTGCAAGCTTGACTCGGTTTGGCAGCCTTTGCAAAATAAATTCGTAGTTTGCATATCTTTCACTGGCACACATCTTTTGCACAGCTTGGAGATAGGATCTCCGGTGTCCACAGGTTCACCTTTAGCATCTGGATTTAATCCCAGATAGGAGTCTTGGTGGATTTTTTTCCACCACTAACTCAACTTCCCTGTCTGCCATGTTTCCTGGCCTCCAGTGACATTAACTCCTTCCACCCCTTGCACAACTGGACTGGCGATCTCCATCAAAATGGTTGGATGATCTGAAAATAGAGCAGATCGCTCAGCTTTTGTCTGAAGTTTCAAAACCGCTGCCTTAACTTCCATAGAAAACTGAAAGAACACAGGTCAGCAAGTATCCAGCGTTCACTTCCCTGTCACTAACATTAATTATTCATTGACATCATCTCTCTTGAACAAATCCATCCTGGTAACACAAAAGTAGATGAAGATCAGGAAATGGGATGACACATATACAGAATAAAAAGAATCCATTCATGCTGATCGACCAAAGCAAGTGTAAATTCTGAACTCCTCATCTTGATGAGCATCTTGATAGGATTGACAGGGTTCTATTTACTCAGCCAGTGGAGGTGATTTTTATCTCAGGTGTTTCTGTACGAATGTGTAAGAGGTCAGGGAAAGAGGAAGAACATGTTCTTCCTCATTGTTACAAGGGTAAAATAGTTTTCATTCTGAGTGAGGGAGATCATTTTTGTTTCATTTTCAATAATCTGCACTTTAAGCAGCTGCTGCTATGTATTTCAACAGTTTTATGGCTGAAATATTTCTGCAGAGCATGACTCACTTGACATCACTTTCACTTTACTTCCTTTCTTTTTTGAAATGCTCAAACCACGCATCTCCGGCTCTCTCAAATCCATGTTGCTTGGGAACAAGATGGCACCAGGTCATGCTTGCAATCCTTCCCACTTCAAACAAACTTCTCTGTTATGTGACTTTTGCAAAGAAGTATCTTGTATAAAAAACAAAACAAAACCAAAAACAAAACTGAATATACATGAAAGTTTTTTTTTTTTTTCCTATTTAGCTTTTGGCCTTGATAGAGGAAACAGCCACCTTCCTTTCTCCAAAGCTTAAAAATATATTTACCAGCACTCTTAAGATTTAACACTCTGAATGTGTGTTGGTTAAACAAGCGAGACGCAGTGATGTCAAAATGTGTTTTTGAAGACCATCCTAGATGATGACTCTTGGACGTTAATGTGCCCACCCTCATTCAGCACGTACTTTGATTATCCCCCCTTTGTTAGTAAATTAATCCCCACATTTTTAAAAGCTTACAATTAGTTGAGAAATGTTCACCAAACTGAGCAGAGACACACACAAATGTAACCCCTTGTACTTTTTTCGCATCAAATCTGTGTGGGTTCTTGCACCGGTTCCATTCAAGATTTTTTGAACGTTAGCTATTTCTACTTAAGTTTTATGCTGAACCATTGTATCATCAACAGAAGTAATTGTACAATGAACTCACGCAGAGCTGTTACTACAACCTACATCACAACCTGGGCTGTAATGGTTCAAAAAGGGTTAGTATACTATGAAAGTCTGCCGTGACATTCATCTTTTTAAACTTGTGCTAAAGCAAGTGCATTATGGACCAATAAAAGGTCAGTTAAAAACAATGGTACATAAAGATTTTTACATGTTTACCCTCCTCTACAGCCCTTGCCACAAAGTCCTATGTCCTTCTGATGTCATCGCAATTCAAAAGACGGTTTTTAGTTCCTTCATCAAACGGAACTAAATAATTTTTTGCCAAGAACACTTCAAAAGACAGTGAAGTTTGAGAAGGGGCACAGAGCAAATTCCCTGTCGTGCGGGAATAAGACATGGAAAAGATATCCAAGAGGACTCCTTCTCAGATATGCAAAAAATTAAACCTGCTTTCCAAATCAATTCATGTCCAAAGGGCGTCCAAATCAATTTACACATTGTATAGGTATACAGATGTTGTCCTTGACCTGGGCTAACCAGTGAGATATAGATGTGATCTGCACATCTAGGATATGTCTCACGTTTGCTGATATTCTACTTAAGACCAAACATCCATCCATCCATCCATCCATCCATCCATCCATCCATCCATCCATCCATCTGGAGCCTATCCCAGCAGCTTTCAGGCGAGAGGAGGGGTACACCCTGGACAGGTCACCAGTCCATCACAGGGCCAGCACATATAGACAGAACCTAGTCCCTGCTTGATGACTTTGGACTGTGGGAGGAAGCCGGAGTACCCAGAGAGAACCCACACAGGCACAGGGAGAGCACGCAAACTCCACACAGAAAGATTCCATGCCCGAGCCGGGACTCAAAACCGGAACCTTCTTGCTGTGAGGCAACAGTGCTAAACACTGCACCACCGTGCCACCTAAGACCAAACAATTGGTTTAAAAAGAGAAGTTTAAACAACTGATGTAGACGTCAGAGAAGTCTGAATATCACTCCATCAGTAACTTGATCAGCAATCTGAAATAAATCATCTGCACATATGTTATTTATGGAAAACTTAAGTTCTAGGTGGTGGGATGGATGGACTGATGGGTGCTAAATTTGTGTGTATTCATGTTGTAACTGGACACATGGGATATCTGATTTCCAGAGACCCTCTCTCAAGGCACTTTTTTAGGGTGGAAACATTCAGCAAAAAGGATAGGGTTGTGTGTGTGTGTGTGGGGGGGGGGGTGTGGGTGTGCTTGCGAGCGAGCGTGTGTGTTAAACGGCATATGGATTATCACCCCTGTGTCTCTCAATGCAGTCCATTCACAGGTGGTAGCTTAAACCTTTCCTTTGGTGGAAAGACTGTAGTTGGAAGATGCATCACAGTCAATGTGATTCTAACACACTTGCCATCTGCATGCAAATGAGATCTTAATACATTTGGTAAAAAGATGTGTTGGCTTTGCTCTCTATATCCATACGCTTTTACTTTCTGCTTTTTCTACTGGCCTCTGAGGTGTCTACTGTGGAGGTGTTCTGGGCACTTGAGCATTTAGTTTCAGTTTTAAAGAGCAGATACATTCATTGGAGTACATTTCAAGTTGGAACTAGCAAACTAAATTTAACTCGTGCTTGTAGCTACTTTGGCTTTTGAGCTTTTAATGAAAAACAATCTACTCCTGGACTTTGTCACTGATTGAAGAGAAAAGAATTGTGAACATTTCAATGTAAAGTATAGTTCAGTCTGAGAGCTTAAAAAAAAGCATTAGATGGGAAATCCACACATAGCTAACAAGAGACAATCAGTGATATGGTCAGAGGAACTTGTTTTCATAAGCACATTTATCCTACAAACCCTTAGAGGAGTTTCAGTCAGACTCAAGTGACTTTTGTCTGTATTGTAACCTTATCTTTTTCTAAATTTATTTCAAGATGTTCTGTTCTTCTGCCTTGAAGTCTTGGGTTATGACCTAATGGATTGCCATGGCATTGTGCTTTGAGGAAAAGCAGAGAGGAGGGGCATTGTTTCAAACAGTCCTAGATAGGAACCAGGTGATTGCTGACAACAGACAGACAGACAGACAGATTACTTTATTAATCCCTTTTGGACGTTCCGCCAGGGAAATTGCAATGTGACAACATAGTTCTGCTCTTTTTTAGGAACCTTTCGAGTTGTTGTGAAGCATCTGCCATGTCTTATCAGTATATTTATGAGGTCCTGGTCAAAAGGATGGATTAGAGGGTTGAGGGACATGTGGACTAAAGGTAAATCCATAAATGATGCAGTAACGCTAGGAGGAAAGAATTTGAGCTAAATGCTGCATATCTACGTAAGTCATGTAAAAAAAAAAGATTCAGTGGATTGATCTAGCCATTTTATCACTTACAGAGGCTGAACAGTAGAGGAGGGGAGGTAAAAGAAGCAATAATTTAGGTTTAAAGGGCTTTGAGATGCAGCTCCTCCAGCTTTTCCACTTTCTCTTGTGTTTGGACATGATTTGTTTATACTGATGGTAATCACCCTTTTTTTTAATGGTGCCATAACAAAAAACTCACAAAATAAAATGGTGCCCTGGATGAACAGCCATTAATTGTGTTGTGTGTCTCTTTTCTAAAAGGTTAAACCAGAACTTCTCCAACAAAATCAGTTCCAGCACATGAACAGGAAAAGCAAGCCATAATGTCATGAGTGTCATTACCTTGCCCAACTGGTTACCATTGTAACTGTAATCTCCAGAATTGTGAGTGAACAGTCTGTGAGTTTGGGTGGAGAGAATATCTGTTGGCCCAGTGCTAGTGAAAACTAAATCTGCATTTCCAGTTTGTTTGGAAATGCCTGTTACTTTCACTTCCTCTGAACTGTAACATGTCTCGCAGATTGGCACATACTGGCAAGGAAACACATATGCATACAGTACCATCAGCAGAGCAGAGCATACAGGTATGATAGATATACTGTACTTCTCAGTGTCAGTGGTGACTACCTGTCTCCTCTTATTGTAACGGAACTGCCCTTTCCACACTTGTTAATTAGAAGATTATCTGGGAAATTTATGTCATTGAGACAGCATAAATTGCTGACTTCACTCTAATTACCCGTCACTAACTAACTGCATTCATGGTTAAAACACAGCAGGGTTTACGGATTGAAACATGCTGCAATATTAAATACTGCCAGGGACATGAGATTTTATACAACATTTTATACAGGATTCATGTTTCGGCCAAGTCCGTCTTACTCTAAACCAGTCGGGGTAGATCCAGACATTTTTATATATACTGCATTCCAGTTTAACTCAGAAGTTGGAATTCACAACTTTGGAGATGTAAACTGTAGTCTCTCCACAGGATTTGCATAACTGTCACACAGTGTTCTGTTGTTTTGACAAATAGTGTAGCCAGTAAAGTTATGGTCCCCTTCCAATTTCTTTTCTGCAGGTACTGTATTTCCCCATTCTTACCACCAAGGTTTATTCTGTTGGCTGATTCACACAAATAAAACCTAGCTACAGCATGCTAAATTCTCTTCCATAATGAGGCATATAAAGTATGCACTCATGATGCATGTGTAAAAGAAGGTATTCATTTATTAGACGACAGATGACAGGTTACCATGCTAGTCCTGGATCCATTCTGTTCATACCTTGCTTTTTCGTTGTCTTTGACTCCACAAGACCAGGAATCATGTGAGGGCAGCACAACAGACAAGAGAAACCTGCTGAAGACATAATAAACAGGGAGGAAATAATTGTACCAAACCTTTTGGACCTTTTGAGATTTGATACTTTTTCCAAAATATGGTTCTACGTTCTCTAATAATGATCGAGTCATAATTGTAATACACTGATGCTGCGTTCTGCTTGAAATTGAATACAAGACATCATTATGCATTCTGGTATGATCAAGAATCATCAGTGGAGGCGAGACCAAGAGTGATATCTGTCTAACTCTGAATAAATGATGATAGATTTACTGTCCTGCAATAAAACATGAGGAAGAATAAAAAATATGGTAGCTTTTATTGCTTTTTGGGAATAACCTGAAAGTCAGGTAGATGGATGTCTTCATAGAAATTCTCGTTCTTCCTCAGTTTGGATACAGTCTATGAAGTCCAAAAAGCTTGCAAATTAGCACGCCAAATAAAAATAATTTTCTTTATTGGTCTTTATTGCTCTATGGCAGTTTTGCTCCACATCCCTCATTAATATAGCAAAAGGGGAAGGGTGGTGGCCAGGGAACATGGGTCTTTTAGAGGTCACCAATCGAGGACATTAATTACTTACAGTCCATTTTAGAAGACATATGTGTTTGAATTAATCCACAGGGGAATAAACTGCCATTAAACGGCACTATTTATATATGGTCCATGTGGACTGACATCTATATCTTTCCTTTGAGATTACACATCTTCCCGTCATCCACAGGTCCACATCATCCTCACGAAATATTAAAAGTGTCCTGTGACTAAAGCTATCTTCCATAATTGAATCCATGAGGACATCAGCAAATTAGCATCATCTTAGTAGGCAGTAAACCTAGACAGTCATTACTGCATGGTAAAAATCAGCATGTCTCAACCTTGACCCCTGTTGCCACCAAAAGCCTCCCAGTTCACTACACACACACACACACACACACACACACACACACACACACACACACACACACACACACACACCAAGTCCCTGAAAGATGCTTAAAGATAAAAGAGAATCGACCCGCCAGCCGTATGTACAGAGACTGGAGATCTGAAAGGAGCAAAGCCATGAAAAATGGATGAGAGAAGAAATCCACTTCACCTCCCCCCTGGAGGCTAGCAAACCCCCCACAGTGCTCCCACTCATAATCCCTTCTCCTCCTGCACACACATACTTCTCTCTGTGCCTCACACACATGCATGTGGTGTATGCAAACAGGAATACAAGCGAGGCACACACCACCCAAGGCCCTTTGGTAGGTGCTAGTATTCAGGAGATGGTAGAATTTGGTGCTATAATGGATGAATATGGAATCTTCTGTTGCTATTTTATATTTTTTGTCGCTTCTGGTTAATTTATCTTGAATGTAAAGGCCAAATATATCCAGGTTGTTGTGGTGGGTAACTGGCTTAAAGACACATTTCATTAGTCACAGTTTTAACCTAGAGGCCCGTAAAAATGGACAGTTTTATTATTTTTTTATGTTGTCACTCTTCAAGGACAACAGTCCTTGAGTTAGCACTGAATGCTTTCAATTCTTGGTAGAAAAAATAAAGAAGAAAAAGTATTTAAGCACTCAAGGCTAAAGGCTAACGTGCAAGCAGACAACGACAATGCTTATGTATTGTTATTTACATGCCTACCATGTTGGCAGCAGTTGTGAGTGTTCGTCCGGACACTGTTGAAATTTGCCCTCTTAGTTTAGCATGTTAGCACTGTTAGCATATTATTTAACATTAATTAGTTCTGAGGTACAAGTACATTGACATCTAATGAAATTAATTTATCAAACATTTGGTCATAGCAATAGGACTGAACAAAAAACACATTTCCTACTGATGATGGTGAAGTGACCATGATTCATCTGGAGGGGAACATGAACCAAATTTCATGTGGACATCATGGTGATGCCCTGTGACAAGTCAATAGGATACATCACCTGGGGACCATGAATGTTCAAATTTTAAAAAGCAAATCAGAAAGGCAGTTCTACAGTTGAAATATTTCAGTCAGATTGTTCAACTGACAGTCTATGTCTAAATCACACCAGCAGTGAGACTTCAAACACACACTGGTCAGACACTACAGACAGCTCACACACATTGTCCCTTCACCACTCGAAGTCCTTTACCAGGTGCGATCCAACTTGAGCCACTCACATGTACTTGTGACAGCGTGTGAAATGTTCCAGTCAAAGCGGCTGCGATGGTTTGGGCTATCGGTAGCCTCCTTTAAGGCCTATCTGGTGGCCTAGCCGTCACCTGACGAGCAGGAGACGGGGGGCTCACAGGCACTTCGACTGGCAGCTTTTGTCCCTGTTTTTTCTGGACTAAAGGCGTAATGTTGTATCTCCTGTGGTTGTAGTTTGATACATTTCACTTATACTTAGCAGGGATAGTAAAGGAAAATGATGTATTTATAATTCTGGAAACTATTTATCAGCTTTATATAGACAACACCACTGCCAATGTCCAATTTAAATATGTTTAATAGCACATTCAGTGTTGGTTTGTCAGCCAAAAGTGTGACTGGTTTCACAGTGCAATAATATTTAATAGCATTAAAAAAAATCTGTAATTTTTAAACAAAAAACTGTTTATACGAATATGCTTTATTTACCTGGTGAAATGACTAAACTACAAGATTGTACTGCTGCATCAAACGTTAGTTGACAAAATTAGAAAAATCACAGCAACTATCACATATTCATTTATTAAAAATATCCGTGAAGTAAAACACACACAAAAAAATAACACTATATTCCTTTCCTATACATGTGGTAGCCATTTGCCACTTTCAGAGCATCTGAACATAAAGTCATGAGGTATAATTGTCCCACGTTTTTGTACAAATGTGTTTCTTTATAGATATTGTTTTTTGCATCATGGGGAGAAGGTTGCCAGGAAGAAGGAATAAAGGCACATGTTGCTGACTCACAGGGAAATAGTTAGTTAGTGAACAGGGAAAAAAGCTTTTTCAGTTCTTCTCATCTATGGCGTCCATTAAAACAGTGCATGTAGTCGTGTTGACATACCAGGAAAAAATATTTTAAGACTAAATATCAGTAAATAGTCAGAATATTTTTCATCACACATAATTAAGATCCATTCAATACATAACAATTATGATAATATGTACGAATATTTACATGAGATCACATTTTGCATCTCTACTAATAGGTTTTAGAGAATCAGGTTAGCTAGGGCCTAATGCAAACAGTAGAGGGCGCTCTAAACTACTGCATCGTAGGGTTGAATTGAGGGGAGGACCAGAGTAAACTGCTGGATTACAAAATCTAGTCTTGTAGATGCAGTTTTGACGTAATGCGGAATGTAAAAGCCAATATTCAGGCAATAATTTGACATGAATAATTTTCTTGTCAGTGCGTTAATGAAAAATTAGATTTGCAATGTCTCTATAATGGCTATAAACGATTTAAAAAAGAAATTACACTTAATGTAAAGTACAGTCACATGATCATGAAACACTTCGCAAGATAAATGTTTTGAAAGCATCCGCATTATAATGAAATTCCCAATTAAACCTTAAATTCGTACAATTCATCTGCCCATTTTGTTCCACGTTTAATCTAAACAGAACCTTGCGTTTTTATATTAATTCTTTATACATGCACATTGTAAAGAAGCTCAATAGAAAACCAATATGATTCAAATTTTGTAGGCAGGAGGAGGAGGTAGAGGAGGAGGGTTGCTGGGGGTTATTATACTATTGTCCGCCCCTTAATCCGGTTGGCTCAGAGACTGCCCGCAGGCCAATTTGTAAGTGGTTTGCGGAGCTGCCAATCAAAGCAGACATCGTCTCCTCAGGCTGTGGCTACGGAATATCTCAGTTGCTGCGTGGAGAGATTTGACGGAGGGACACTCCTGTACATGGCCCATCACTGCGCTGCAATCACACACGCATGTAATGGCTCGCTGAAACCGGGACGCACACGGTGGGGAATACGCGCGTGTGAAGATTTGATTCTTGCATGTCAGGAGAGGAGGAACTAGTCGCCGGGTCTGCGGCTGTTTGTCTTTTCTGATCGCCCCCCTTCCCTCCCCTCCCTCCTATCTAATTAATCGGAGGCATGTGGAATCACACCAGGATTAGGCACCGCTTCCCAATAGTGTGCCTGCTGTTGACGTTATGGACGAAGGTAAGAAGACGCCTGCGATTTCTGTGATAATGTTTAATTACGCACCGCTCAAATGCATAAAAAAATTTAAAATAAGCAGTGTGAAAAGTTGGTGGGCGTGGGTTGATGGATGTTCGCATATTAATCGATAATTGAATTACGTAGTTGTGTGGAGCATGTGATCATGTCACCGTGACATGACTAAATGAATCGATACAGGCGACTCTTCCATTTTGCGTTATGTTTGGGGAGGCCTGAGCCAAACAAGTTGTAAGTTGGCATCATTTGCTGTTACTGCGGGGGTTGATTCACGGTGGGGCCATTCACGTGCTCCATTCATGATGCATTTTGGGTTTAATTTGCCGTAAATCATTAAGTTTGGCCACTTTTACGCACTGGTTTATACAGCCCACACATATAAATATAATTGTGCCTTTTTTTAAAATCTTGTCTCTAGGTGTCCCAGTCAACCGGCTATTTCGAGCTGCAGCTGATCTCCGTGGAGAATGTCAACGGCGAGCTGGCGGACGGAGAGTGCTGCGACGGCACCCGGAGCTCCCAGGACCTGCGCTGCACCCGCGACGAGTGCGACACTTACTTCAAAGTGTGCCTGAAGGAGTACCAGGTGGAGGTCAACATCGAGAGTTCCTGCACCTTCGGAGCTGGATCTACGCAAGTTCTCGGTGGAAATATGTTTAATTTTAAGGGCGCGAAGAATAAACCGAATAAACTAGACGAAGCCGGCAAGATTGTCATCCCTTTCCAGTTTGCATGGCCGGTGAGTGTGATTTTTATTTCATTTTATATTTTGCCCAACATTAAATCCCTTCTTGCCTGGACAGTGTCGTAAATGTTGTAAACTGTTGTAAATGCTAAAGTCCAAGTGCATGTTCTCGTGTGTGACATCAAAAAAATAGATGTACCATGTAATTTGAACCCTCAGTCAAAATGTGTATTACTGGCCTCTGGAAGGAAAATCGTGTACTTTTGAGGTAACAAATGCATCTTGTAGGGAACATTTTTCAAAAATGAATCTGTGTGCGCACCTTGAGGGACATATTTTTGAATGGCATCTTTCCAAAACAAGTAGAAATCATTGATAAAAAGTTTGACATTACATCTTCCACAGGTAAAGACCTGAAGATTTTATAAAACATGCAGTTTTATTGTTTTCAGGTTGTTAAAGTTAATACGACCAAATGATTAAAATAAGTGGAAACACTTCAAACCTATTCGCTTAATTTACATTTTCTTCAGTTTCATTATAAAGAGTAAAGGGATGCTCAGTATAAGAATTTTTGTCAGATATTTCATCTTTTACATCTGATTTGGTTGATATTTACCAACTTCGATATTAAATGTCTGTAAAAAAATAAGTGAATATGCATGTACATATTGCGAATATGTAGTTTCTTTCATTTCAGAAACATTTGGAGAAGCCAGTAAACTATAATTTCACCACACTTTTTTTCTCAGGATGAAAAAAGACATGAGGTAAAACTGTAGATATTGCTAACTGGTTATTTGACCAATATCGATGTGTATATTTTAAGAAAACGACGGATAGCTGCAGATACTGATGTACTGATATCATTGCGCATCCCTTAGCCAGACTTTGTTAATGTGTCCAAACCGTGGCATTCTTCGTTAAAGATGGAGTGTTGAGGATACTAGTCGCATCCTGTCTTCAAAAGACTAGTCACACATCATGACTGTACCACCGCGTGCTTCACAAGGATCCCGTTGCAGCTCCAGTGGTTGGCAATGTCACCTGCTGGGTCATCTTTTAAGTTGCCCTGATATACGAGTGCTGGCTTTGTTCCAGGCCACCAGCTTGCACCTGCCAAGGCCATGATGGCTAATTAGACTGCAAGAAATGCTTGTAGATCCCTGGAGAGGAACTTCTGACATGGAGAGACAGTTATGGCAAAACTGTAGACTTCACAACATGAAATTTTGTGATTCATGAGTGCGTTGAAGGCAAATTCATATCAAGTGTCCTTGGATTTAATAAGCTGTCAGTTTTTAAGTGTCGGTTGGATGTAGGGGGATGATCTTTGGGGGCGTAGCAGTTAAAAGTTTTGGGAAACGACTTGATGTTCTACAAGGAATTAGTGTGATGACGTGTTTTATGTGTTGAGTGGATGCTCCAATTTAAGCGGTGTTATGATGATGAATGGGTGACATTATGTTGTGAGTGTGAAATATGTGTTCAGCTGAAGTGACTGATGCCTCTGGGCGGCAGTTGGCTGCTTCCCCTCTGCATCCCCCAGCTTCCTCCCCTGCTGTGGGTGCCAGGTGGTCCCTTCAGGGCTATTAAGCTCGTCCCGACTGTAGAAGAGTGATGAATCAGGCAGGTGAATAAAGTGTCTGTGTGTTTTGATCGCCCAGCTGTAAAATAACTCAATTCTTGAAAGTTTTAAGCAAATTTGGTTTGAGAGGGATGTAAATATCTACCTGTTGAATTTTAGTACTCTTATTGTAAGTTGTGTTACATAAATGGATGTAATTTTACAAAGTTTATCATGTTTCGAGCTCCAAGGAAATAGAATCTTTGAATGGCTTACTGGGGAAAAGAGTGCTTCATATTTTCAAGTAAATAAGAAGATGGAGAGGAAAAAAGGTTAATTTCTGGGATTCTTTTCAATCACAAATGCGAAATATTCTCTGGTTGCATCATAATTGTATCAATTTATTGCTTATCTTTTCTGATTGGAAATTAGTCTGTTTATTTGACAAAATAAGAAACTCATCCCTTTGGTTGGTGGTCTGTAGACCAAAAGACTTTAAATAACTAGGTTAATAATCATCGGCATAACTATTGAAAACCATCTAAGTGCTGCCTTATTTTGAAGAGATCCTTCAGTACATTTTGTCCATCATGACTGATTATGAAACCTATACTATTAATATTGGGCGATATTGAATACTGCTCTGATACCAGTGTGATATAAAATGAGATTGTCGCCAGCTAATTGGATACTGTTTCACTTTATTCATTATTTTAACTAGAAAGTGCAGTTTATTCGCTCACAATCAGGTTTCAACTATTTCTATTCAATACCACAATGAGATACTATGTATACAATGCATCAAAAAGGTTGTATGCATGTTTCTATTACATATTTTTTGTGTGGTTTAAAAAAAAAATAGAATTTGTCATCTGCTTGAAATTTGGCTGGTGAGCTGAAGCTAATTTTAGAGCCCTTAGTGGGCCACCACAAATGAATGAATGATGTATGGGGAAACACTGCGGAAATCAGGTATTCTTTGCCTCTCTAAAATAGTATTTGCCAGTGGGCGCTCAGGGCTTCCTGTGAAGGCTACTGTTTTAGAGCAGCAAAGAATTGATTTCCTGTATTTAATATTGGTCAGAGATAATTGAGCTAACTAGGAAGTAAGCAGCGGGGTCCCATTTCAGAGCGAATAAATTTTGTGCTTTCAGATCATTGCAACCTCAACAAATCTTGTGGCTTTGGAATCAGACAACTCTGCTATTTGGTTTCACAGAAGATTTATATGCAACAATCTAATCATTTTTGACTTTTTTGCTGAAAAAATATCATCTGGCTCCTGCTGCTTAAATGTAAATATTGTTTTTTGTGGGACAAACTGTAGGAAACCTTTAAGAGTTTGAGGGTTTTATAATGGTGTCAACCTTCAAGCCTTCACTAAGACTTATAGGCTTAAGGGAAAAATAGCAAATATGCTGCTTTAAAAACTAAAGAGCCAGTGATGAAGTGAGTTAAGTGCAACACACACCACCTCAGCTAATTAATATTGAGTGAGCAAGCCCGGCTTTATTTGGAACGGCATGTCTCACATTCACAGAAGCCATGAAGCCCTAGGAGTCTCTTATTTGAAGCAGTGACTGACACCTCGAGATGGAAGTGAAAAGGGTTATTCAGGTGTTTTGTTGTCTATCTGTTAAGTGGCTCAGGCTGATAACGCTGCGCTATACCAGTGCCAGATGTCACAACAAGCCTGTGGGGTCACTTGATGTGGCGTTGTTGCTTTACTCGCTGAAGAAACAAAGATGCCCTGTATTATTGGCTGTGTCATCTGGCCACTTGCCCATCTCCTGACTACCAGGAAAAAAGTATTGTCCAATCACAATTTTTTTTTTTTTTGAAATTCCCCAATCTTTGTAAGGTAATTAGAAAACTGAAAAGTTTTTTTTTTTTTTTAAATATATCATGCGTCCACTACAGTAGACATCGGAACGCCATACATGTGAAACTGACCAGTAACCAGTTACTCTCAAAGAAAATACCAGAGTTAACATAAGAATGAGTTTAACATCACATAACTGTCCATCATCATGTTTTGTTTTGTTTTGTTGTGCTTTTTTGGTATAATACTTCAAAAAGCAATTCCCTTTCTTGGAAATGCAAAGGAATACCTTGCACTTCATGCACATCACATATGTTTTGCTCTTGCAGTCGGATCTGTGACACCTTGATGCATTTGTTTTGTCCACCATCTCTGGATGGCGCCATCGTGTCTTAGAGCTGCATTTGGCTGCGGTTTCCACTTTTGACGTTGGGGATAGTCGTCATCTTCGCTGTTACTTGCAATTCCTGCTTGGGCCAAAGTAATCTTTTCATTTCCGAGTGTGAGAGGCCATCCTGTAGAATCCCAATATTTGGTCAGCCAAGTCCACGCCACCCATGTTGGTGTTGTGCTCAGCCATTGCCAGTGGCCTTGACTCCTGGACAAACCTTTTGTCTTTCGAAGACCATCTTCTGCGCGTGTGCTGAGGTTCAATGCCATAGGCAGTGGGTGGCATCTTCCTCCTGCTTCTGCCTCAAACACTGCATCCTGATCTTCTAAATCAAAACTCAGTATCTGAGTTTCCATTAACAATTCGCAGTAAAATTCTTTCTGCTTCTGCTGAGAATGACTGTCTTTGTTTTCATTTGAAAAAAACAGAACCAAATAGAGGAAATAACTACAAATGTCCACTACGGAGGACATTTTTTAAACAATTAAATACTATGCAAAAATACAGTTAAAATAATTAAGGAACTGTTTCAATATGTTGTTAAGAGACTTGTATAAAATATGCCAACATTTCAAGTCAAAATTTGCTAAATAAAAAGAATTATGCACTTATTTTTCCTCTTCCCATGAAATGCACTTGCACTGATGATGCCATTGTACTTAATGAGCGAGAGAAAGATACCAAAGCCCCACCCCTTCACATTTGGTATCATTGACAAACCCTAAATGTCTCCTGTAGATAGCAAAAGCAGTTAATTCAGTCGTAAGCATGGATGGGAGATATTCAGCTTTACAAATGTCCTTCACAAAGGACAAATTTGAACTACTGGTGGTCAGGGGGTTAAAGCTCGTCTTTCCAAACCCAGCTTCAGTGACAGAAATTGAAAGTCATGCTTCATTGTAGAATTATTTTCATTACTGTTTGCTCGTCGGCCTTTTACATTCATCATCTTAAAAATATGGCATATTGACTGTCAAAATGGATTTCCAGTTGTGTGTGTGTGTGTGTGTGTGTGTGTGTGTGTGTGTGTATATGTAAACTTTTGTTACAAAAGACCACAATGTTCATACACTTTTTAATTCTGTTAATTTTGACCTGAAATCCTGAGCTGTGCAAATGCTCTTTGATGATTTTTTTTTTCCATTTTCTGGATTGACACTTAAGTTAATTCTTAAAGAGCATTTGCCTGTCACTGGTGTGTTACAGTGAAAATCATCACTCACTTCTGGGAAGAGCTGCATCTTCTGTGAAACCTCTCCTCAGTTCAGTTCCCGTCACACCAGTGTGATAGTCTGGCTAATGGCTGATTTGACTCAGATTGCATAAAGCTTTGGACATCCTCCAGTGGTTCTCTGATTCTAGATTTTCTTACCAGAGTGCCAGTAAAAATAACTGGTGGTGCTTCGTCTGAGCTGAGATGACATTCAGGTGTGACACTAGGCCTTACAGCTGTTATCACTCACTTCCATCCATCAGTTGGTTTTATTTTTAATGAACTTTTTAAAACTGGTGGTCCAGTGGTCTTGTGGTAGACCCTGAACATAGTAGGGGGAGATTCTGTGTCTCATCTGGCCTGGGAACACCTCAGGGTCCCCAAGGAAGAGCTGGTGTGTGTTGCGAGTGAGAAGGATGCTGGTACTCAGTCTCTTGCTGCCACCCATTCTTAAGATAAGTGTGAGAAATGACATTTTCTGAAAACAATTTCCTGAAATGGTACATTCGAATAAAAATCCTTTTTTAGATGTAATTTGTTAGAGGAAATATTAAGGAACAGATAAGTTAATGCCTTGTTTGCTTCTGAGTCTGTCTTCTCACTTTCTTGGTTCTTCTCTGTCCTCACCACAGCGTAGAGAGAAACACATGTCTTACCTTCATATGAACATTAATGAAAGTGCTGGTGAATGTCTCTGTCCCAGACGCATCAGGCAGATCACAGTTGGTTTGATTTCAAACTGTATCTGGTCTGAACCTGAATATGCAGCAGACCTCCTCTCTCACTCCACTAAATAGGTGCATATCATTAGTCAGAGCTGCAGCAACCACATCAAGAAGCTCAAGTGTAGCTTTAAAATTTTCTTATTCAAATGCAGTTTGCTATTATAGTCAGTTATAGCAATTTCAACCACCTCATAAACCTTTTGGGAGTTAGGCTTATTTTCTATCTCAGAGCCAGAAATGAAAATGTCTCCTCTATGCCTCAGTAAGGAACTGAGACCTGCTGGCCGCTAGTTCGCTTACCTACGAGTACTTACTTGCTAGTGGTGGGCAACGTAGCATTGCTGGCTTTGCTGAGAAGGGCAAATAAGTATACTTTTAAACAACCAGTCAACCCATACTATTTGAATCATTTGGCTTGCAGCTCTGGCCATGTGTACGTTTTAATGTGCATGGTGTGTGCTCTCAAGCAGATGTACTGTTGAGTATAATGTCAAGTAACAGCCCTCTCAAAGTTATTTGGCAATTAATGAATGCCCTTGATTTCTCAAGCATGGTATATATTGAACCTGATGTTCACATGAAGGCTACTAAAAAAAAATTGATTAAGTTTTGTTTTGAAAAAAAATAGTGATTTTTGTTGACTGATTCCCAAATCATGCCCATCAAGTCAGACAAAAACTGACTTAATATTTCTCACTGTGATGACATGCGTGTGTTGAAAGTCAGTTGTTCAGTGAACAAAATGTCCCATTCTTAGTGTCTTGGCTCATGTAGGCAGTGACTTTTAGCTAAAAAACAAACAAACAAACAAAAAAAACAGCATCTTATAGGTTAATTTTCCATTGTGCCATTTTCATCATTACCATAAAACATGTCATGAAATATTGTGTCAGTTTTAAACCTACATCTCTTCTCATATACTCACACAACCTAACATGTGGTTAGCAAAACATCTTCCATTGTAGTTTCCCTCTGCTTGCATCACCCTGCATCTCTACATCTTTTGCTGTCAATGAATTGTTTTGCCTCTTGCCTGTCTAAAGTTTGCTTTCTGACAGGCAGCAATTTAGTATCAAAGTTGGTATGTTTTAAGGTTACAATATGATTAAGTTCACACTGGAAAGTATGCAAACATTGACCAGATGTTTGCTACAGCTTTAACTGATTTCAACTGAAATTAGGAAATTTTAGAAAAAGTCTGGAATTGTTGTCATTATTCCTTGTTAACACATGAGTTCATGCTAATGAGAGTGGGGAAACAGAAGTGGGACACGGTACAGATCCAGTGTAGTGCTCAATTATTACAAGTAGGACAGAGGCTTTCGTAGCAGCTCATTCAAACACTTGGTCTCTTCTTCCTCCGTCTCCTTTCATCTCCAGCCGAGACGGCAGTAAAGTAGCTATATTCCTGATGAACACACACTCGCACAACCAAAGGCTACCAGAGGCTGCCATGGTTAGCCACACCTGATATGGAGCTTGTCACTGCTGTTGCTAGGAGACGGTTACATAGGCCTCTGGTAAACAATTATCTTTTCTGGCTATGCTTCCCTCCCCCATCTTTCCTCTCTTGGTCCCAGGGCTGCTGTGTGGAGAGTCTCACCTGTGATTCAGCTTAGCTTTGTATTGATTGTACAATTTGCTCGTCAGGCTCATCTCCAACAGTGAAATGTCAGGTTTTCTAGCAGACACCTTTTCCTAAATAGAGGTTTGTAGTTGTATTCTGGATGTCTTTTTTTTTTTTAATCTACTATCTTGTGTAATGTAATCAAAACGTGAGCACAGTCCTCAGGGACGCTGGTGCTTCACAGTGACCTAGAGCGACCTGGATGATTACAACATCCAGTCTACTGTTCAGCGTAAATCAAAAAGCCGATTCAATCATGGCATAGAGTATGACTGGTGGTGGTTCTCAGACTTCAGATTTTGAGTGTAATTTTAATTGTTGAAATTATTATTTTTTTTATTCATTCTTACTACATCACCATATATGCCACTAATATATGCCAATATTTACATTTGGGCTTCTAGTCATAACCCTCTTAACAGGTCAGTGTGGAAATTAGTCAGGTTTTCATGGATGTATTTGGGTATGCGTTTTTGGATATCGCATTAGAAAAGGTGGAATGAAAATGCCCCCCAGTTTTGCCAGAAAATGTTAGCTTGAGGTGAGGTTTTGAATGTGAACCCCTAATTTGACTACACTCTTGCCATAGCAGATCTTAAACTCGTGACTTTTTCTGCTGCCGGCATCTTCATGGATATTCGCAACCTATTACTACTTCACAATGTTTATTACAGCCACAGACATAACATTGCCTGTGCCGCCATCTTCTGGAGGCATTGTACAGCCTCTTTAATTTGCTCCAAAACCAGTTGATGGAAACTACCTAGTTTCCTTTTTTTTTTTACAGCAGTTCCAATTTTTTCTCACAATTACACTCACGATTCAGTGGAAACACACTTATTAATGATAAGCTCAGAAGTCACAATGTTATCATTTTGGGATAGAATTTTTTATAGAATTGATAAATAACATTAAAAAGAAAATAACATTCCAACACAATGTTTATTTTACATTGTAAAATTTTTATGCTTAACTTTGTAGATGATCAGAGAAAGTATGTAAACTATTTCAAAATTGCGAATTCTTCTGTTGTCTTGAAATCATGACAAAAACAAACGATTTTGGGAGGGGCTGGAGATGTTAATGGAATGGAGAGAATCATCACTCCAACCCCATGCCCTGATTTCTTACTAGCCCCCACCCCCCCACCCCCACTGTCAGACACTACACATTTGTGTCTTACAAGTCTAGTGCTTACTGTTGCTTGTTGTTCGAGTGCACAAGTCTGACATCTGTGTTGTTGTTTTGCTCATCAACAAAGATGCAGTGTAGTATTGACTGTGTGTTATGGACAGCTGCTCCATGGGGGCCTGTGTGGACTGAACTCATCGCTATCTGACTACACTCTTAAAAGGGGACCTTCCATGTTTGCCCTTGTTTGCTCTTGTATGTAACATGGTGGATTGAAGTTCATAATAAACAAGACAGTTTAAAATAATTGAGGTTTGTTAATTAATTGCTGTGAGTTGTTTCTGAGGTGACCTCAGCCCATCATGGATGTCTTTCATAAAATTATCTGCTGAGAGAATATCAACTCCTTTCTTCTGGTTCTGCACTGTCTCAAAATTATTTGTCGATTTTATGTAGTGAGTTACTGTGGGAGACTATTAATGGCCCTACTTGGTTCTTCCTGGAGTTATGATGATGTTTTTAGATTTGGCTCTGTTGTTTTTGATATTGCTTCTATCATTCAAATGAAGTAACTTATGATGAAATGAAAGTATTAACATTTTTTTGTAACGGGTTTTAATATGGTGTTTTGTCCAAGAATTTATTTCTCATTTCCCACTTGTATCGCTTTGGAGCGACTAGACTTTAAGCTAACAATATCAAAATGTTTCAATTTAGCAGTTAATCTTTAGTATCTACTCATCTGGGCCATATTTTTGCTTCTGCCAAAATGCCCCAGTTTCCCAGTGGTGCATTCTCCTTATACCTGCATGAGTTATGCAACTTCTAGTCCATATTATTTGTGGCCTGTGGAATCTTTTCTCTCTGGTTGGTTAGACGTCTGGTTTACCACAACATATAACAAAACGGTGTTTATTAGATTTAAGAATACAACTTGAATGAAGCTATCATGAACTGCTGCCGCCTGTCCCCTCTGTTTATATGTTACCAAGACATTAAAAACAAATAGCCTTTAGAATCCGTGTATGAAAATACAGTCATTGTTCTTAGGTTAGTGTCCAACTGCAAACCACTTCTAGGCCAACCATTCAAAGTGGTTATGGGCTGTCATAGAAATGCCCTTCCTGAACTAGGCAGGCCGGTGTGAGTTCAGGCTTTTAGAGTCCGGTCGTTTCGGTAGCACTTTTATTTGAAGACACTTTGAGATGGGCATACATGAGCCAATGCTCACTGGGCTAACTTTGCGACATTCTCCACGTGCGTTGTCAGTATTCAATCAATATCAATACTATTTGTTGATATGAATCTCCATAGAATGGTGGAAAAATAGACATTATATGAAAACAGCTGCAGAGACCTTACACAAGCTAATAGAGTGCTAGCTTAAAAGCAGCTGAAGGCTTTTTAGTAGTTTCCTTTAGTTGTCCTTTCAGGGCTGTATGAATAATACTTTGTAAAGAGAGTTCACTCTTTGTGAACATTGTTTCTAAGTTATTCCCTTTCCAGGGCTCTAGACGAACTTTTCCACTGGTAGCACTGGTGCTACCACGTTTCTCACTTTGTTGCACAAGCGCGTGGTGTGATAGTACCCTTTTTTGGGTTACAGCATATTATTAATCTGGGACCTTGCAGCTAGAACGCGACGCAGCCGTGTAGGTTACACAGAAACGAGGACAGTGCAGAGAGGGAGAGAAAGCTGGACCAGTGAATGAAAAAAGGACTGCTTTCATCTGAAATGTCTTTGTTACCAACATAGTAAAGATCATGCACTCACACGAATGATTAGATAAAAATTTAACAAATTTCCAAGAAAAGTTTGCATATGTGACCTTTTTGTTCGCAGTTGAGCCACAAGCACCTTTTTTTTTAAGCATCTGAGAAGCTTGGTTGGTGTGGTTCATGTATCACAGGTTATGGGTGTTTGTTTTACTCAAAAATAAGATTATGGCTAATTTGATCAGTGACTAGTTGAAGAAATATTACTGTATCATCATTACCATCTGAGTGGGTAGAAATCCATCACAGATATTTTATACCTTAGAAAAATCTGGCTACTATAACCTATTGACATTAATAGGTTCTGAAACATATTCTTACATGAGAGATAAGTGCATTTATAGTGGTTGTAAATAATTTGATGTGTCTTTCCATTTGGCCAGTTACTATTTGGTATTTGCTTCTTTGTTTTCACTGTTTCTGTTGTGATGTCTTTCAATGGTTTAAATGTGTATGTCATTTTATGTTTGTATTGCTTGAGACGTATTTATGACCTTCCTACGAAGGTTATAAATACATCTGAAGTCCTGCTGTGGTTGTATTATTCCCCAGCCAACATATGCATGTTTCTGTATGGACTCTTGGGTTTCAATACCTTGCCACTCATGTGGCTATGGCCCTCCACATCCCCTGCCTCTTGTTAAATGAATAGTGTGCAGGTGGTAGGGGCTCCTGGTGGGGGTAATTAAAGCATGTCATTACATGGTCAGTTAAATCATCACTGTGCTGCTGAACCTGTTTGAAATGATAATGGGACTCGGCTGGAAGTGGTGCTGTATTGCCCACCAGTCAGGCAATACAGCACCAACCAACAGCACCACAGTCAGGCCCAAAAACTTTGGATCAGGAATTAAGCTGTTAAATGTGTCTGAAGCATATTTATTGGCTTGGTAGCTCTTGGTTGACTATAGGTAAATTAACACCTTAGGCGGTAATGAACCAATAACCAGGAGCACACTAGAGTTAAACGTGATAGTTTGAAACTATCAAATTTTTTTGCTTAAACTTTTCTTTTTGCCCTTTCACTGATACGTCCATTATGAATCATGCAAGAAAATCAATTTGATAAAAATTCAAAGCATTATCCAAACCTGCCAGCAGAATTTCTCTACACATCTACAAAAATATTTAGATGTCTGGGATCATGTCGGTTAATTAGCACTAGGACGGGAGGTGTTTGTTGTATTGGATGTGCATGGGTAATGACCCTGTTGGCATTATAGCAACTTGCTCAATGGGCCGTGTGTATGTGTGTGTGCCCAGACGGTGTACATCAGCCAGCCAAATGCCTTGCCTTCAATGCTACATCTCTTGGCACATGACTCTGGCAGCAGAGCAGGACTCGCAGCCCTCCACCTCTCCCAGCAGAGAGATGACTGGATTCCATTGGTTGCAAAAGCTAATGTACGTCTGTGTGTGAAGGGGCTATGTGAACAAATGAGTGTGCATTGAATGCAGGGAGGGTTGAACTTGCATTGCACTCTTCACAGGTTTGTATGAGAGATTGCATGTTTTTTGGGCCAATTCCATACCTGGCCAAAAATTTTAGATTTTTATTTATTTTTTTAAATTTATTTTGTTTTGTTTTCGGGACCTACCATTACTGATTTTTGCCGATCCCAATTTTCTGTCTGAGAACTAAAAACAAACTTTTCTTCAATGGAAACTTTTATTTTCATCAGTACAGAAAATATTACTCTTACAGTTTCTCCAAAATTGCACCAGGTTATGGGATCTTCTCTTAAACAACTCAGAAAAGATCAAGTTTTCAACTGGAAAGAGGTACAAATAAAATTCTACTGAAAATGGGTTGCTGTATCTCCAGCTATGTCTGACATCAACAAAAGCAGTTGAATGCAGGAGCCAGTGAAGGATAGGAGAGGCTGCATACTTGTGCTGGGCTCTGAGCTTTGCCTATTGGCCTTAGCTGCTTTCCTTAAACCAGGCTGGCTCAATTGGTTTTTGGAGTTTTGAGTTTCTGATTAGGTTTTTTGCTCAGGACTTTTTCCTTGTGAATCCTCACAGACTATTAAAGCCTTTTAGATGTTCTACAAATTGCAAGCTTGAGCCTGAATTTCAGCCGCAAAGCTGTACTGTGTCTTGGCTGCAATGTTGTATCATGTCAGTCCTCCACACTGCTATTTCCAGCTACCCACCCACCTTTGTCAACTTGCTCAAATTCTGCTGATTTGGTCATTTTCTAGTGATTTATATATTTCTATCACATGCATGTAGACTACATGTTTATATTGAGTCCTTTTCAGGTCTGTTTTTACAATCAGTAGCATGGTGTTTTTATTTAAAAATTGACTAGAAATACTATGCCATTCGTGTGAAGATTCCCTGTCTGGCTCGATCTGCCCTGGGCACTTTGATGTGATGTCCCTCTATAGACTCCCCACTATTCACTGCGAAGTGGCACGCTGTGACCAGTTAGGAATCGGAAATACGTGACACTGATGTGGCTGATTACCAGTCAGGCCTGGCACGCTGAAAACCAGCCAATTCCAGTCCCTGGCCGGGCAATTGGTGCATCTCTTGTATTTATGTATGTACAAGGATATTTCACTCTTCACAAATGATGCGATGTGCTCGTATCACATGCATGATGTGAACTTTTTCACAGGTGGGTCCATTGTGTTGTCAGTCTGTTCAAAACCAGGTTTGAGGGGAGCTGACTCAATGAATGAACTGAGCACAGCTATACAATGAAATAAGACATTGCCCATCTTAAATACAAATGTTTGGTAGTTTATCTTTTGGCAGGCCCCCCCCATGAAGGAAAGTGTGTAATGCAAATAATTAATTTCCCAAAATCAATTGGCCCACTTAAAATTTCACTCATGTGAGTTTGAATTTCTTTTTCTGTTGTTTGGACATAAGCAAAAATGTAATCTTCATGAAAGTAAGTGCGGGCTTAATATGAGGCCTTAATAAAGAGGAACTCAGATTTTGTCCAGCTGGAATACAGGAAACAACAAATATCACTTGCGACAAGTACGTCTGTTCTATGGTCAAAACCAATCCAACTTGTACTTCTCTGCCTGTCAACATCTTCACATTTGCAAGGATTTACCGACTGGAGGTCTCTGATCCTTACATCTGAACGGCTTGAGATGCAAGAACAGTAGAGATGTGTGCTCTGAGTCACCCTTCAGGCAGAAGTGGCTATAAATTCACCCAATTCTCATTTTTATTGTTTGATATGAAGCAACATCATCTCCAAAACCTTGAAAACTCATCTACAATGTGAAACCTCTCTGGTTATACTGAGTCATGTACATTTATTGCCTTCAGTGTCATTAATAGTACCAAACATTTATTTAGTTAAATTTGAGTATTTGTAATTTCAGATGCAATAAAATGGACACAGAACCTTAGTCTGCATTTCGGACAGAAGATCAAGCATTATCCATTTATTGGTTATTTATCTGCATTTTTACCATTAGTACCCACAGGCCTTGCCATTCAACAGAGATGGTGTTGCTCAGTGCCCTTGCTGGGATACTGTAGACTCAGCCCAGTAAAACCAAAAGCTGGGATTGACATCACAGATTAATGAAGATTACATGCAGCGATTACTGGCCACGGGATGAATTGTGATGACCTCATGTCCCATCAGAAGGCAATAAATCAGAAGAGAAATTCTACTTTGAGTTGCTGGGTGTCCAGATCACCTCTGAAAAGCATGGCGAATGAAAATAGTTCCTTTGATGTTACAGGGAAGGAAAGATAGCCACTTAGAATCGGAATGTTTAATGCTTATAGAATTATTCTGAGTTTCCCTGGAAGGCTAGAATGAGTCAGTCAAACGTCTGATCCTTAATGCAGACATGCCCCTCTATTGATAGCGAATTGTTGGCCAACTGGGATCTCTCATGGGATTACACACCAGGCGTGGATCTCACATTCTTGGTATTCTTTGAGTGCAAACATGTATATCACACCAAATGCAGAACCCTGACCCTTCTTTTGAATAGGAAGCATGCAGATCCCATGCTTACTGACCCCAACCTGCCCCAGCTTCCACTTCCCACTGCCACCTCCCTGAGTTTCTCATGCCTTTTTTATTTAAAGGTGCTGGTGGTGTATTTTCTGTTGCTTGAGCAGAGAAGGTTCCAAGTCAAGATGATGGCAATCATTTATATAGAAAAGTGCTTGTGTTGGCTTATTTCAGAGTTCAAGTTGAAACATGCTTGGACAACAACTGTTATCTCAAGAATCTCCTATACTGTATATGTCAATACATTTGATTGCAAGCAGATCCTTGCACAGTTTGTCACATCATCAGAATCACTTTGGGCTTTTATCCCAAGAAGAAAATAATTATAACTGCAGAGAGATTAAAAACAGTGACAGAGGAAGCAAGCAAGGCTTTAAAATGGGATGTTAACTTTGAGAACTTTTGTGAAGAATTTTGTCAAGTCAAAGCCCCTCCTCTTCTTCATAAATGTATGTATGTCACCAACATGATTATGCAATCTGTAGTGTGCATTCCATGGAATACGTCTTCCTGTGGCCATGGCTCTATTATGCATATGTGGAGGGCCTGTAGTGGATGCTGCCATTTTTCTCACAAAATACACTTTTCACAAAACACGTTTCTTTCTCAGCCAAGTTGCCTTTGGTGCAAGAACAGGCTTTCATCGTGCTTATCCTTTTTCCCTTGTCAAGTCACTGTACCATTAAAATGATGAAGCTGCTATTTTAAGGTAAAATTGTTTAACTATGTGGCTTTACCATGATCTCTCGCAGAATTCTACACCTGAAGCTCTCCAAACACATCACCACCACATCCTTGACATCTTTTATTATAAGTTTCAAAAACTTCCTGAATTTAAGCAGAACTTGGCATTTAGTCAGTTTTTAATGGCATGCTTTGCACAAATGGCACCAGATTTTTAAATGATGAAGGGCAGAGTCACAGAGTTCATGACAAATACACACCTCAACATTTTTTTTTCAATGTGCCCCCCCCTTCTTGACTTGAAAACTAGGATTTCTCTCTTTAAATCCTCTAATCCATTAGGGGAAGGGCTGGGTTGGGTTTGGGTGATTTGACTGTCAGCGGATTCTTCAGGGTCGAGTGTAGTATTTTATCTCGTCATGCATGGTTATGTGTTTGAGTTGAAGAAAAAGGGCATGTTGTTGAAACACAGTCTGTTGTAGCACAGCTGATGTGTGGTGAAGTCTTGTACAAGAACCAGTAGCAGCTTTTTTTTCTTTTCAACTTCACCCATGCAACTGTCCTGGCCAGGCTCAGTAGCACACATGCTGACACTAATTGTCCTCGTGCTGACTGTGTCTCTTCACAGACAATGGTTTTGATTGGGATGGGGGTGAGTTACGGTGTTGGGACTAGGGTCTTTGTTCAGTAGCCTTTTCCCCCCTTCCCTCCCCCACTCCTCCCCTTTATCCCCCTGCCCATCATCTATCTTGTTCCAACCATTTGGGCAGCTGTCACTTAATCCAGCTAATCACAGACTGGGATGGTCTGTGGGAAACCAGACTAGTTGTTGGCTTAGCTACAACCCAACATACACTGACTCAGGAGCTTTTACCCAAACATTTACCACATGCAGGCATGGACAAATGCCTGGTTTTCAGGTAACCCCCAAAGGTGCAGGTAACAATATGGCCACCTGTTCTTTGACCTTTTTAATTTTGACTCATCAATGAATCACTGAATCAATCACTGAACATTCTTATAAAATAAGGCAGCATTATCTAAAGATCTCCTGTCGCTAATTCATGCATTGCCACTCATAGTTTTGTATGCATTGGCACACCCACCTACATGCTCAGAAAAGGACAGTCAGCCCACCGTTTTGTAGGATTGGTTGGTGGAAGTAGTGCTGATGGGGTGGGGGTGTGGAAAGGTCAGAAGCCGAACTACATGTTGTGGGATGATCCACATCTATGTCGAATAATCATCTTTGAGGCTGCATCTGTTGTGTGTCTGCGGTTTGATGGATTGGCAGAGCTTCTTGCAGCAACAGCATCACCCATAGGCTGCATTACTTTGCCATCAACCCCCAAACTCCCATCTTGTCCACACATCAATTCAAAATATAGCTTTTCTACCACCTCCACTCCCCCAGCAGTTTAACCAATCGTATCCATGTGTCCAAACTCTGAACCAGGCCATTTAGCTCACCCCTCTCTCATCATCTTCCATCCCCTTCTCTTATCACCCGTGATCTTCCACAATAACACTCCCCTCCCCTTCCTCCCGCCGCCACCACCCACAGCCAGACAAGCCTACTTAATCCCACAGCCCATCAGCAACCCGCCTACCAGCTTGTTGGTCCCCCACATCAACAACACAGACGGACACACACTCCACAGTCCCCCCTCCCTGTGATTTCTCTTCCCTGTTTCCTTCAAACAACTACAAGTCCCTCGAATACTGGCCTTATGTTTTTTTGCCCCCCACCCCTTCAGTCCAATGTCCTATAAATGACATTACAGTAGAGGTCACACTGTGGCTACTACAACTGTCACTGGTGGTGACGCAATGAGTGCTATTTAGGTCAGTTGGTTGCCTAGCAGTGTGCCCTGCAGCACACCAGCTAGATTACCCCTCTGATGCTGGTTAGCTTGGTTAGTGTGTGTGTGTGTGTGTGTGTGTGTGTGTGTGTGTGTGTTTTCACGTTTACTCAGACCAGTATCAACGGTGAGATCTCTTTTTATAGATACATCATAGTAAACAAAACCAATAAGTCAGTGCTTGAACAGCCATCCTAACATTCAAATTGTATCAATCAAAATGATGATGAAATTGACAGATTTAGTAGAGAAAATCAAATGCCTTTTATTCTTTACTTAAGTGAAGAATATTTAAGGCACGACAATTTATCAAATTTTATTTTCAATTACAATTTTGGCCTCCTGTGGAAAGGTTATTTGGATGCATTTTGATTTGCAAGTTGTTAGGATAATAATGAATATAAATGTTTTCAAAATCATATATTGACCAGTAATAATCGTGACTTTTTTGCTGAAATTGAACAGTGTTAAGTCCCAGTTATATTTGATATGATGACGGATGTTCAATTAAGAGCTCTCCTGATTCAGGTCATCTTCAAGTGAAACTGGAGCTGTGGCTTCATTTATATATACAGTATATATCTACACTACATGTCCCAATTTAATTGCACATTATCAGATTTTCACAAGATAGTATGTTAAGCCTGACTGCTTTTTTTGAGTATGCAGTGTTTATCATTTTGTCTTGTTATGCTTAAAAACATGTCGTGTTTGGGGAAATATTACAAAAGCTCAGTTTTGGCTGCCAATTTGGAGTGTCTTTGTCAGTGCGTCATAGATGAACACAGGCCAAGTAAATAGGATCTGGAATTTCTTTTTTTTTTAAGAAAAATGTCCTCATCTTTTCATACGGTATTACTTGGGTTTACTTTCAGAATCAAAATGGTTCATTTGGGATCATCATGAAATATAACAATGAAAACTCTGCATTATTTGAATGGCTATTTTCTCAGTCACTAGATATAAATTTCTGCTCACATTTTACTATGAAGTTTTCTTTTATAATGAAGATTGTGGCACTAAAGGGGAAATTGATGACAAAAAAGTACAAAAAAAACACTGATTCAAATCTGTGTTCACCATCAACCAGTGAAATAGTTTGCCACCCCCAAACTAAAAAAAAAAAGGTTTCTGTTACAGCCACTCTTTATTCAGATAAGGCAAACAAACACCTCAACCAACCACAAAAAAACTTTTGGCTAGATTGAGGAAGCGTTTTCTATTTGATACTTAAAGTGAATTGTCAGTAAGTAAGGTGCTCCTCGCAATTTTGAGGAACAATGACGACATCGCCACCGGTAATTCTGTTTATCCGTGACTCAACAAGCTATCGTCAGCTTAATCAGCTGTGAAAGTTAGTGTGTTCTAGCTCTTAAGAAAAGATCAGCAAATGAGATGGTGAAATGATAGAATGTTGCAAATACTTTCACAAATATTTTGATGATAGACGTTTGAATTATCAATTTATCATTAATCTTCTCGAGGATGCTGCTTTGCAGGTTATCCTTTTTTCTGACATGGTGACCTGATTTGTGTTTATAGAACTGTTTCCTTCATTTATTTCACTGTGGACAGGTTGTCTATGTGAAAAATACACCTGAGGATTAATTGTTGTCGGCAAAAAATTTGGTGACAAGTGTATTGCATGATGTTTACTGGTCAAGTGTAAAGCATACCTGAGTGAAACAAGATAATCCCCTTAGCTCCTGATTTACCTCTCTGTCTGACCACCAAGGACAAAGCCAGACGGAATTCAGCCCTCACAGCTAATTTTGGCAAAGTGACCTTCTTAATGGGCATCATACCTGTTGAGGCTTTTCCCCTTGAAAACGTGGTGGAATCAGATCTTAAATCTTAACATTTATTTTTATAGAGAGGAAAAGCTTTTTATATGTTACAGATCTGATGAAACAGTTCAACCAACACAATGTCCTTGACTTAATGGACAGAAAGAAAACCCTCTCATTGGTGTCTTATGAATTAAGGATCATCCTCTTTGGTTAGCAGCAAACTCTTTTTGCCAGGAAAAGTCCTACTTGTGTTCCTCTACTTTGGGAGTTACCTGGAGTCAGACTGCTTGTTTTGTTGGCAGTTTTGTCCACTGACTGCACTGACATAAACCCTCCAACAGACTAGAGTCATTTCTATAAAAATGCTGGATTTGTATCAGTAAGAATACACTCACTCCCTAAAAGGGACCTTGCGACTCCACAGTTGGCTCAGCGATCTAATAGTACATACTGGAAATTAATTCTTCTTTGCTGGTCTAAAATGATGATCTACACAGGAAGTTGCACTGTACTTCCACAAGAAAAATTGATAAATAATTATGATTAGAAAGCAAAATGCAAGCGGTGTGTCAGTATTTTATTTGTGAAAAAACTCAGCAATTAGCATGTATATTTAATGGCTTTAGTTCAGAGGGCAACTGTTACAATGGATAAAATAAATGTTTTAATGATTTCTTTCTCTGATTGGATTTTTACCAGTTTGACAACCTGAATCAACCATCGCATCACATCAACACAGGGTTTGTTATATGTATAGTTGTTAGTATAAAAATTATGTACACTTTATTAGTTTTTTATAATGCACCGCTACTGGAGTTGTTGAGGTATTTGTATCTGGAAGGGGAATGATGGGATGGAATATCTCTAAACAATTTATTTCCAATGATGTGCTTCTAATTTGACGTGCTAATGAGGCTTCTTACATTCAGGAACAACCTGGTTGATATCTCGTTTCCACATACTGTTGTCTGGTTTTGGTAATTTTGTTAATTGCACCAGATACCTTGCAAGTTGATAGAAACAGCCGCTGATTAGCCTGGGTTGAGAGTCAAATGATGTCTGTTTTTGATGTAGAATATCAGCATGAATCATTTCACAGATGACTGTAGTAAGCTATAGCCTGTAGTTTGTTAGCCTGATTTTGCTAGCACACCGTCTTAGGTCTAGTCAACTTTGCTATACATAAAATAAATGAAAGGATGAGCAATGCAAAAAAATCACAAACCCCAAAGGTAAGCATTGGGAATGGCTGGACTTGTTGTGTATTATATGGAAGTAAGGACTACAGAGGACAGTGCTGTATGGGAAAAGAAGGTGTTAGTCCAGAGTTGGTCTCAGGCTTAAGTAAAGCTACCTTTTTATAGGTTAAATGTTCATGAAACCATGTCTTTTCTACATGTGTTATACACTGTAGTAATGTTTGCCTGAAGGCTTTGAAATGTATCCTTTGATGGAATGGATGGATTAAAGAAGATAAGTAATGTAACCTATTAGGTGTAATCCCACAACTCCTCTCAGCCCAGCATGAGTGGGTGCAGGTTGATACTACAAGACTATATTCTGGAAGAGTAGGATTGTTGGCCTAGTTTGAATTACTTCTCTCCCTGTGTCCTTCCCTCTCCACATCCTCAAGCTTGTCTTGGCTCTCTCCCATAGTTGTACTTACCAACTCCTACTGTCTCATCTCATAATAATTGGGTTTCACTTACAGCGTAACTCAAACACACCGCCAGGTAACACAGCCAAGTTGCAATCAAGACTCTGTAGGAGCAATGAAATTGATTTTTACTTCATCCTGTTTGTGTTTGCCTATAAACTGCTGGTAGCTGGTGGGATTATTGGGAACTGCTCAGTTGAATGTGACAGAAATGACAAAAGCCAATTGTAAACCATTGCTCTTTTAAGCAAAGGTTGATGAAGACCTCATATGGTCATTTGTGTTTTGAGATGCAGATTTAAATTAACTTTGATTTGGTTAAATTGCATCTTTTCTTTCAATTCAGGCCATTACATTACCAATTCATCAAGTTTTTCAATGAAAACAATGAAAACAAAAATAGAACCTGGTTAGCAAACCGTTGATGCCAACATATATTGATGTTACAGAACACCTGATGCGTTATTTACTGGAAATGTACTGATTTTTGATCACTAAAGAAAGCTGATCAAATTCCTTTTAGTATTGCCACTGCAGAAGTGTACGGTGGGAGGTCATCTAACTTTTGACTCAAGTGTGACATATGCTTCAGTGTTAGCTATTGTCTATCAGCAGTAAGCTGGTATTAGTAGAATGCAGTTGTCAAAGTACTACAAACTTGTGTTAAAAATCCTTTTTTAACCTCAGCTGTCTTTTTATTCTACAGCGGACGTATACGTTAATCGTAGAGGCCTTGGACTGGGATAACGTCACACGTAACAGTAAGTAAACCTTTTTGCTCATCTCAGTGTTGTGCTTCAATAATGCATAATGTGTCACTAGAAGTTGGTGAGGTGGAGATGTTGTTTGTGCTTTTAAAATTTGATAATGGGATTTAAATATTCCCAACAGTAGCAAGTTGAACAATATGTTGTTCTGTAACTATTGGCCTCCCAACACACCACATATATAATGAAGCATTTCTCACTCTTAGCTATGTGGAGTTGTAGTGGTCAGCGCTGACCAGCTGTATCCTGTTTTCCCAAAGTTGCGTCCGTTGGCTGGACTCCTGTACAGCCCCCTTTTTCCCGTCCGAGCAGTAGCCCAGTCTGGGAGGAAGAGGACCTATTGAGAACTCTAATGTCTGTGTGTAGACGCAGCTTTGATCTGTCATTTTTCAGCAGTCTCCGAAGCCTTTCTATGCTTGTGAGCATGTGTATGATTGTATTTCTATACCATGCCGTCCTCTCTTGTCCAAAGATGTTCTTTTTTTATATGAGGTCACGACATACTGTTTTGTCCATAACTTCAAACGCTTTTCCACTCGTCAGGGCAGACAATGGAGAAGAAATAGATTTTTTTTTTTAGATCATGGCACTTTGATTGGACTGTTTCATGTTCTGTTGTCTACAGTTTCTAAATGTGGTGACTGTTTATATTTGCCATAATTTGTTTGAACATTTTTGATGGATGTTCAGCTTAAGTACTGCTTGAAACATGACAACTTAGATTTCCAGCTACAAAGATTTCAAAATTGGTATAAACAGGAAAAACACATTTGTGTTAGGATGCCATAGTTTCAGCATTTGAAGTAGCCTAAATGTGTTTTTTGGATGTTGTGGAATTGAGCCGCCTGTTACAGACATCAGCTGACTTCAGCCATAGTGTCACAGATTCAAGAAAACTAAAACATAGAGAACCAAGGATTTCCTCCTGTGAAATATCACAAAGGGATTCTGCTTCAAGCAGCAAACACTTCATTATTGTAGTTATTGAAGCCATTGCTTAGAAGTGGGTTGGGATGGTCACATTTGATTTTGACTTCAGCCAATGAAGTATTGCGATCACCGGGGCTAATTTGTCTTTTAGCAGGATAACTCCAAAAATTTGAATGAAACATGGTAGATTCATAGAACTTAAGTTGTGGATCAACTGAATTAATGTGAAGGCATTTACTTTACTCAACATAAACATTTTTGTCATAGAAATTGGGGCTTTCATTTTAAGCTGTAATGACAAAGTGGTCTTATCAATGACATTGCAAACTGAATTTTATTTGTTTGTTTTATGGTTGAAATATGATGAACTACTCAGTTCAGTCATCATTGCCCTCATTTGTGCTTTAGAGAACTCTACAATTCCCTTTAACTCAACCCATGTAAACCTCCCACTGTAATGACATTGATGTAACGAACTGAGGAGAAGCTGATACTGATTTTGCATCAATGTCAGCTCTCTTTTTTTAAAGCCATTGTCAGCAGAGTTGCATGAGCTTTGTATTCATTATGCTTCCTTTAGTCATGCAAAATTGCATTTCATTCCTGTGCTTACGATCACAGGAACAGATATGATACTGCCCTGATGATCCAGACCAGGGTTGTCAAACTGATCCAGTAAAGGGCTGCATGGCTGCAGGTTTTCATTCCAACCGAGCAAAAGCAACACCTAATTTTACTTAAATCAACTAAGTTGTGCCCACACAGCTCATTTGTTGGATGCACAGATATAGAGATGAATACTCGCCGAATAATCCCACAATATGATGATGATGAAGCTCTCTCCTTCTTCAGACCCCTACCAGATATTAGATTTGAACTTGTTCTCTGGCCTGAGTCAGCAGCACCAGCCTCTTTTCTTGTCCTACGTAATCATCAACCAGTGCATCTGTCAGATTCCTCTCCTCCAGCGTCATGTCCTCCAGTGTGCCCCTCTTCCCTTCCCCCTGTGTCCTCAGGAAAGGCAGCCGGCTGTTTTCCTTGTGTTTATCGAGCAGGAAGTGGAGTGGTCTGGGCGGCCAGGCTCAGTGTTTAGACACGGCAGTAGCAAAGCCTGGCTTGGGCCCGAAGCCCATTGTTCTCTATCTGACAACTGCCGGAGGTTATTTCTGTTATTGTTGCTTAATTCTGTCTGACATTGTGTCAGTCCTCACCAGAGGAGGGTGTGTGTATGTGTTTGCTTGCTCACTTCAAAATGTCAATGGTGCATTGCATCCCAAAGCCATGGTGAAAAGGAAATCACAGACCCCCTATTTCCACAAAGATTGTTCACCAGCGCTCCGATCCCACAGAGGTAAAGATTGCTTTCTTCCTGGAGGCTGACGCTGTAGTGAGCCTGACAGAGGCAGACAATATTTAATGTTGAAGCCTGCATGCTAAAGGCTTAGAGGTAGCATACTTAGCGCAGTCGATTCGTGACAATGCAAAGAGATCTGAGGTTTACAGTGTATTTCAACTATCATCAATGCAAAGGGATACTGAAGAGTCTGTCTTCCATTGATGGGACACAGCATCTACTCCATATGGTTTTGCCATGTTGCTACATGTAGTAGCTGATAGATTGTTTTAAAATTTGGAGGTAGACAGATGCCCTTGTACTCAAACTAATTGTGTGTTACTGTAATGTTGTGCTTTTTGATGGCAGTCAAATTGTCATCCATCACATCTTGTATGTGTCACGGAGTTGCTGTTGTAATGATGCTAGAGCTAGCCTTTTCTAAGCGAAGCACAATTGACTGAGAGGATATTTTAAGTGTTCTACTTACTACTGTGTCATGAAATAATTTGCATCACTGTTTTTTATCCCTTTCAGACGAGGAGGAGTTGCTTATCGAGCGCAGCACTAATACTGGTATGATCAACCCTGGTGGCCCCTGGGATACCATTGAGCATGACGGGCCCGTGGCTCGCCTCATCTACCGTATCCGTGTGCGCTGTGACGATAACTACTATGGCAACAAGTGCAATAAACTGTGCGTTCCTCGTGATGACTACTTCGGCCACTATCGCTGTGAGCAGTCAGGTGCCCAGGTTTGCCTGGATGGCTGGATGGGCCCTGACTGCAGGACAGGTAAGGGACCGGCTGTGACTACAGTAACACTTTGATTATAATCCTCATACAAGCAGTCCTCTGATACTGTAGCTGACATTCACCCACTTTCTGTTAATGTTTGATATATTGTCTGAAGCCTGGAAATTTCTCTTTACACATATTTTACCAGCTGCACATGTACACATAGATTTCTTGGGCCCAGAACACAATCAGCCTTCCATGTTGTTTTCTGCATTGTAAGTTTCAGCCAGTCAACGACAGTCACTGACAAAAATGATGGCAGCATCATGTTTTTCATATGTTTCAATAGAGTGCTGCAGAAATCATATAATTTTGTAGGCCAACCAAGAAGTTAGCATCAGCATGGTTTCCCCTCAACAGAAATAATTGCAGACAATAAAGTTGAGACTTCAACAAGATGATCTTCAGAAATGAACACCACTTTTATGATTTTTACAAAATAAACTTGCTGGAAAGGAGCTACACCACGGACGCATGTGATAATATTTGGAGCCTCGTTTAGCCACCTGTTAGCAACCCCTGTTTCATACAGGATAGGATTGGATAGGATATAATAAGGCTTTGAAATTCACGAGTATGGTATTTCCTGACATTTTATTTTGTAGAACAACACATATCTGATCCTATTGTGCAATTAAAAGCTAATAATGTATACGTGATGAATGAATATGCAAATAAAACTTTATATGTAAGGGCAAAGCACAACAACATTGTTTGTCCAATCTTCCCATGAAAAGTTTTTCTTCCCACAGAAAAGCAAAATTGTAGCAGTATTGGGGCTGTGCTTGTGGGTGGTGCTGGAGAGTTGGGAGCCTCAATAAATCATTCAACTGACCTTAAGAGACGAAGGATGTAAAGAGGAGGGGTGTAGAAGGGTTGGGTTGTTTTTGAAGAGGGGAAAGTATTGTACACGTTGGCTATAAAGTCGTCGCCCCCCCCCCCCCCCCCCCGCCCCCATCCAACCCTGGTCTGGGTGCAAAGAATCCTCATGTTGTCTTATTGCAGTTGTAACAAAGATGGTAAACAAATGAGTTTCTCCTCCCCTTCCCCTTCCCCCTCGTTTGTAAAGCTGTTTTAAAGAATATGTTTTTACTCTTATATCCTGACTGACTGAGTTTTTTTTCTCTTTTAGCAATCTGCAAGCAAGGCTGTAACCTGTTACATGGTGGCTGCTCTGTCCCAGGAGAATGCAAGTAAGATCTGCACTTTCATGCAATTATCTTCGAAGATCTTGATTTCTTTTATTGCACTTCTGTTGGCAACTTCCCTGCTGCTTTGCGTTTTCAGTTGACTGTAATATTGAAAATGCCACTGCAGTCTTGTTGCACTGATTCCACCTGACACTGATATACAAACTGTAAGTGTGACAGAATGATGGATGGTAGATGCCAAACAGAGGCATGTTTTTTATATTTGCTTCCCTTGTGGGCATCTGCCTGCCTTTTTGTATTTTTAGCCAAACAAAATCCTCCACAGAATACCGAGCATCCCATCAGCTCCTTGCTGAAGAAAAGGAATTGTCAGTGCCTGAATTTGACCACTGTATACGTGCTAGGAATTGGCATATCCCCTCCCCATCTGCAATGCAGTCCTCCTCGAAGGGCAGGGGTGCAGAAAAGGAAATGAATATCCAACTGTGTCATGTACATTCCCCAATGTTGAAATGACGGTTAGATAAAGTGATGTTGAATAGCCCCACAGGCCCACATTTCCAGGATGTGGTACATCCCGTTGTCATTTGTAAAAAACCCTCCCACCTGCAAGATAAAAAGAGACACTTGCCTCCCGTTATTGAGGAAAAAGTTTTGTTTGGAGCTGAGGAATAATAGGGGATGACCAGTTTTCGGAAATGGCTTCACATTTTTTGTGGCTGACCTACCAGGTTGCATCCTTATTCCAGTTAACAGCCAGACAACTGAGGGAAGCATCTTACTCTTCCAAAAATGTCAAGTCTCAGTCAACAGGAAGAATGATATGAATAGAAGAGCAGCAAGAATTTTCCTGCTGTAGCATGAATTTAATGAAGCCCCAGGACACAGAAAGCTGGCAATACTCCCTTGCGATCTCATGCACTTTCATTTCCTTTATTTCATCATTTTTATGGGCTCTGCAAAGGTTTGTTCACCACAGGCTTTTGAAAAACACAAAGGCTGGTATGTACTTGTCACATTGCAGCATTGAGGATTTTTATTAGCACACATTAGGCTTGTTCTGACAAATTCATCAGAGGCTTGCCCATGACATGTAACACATTTGTCATTATTCCAAATATTTTGCAACCTTTGACATTAAAAAGGCTATGGTCAGACTCAGTATGAGTCATCCAATCTTAAGTGGGCAGCTCTTAGTGTGCCAGTTCACATTTCCGGATCTCATTGCCTCTCTCTCTATATACAAATAAAAGCCTACTTGGAGGGCCTTTGCCTGCCCAAGATGGTGCTGGTAGCTGTCATCTAGCCGCTGTGATGTAGAGGTTTCAATTAATCTTTAAAAACTGCCTGTAGAAGTTCCAAAGATCTTAGACAGTGTTTTACTCACTGCTGATCAGGAGACTTGGAAACACACCAAAAACCAGGCAGGGCCACCCTTTAAGACAAATGAGGGAGAAAGCCCAAAACCTCAGTAATCAGCTCAGACCCAGTTTGTTGGTTCCCTTCACCTACTTGGGGACTGCAGATAGAAATAACTTGTAGCTATATCTTGTTCAAAGCATCTATTCTCTTTGAGAGATTAATGCATTTTTGAGATGATCCCTGATGTGAATAAACTAAAACTCCATTGTCCCCACCTTTGACTCACTGGCCACCATTGAGACAGGAATTGGTCATGGCGCTTGCCCTACCTTGTACTAAGTCATGATGATAATTGTGTTTGCAATGACTTATCACATTGTTAATTTATATCATTGTATCTGTATACAACATTGGGTTGTACTTATGGTGCAGTAAGTAAACAAACATTTTGAGTTCTGTCTATCTTCTAAAATTGGCTGCTAAGTGAACCGGTTTTAACTTTGACAAGACAGGGCATCATGGCATGAGATTTTAAGTGTGTATTGCCTGGAAATCAAAACAATACTGATTGGTTCTATTCTTGGCTCTGTCCAGTAAAACCAAAATGCCCAAGATGTTAACTCCACTACCAATATTTCTCTACAGACATATGTATGCTCCTGTTACTGTACAAAACTGTATGTATTTAGCCTTATTCAATGATGAAGCAGTTTGTTTGTGTCACACATTTGCGCTTATAAGCATTTACACTATATTTCCAAAAGTATTTACTCACCCATCCAAATAATTAATATCAAGTGTTCCTATCACTTGGCCACAGGTGTATAAAATCAAGCATCAAGGCATGCAGACTAACATTTGTGAAAGAATGGGTACCTCTCAGGAGCTCAGTGAATTCCAGCATGGTACTTTGAGAGGATACCACCGGTGCAACAAGTCCAGTCATAAAATTTCCTCGCTCCTAACTATTCCACTGTCACTGTCAGTGGTATTATAACAAACTGGAAGTGATTGGGAATGACAGCAACTCAGCCACAAAGTGGTAGGCCACGTAAAATGGCGGAGCAGGGTCAGCGGATGCTGAGGCACATAGTGCACAGATGTCGACAACTTTCTGCAGAGTCAGTAGCTACAGACCTCCGAACTTCATGTGGCCTTCAGATTACCTGAAGAACTGTGCGTAGAGAGCTTATGGAATGGGATTCCAAGGCTGAGCTACTGCATCCAAAGTGCAATGCAAAGCATCAGATACAGTGGTGTAAAGCACGCTGCAACTGGATTAGAGCAGTGGAGATGCGTTCTCTGGAGTGACAAATCGCACTTCACCATCAGGCAATCTGATGGATGAGTCTGGGTTTGGCGGTTGTCAGGAGAACAGTACTTGTCTGACAGCGCTGTGCCAAGGGTAAAGTTTGGTGGAGGGGGGATTATGATATGGGGTGATTTTTCAGGAGCTGGTCTTGGTCCCTTTCCAGTGAAAGGAACTCTGAATGCTTCAGTATACCAAGAGATTTTGGATAATTCCTTTCTCCCAACTTTGTGGGACCAGTTGGGGAATGATCCCTTCCTGTTCCAATATGACTGCGCACAAGTGCACAAAGCAAGGTCCATAAAGACGTGGATGAGAGAGTTTGGTATGGATGAACTTGACTAGCCTGCACAGAGTCCAACCTGATAGAACACATTTAGGATGAATTAGAACAGAGACTGAGAGCCAGGCCTTCTTGTCCAACAACAGTGTGTGACCTTACAAATGTGCTTCTGGAAGAATGGTCAAAAATTCACATACACACGAAACCTTGTGGAAAACCTTCCCAGAGGAGTTGAAGCTGTTATAGCTGCAAAGGGTAGACTAACATCATATCAAACCCTATGAATTAGGAATAGGATGTCACTTAAGTTCATATGCAAGTCAAGGCAGATGAGCCAATAATTTTGGCAATATAGTGTATAGTGACTGTGGTCTGGAGGGTTATCTCTGTGCCCTGAGTATTTAGATACCTGTACTATTGCTGTCCACATTTGATTGGCTCAGTCAGGATGCATGTTGGTAACAGGTCCTAACAGGCCTAAAGTGTCAAGATGTTGGAATCCAACACACCCTATATCTGTAAAGAATTGATGAGTAATCATGTTACCAGTGTGCCCAAGAATTAAGCCATTAGATGAGTCTTTGACACCATCGAGCTCCAAAGGTGTAACCAAGCATTCTTGCCAAATTTCTATTAGCGTTATTGCTCCATTGCTGTCAGACCCTCTGAAGCTAATCAGATACAGTGGAAGAAGGTATGCCAAGTATTCCCAGTTGCCCACCCTCCTAGCCAGAGCCTGAGAATGGCAAAGATTTTCAAAGGCCTCTTCTCACAGAAAGGCAGCGGTGCCGTCTTCAGGAGAGTTGGCTCAAAATAGCAGTCAATTGACAAGACAGCTGGCTGGACCACTTTGCAATCTTGGAATAGCCGTGTGCTGTTATGAATCTGCACGAGTGTGCTCATACATTCTGTAAACATATAGTCGTCTCCAGCCACTTGCTCTCAGAACCACTTTGCCACCCTTGTAGCCTCCTGCCCCTCCACCCCAGACTCTAACAGGAGCACGGAAGCTGCTGGAAGTATTCTTAACCCCTCTTGCTTTGGAATGTGACCCTCCACTAAGATTAGTTGGCAGGAGACCTTGGGATGGGTTGATGCAAGAGCAGATACAGTACTGGGATTTTGTGCACTTGTTAAACTGCTCCTGATGCCTCATTTCCACATATGCATATCTGGTATCTGTAATTTTGTGTAATACAGAGTATTCCCCCAAAGGCAATTAAAATGTCTAGTGATTAGCCCATGTTGTTTTTTGACACTTGGACACATGGAATATCTGCCTGGAAAGCTTCAGAGATGGCTGCAGAGGTAGCAAAAGCCTGTTAGCTCGTTTCAGCTAGTGCCCACTCCATGGCCTATTCAAATTTGAGCAAAAGTTCAATTTTTTTCACCATACTCTGAGCAAGTACTGCAAATAAATGGAAGGAGGACCTTTGCATGCAAATCCTAGATCAAGAAGTTTTCCATAGGAAATGGAAGAATTGTCAAGTGTATGATCAACTTTTGGACTTGCCAGACTGTATGTTCTCAATGCTCATATTAAAGAACTTCCACACTGACCCTGTATTTCCAGCGGATACAGCTGCACTGTGTTCCTGTCCTCCACAGCTACAATTTCTAGCTACCTGCTCAGCTTTGTCAACTAAGTCTACACTTGACATTTTATTTTGAAATTTGACCAGATTTACTATTCCATACATGTGGACATGTCCTGACTCAATCTGTTCCATGCAAATTGACACATCATCCATCAAAAAAAAGACTTGGCAATATTTGCGGCGAATCAGCTTGCCTTGGCAAATTACCTGTTAGGAATTGGAAACATGACACTGAATGGCTGGTCACTAGTAAGGCCAGTCAAACTGAAAACCGTCCAATTCTGGTTGCTGGCCAGGCAATCAGTGCATCCCTACTCATAATACTTGGACTGCATTGGCTATCAGTTGCACAGTATGCAATTAGTTTCCGTATATAATTAGAAACCAGAGTGACTTATCATTTTAGGGAGAATGAGTGAAAACACAGAAAAATGAGAGCCAAGCAGAGAAAGTGTAAGGATTCTTTATAGAGCATGAAACAGTATGGAAGGGGGAATGATTTATAATCTTTGTCTGTGTTTGACAGGTGTAACTATGGCTGGGATGGCCAACTCTGTGATGAATGTAGGCTGTATCCTGGATGTGTCCATGGAACGTGTAACCTCCCCTGGCAGTGCAACTGTGAAAGGAACTGGGGTGGCCTGCTCTGTGATAAAGGTATGTTATGGTTATGTTGGGGTTTTTGTTTTTTGGTAAAAAAAAAGAAGAAGTTACAGTTGGCTTCATACCATGTCTTACAAGTAAGCAAACAGTTCAGCATTGAAATGAAACCAAAGAGTCTTTTGAAGTTATATTTCACCATGTAAAATGCTGCTGTCAGGGAAAGAACTGAGATATACGTATATTTACGTGATTCTACCTGTATCACATGATAATTGTCTTTCCCTGTTCACTGACTTAAGAAAACCAGCTGGATAGTTTTACTGTGTGTGGTATCTGAGTAGCAGGGACACTCTATCCCCTCTCATTTAGTCACTGAGGGCTCTTCAGGGGATGAGAATGGGTCCTGAGATCCCCAGTGGAGACAGATCCCTGCTCAATTATTTATTTACAAGGCTTTAGGGTGACCTGTCCTTTTAGACCGAGGGTTATATGCTAGCAACAAGGTTTAATTTTTTGTTTTTTCTGTATTGTAGTAAAACTGGACAGTGGGGAAAGAAAATATTTTGAAATAGTGCCTGCCTAGCCTACCAGAGTACATATTTGTTTTTGGTCATGTTTCTGAATCGTTGTGTCTAAAATAATCGTTGATCATAAAAAACCTGAAAAAAAAATTCCAGGCCTGGAAGAAAGGAGAAAAAATTTGGAAAGCTAATGGAAAGTTGTTTAACAAATGTCTGCATAATAGAATATACTATGTTTCTTTCCAATCACATCAATTCTAGTTTATAAGTGTTGTATCAAGTCACATAGCTTGTTTTTCATTTTAGTTAAACATGTTATGGTAAATTCTGACATGCAGTTTTTGGTTTATTTCTCTTTTGTGTATACTGATATTTTGGAGAGCATATGGTCACGAAAATTTTCCTGAACGGCTCACAAATCATGGGAAGTTATAAGTAAAAATGTACATGAACCCTGTTTGTGATACATTGTTGATGGTGACGCCACGGTTCACAATGCTAGTAGTCCATTAATGAAACCAAATGAAGATCCTAAGCAGCAGAGTGGTTAAGGAAACACTGTGCTTCCCGACGAGGCTGAAAACTGGTCCTCTATCCTGACCAAACTTCCTCGGCACTCCTGTGTCCAACAGGAGAAATAGTGGAACAAGCAAAGCACCATCTGACTGGGTCCATCCTTTTTGCTAGGGTACAGTTGCAGCCAATTTATGTAATGTACATAAAATCTTTCTTTGCTTCTCAAACCTTCATGTCCCTTCAAAAGATAACTAAACATTAACAGACTTCTTGTTCCCTAACTTAATTTGGTGAGCATCTACCTTCTGATCTGATATTTAACATGTTTTCCCTTGCATGCACAGGTTTGATTTAAGTGAAATTCAATCTGTGAATAACTTAAATTCTAATTGCCATCTCAAGCGTGATATGAAACGTTTGTGGATGGTCAGATAGATGGAGGATGTGATCATTCTTTGCTGAAGAGTTTCTAACATGCTATTAGATTAATTTGTTTCATCCCGGTTTTCAGCAACCCAAATAGTGCATCTCGAAATGTTAGCCTGTCCTAGACCACATGGGTTGACCCTTTAAAACAGAATCAACATGGGTATTACACAGGTTGGACTTGAATTTGAAAGGTGTCACTGTTTCATGGTCTCCTACAGATCTGAACTACTGTGGTCGCCACCAGCCGTGTGTCAATGGAGGAACCTGCATGAACACTGAACCGGATGAGTACTACTGCACCTGTCCACAGGGCTACTCTGGCAAAATGTGCCAGATAGGTAAGACAACCCCAAAGTTTACAGCCAATATGGGGTTAATCATGTTTTGTTCAATAGAAAAATGGTCTCTATTTGTTTCAGTTGGCTTCAGGCACTTTCATTTTGAGGTTCCTCAGGTTTATGGTTCTTTCACCTTCTTTAGATTTTTATGTAGCATCTGAAAGTACATGCTATCGTGGTGTATTAGAAATGAAACTCCATTATCATGATTGACAAGAAACAAGGGATTTTCAGCTCTCAACTTGAGCTAATTTTTTTCCTCCCTCTCTCTTTCCATCAGCCGAGCACGCCTGTAATTCCAGTCCTTGCGCTAACGGTGGTTTGTGCCATGAAGTTCCCACAGGTTTTGAGTGCCAGTGTCTGCCAGGCTGGGGGGGTCCGACCTGTGCAAACAGTGAGTTGCTGTACTGAATCTGTTCTATCATCGTGCTCTTCATGAAAGTGAAGTTCTTCTGTCCTTTTCTATTTTCTGTATTTTACTGTGCTCTTAACATCCCAAGTCCTGTTTTAATTTCATGTCTCTGATGCAGTACATTGTTAAACGTCAAACAAGTTGTGGTGTATGTTTTCTCAGATTTGGACAAGTGTGCTTTCAGTCCTTGTGCTCAGGGTGGAACCTGCATCAGCCAGGAGGATGGCTTTCAGTGTGTGTGCCCTCCACAGTGGGAAGGAAAGACCTGCCAGATTGGTGAGGTTCACACACACACACACACACACACGCACACACACACAGCAGCGGCCCCCGCTGCGACGCCTCACTCTTGCCTCCATTGGGTCAACGGACTGCTCAAGTTTAGCGTACATACACAACAAATGTATATGTGCTGTTGTTAATTTCTGAAGTGTACCATTATTACTTTCAATCTGTAATGATTGTGACCGATTGTGATAGTTGTATCAGGCTTTGAGTTGTGTTTCGCCCTGGGCTCGATCCCTTGGTGACAATAAAGGCAACTTATACTTATACTTTTACACACACACACACACACACACACACACACATCTTCTCACTCAAGCTCCTGGATTTTTTTTAGGGGGATTATTTTTATTAATTCCACCAGAGGTAATTTTGAGTGTATTTCCTGTTTCATGATTTGTTTTTTGGCAAACAGTTCTCCATTTTTAACTTGAGATTTGTTGGGGGTTTTTTGCCTGTTCTTCTATAATGTACCTTCACAAAATAAATAAAAGGCCTCGAGGACACAGACAGCATTGCTCACTGCTCCAGCAACCAGCAACATCAGCTGACAACAGAGACAAAAGAAGTTAATATCTTGGACTAGCTATCAGCGGCCCACAATTTTAGTCCATCAATGACTTTAGGAGCTATTAGCGTTAATATCTCAGGTCATTTGTTTGTGGGTGGTAGTGGAATTTGCTCCTATATTGCTTTCGTTATGACAAGGAGACGTGACCAGCATGAAGCTAGGAAATAGATTATGACTGGAAAAACAAAGCCGGGGTGTGTGTTGGGGGGGGCTGGGTGAAGGCAGGAAAGAGATCCAAAGTCTCATTTTACCAGATCACATCTCAGCTTACACACAGCTATTGGCCTCCTGTCTTACCTGGCGATCTGTGTGATGTGTTGAGTGTGGGGTTTCAGATAGAAGGTGTGTGTGCGCATGTGTGTGAGGAAAAACAGGACCCCCACGGAGTACCAACCCCCCACCTGTTGAATATTTGAGTAGGAGTGCTTTGTTGTAACATTTTTGATGTCTACGGAGGTGAATGTTTGCGTGCGTTTCATGTATAAGGGATATATTAACAAACAAAATGTCACAGACTTTTTTCTTTGAAAAATTTTAAGAGGAATTTAAAGAATGCATTGAAGGTGGACCAGAGACTCAGATAAAACGGCGAAGTAACAACTCAATTTTTAGCTTTTTCACAGCAATTAATACCTCAAATACCTTGAATACCTTTAAATAAAATTGCATCTTCATTGAATAAAGATTATCTGAACACATGGTTATTAATATTGAAACAAATAGCTAAGCATTGAATTGGTTAAAAACCTTTTAAATCAGTCTTTTATTGGACACATGCTGAACTCTAGTTTAGGAAATTTAAAGGGGCACTGCAACAGTGTCAAACACTCCAAATTAGATTTAAAAAAAAATTCTATTCATCTCGATCCAGAGTTAATAAGTGGGTGACATTCATTAAGATGTTAACCCTTTACCTACTGAGGCTAAAAATGGTGATTTTGACATGTTTTGCTCTTTTGTAAAATGGTCAGGAAATGCCCCAAGTCTGGGAGCTTTGTCCCTTTTCCCAGGAGAACTTGAACTTGACATCTGGTTAAGGAGTATTGCACATTATATGGCATTGTTAGCAGTTAAAAAGAAGAAAAATTCCAAAAACGAATGTTTTTTCATGATTTTTATGAGAATAAATTTTGTCATTGCTTATAAAGTTTTGATTTGACATTTGAGATGTGAACCTCTTCATGTTCAGAATAATCACCAGTCATTTCCTGAGTCTAGGACTCTGCAAGTGCAAAAAACATTGCAAAAGATAATGGGATACATAGTGGAAAATTAGTGCATATAACAGTGGTGAGTGATGAGCAGAGTCTCGAGGGCCTTTGTCTCTGCATCTCCCTCTCCCTCGTGGTGGATGTTGTCACCATGGCTGGGACCACTGCAGGATGGCTGCTCATCCCCAGAGAGGACACTGATAGTGATGGAAAGAATGGGAAAATTTGCCAAGTCCGACCCAATCCAAAAACATTCAGGTGCATTTGTGCAGTTTAACTTAAATTTCCGCTAACAGACAAATAAAGGTTTTCAATTACAAGTGCTTTCAATTTTCCACAGAAAATCCACATAACACGAACAATATGTGACATTATGAAACACACACACACACACACACACACTCTTGCAAATAATTAAAATGATAAAGTTGAGCTAAACACAGCAAACTTGTTGCAAATAACCTATGCTAAAACATGCTATTCACATACCTCAGTTCAGAAGAAGTGTCCTCCAAATCACTGTTCTCCTCCATGAACTGTAGCAGCTGTTTTACCATTTTCGATGGTCTTCCTGACATAAGAAATGTATGTAATAAATAAATTTGTGCGCATGCCCACAATTCTTAGTTTTCCACCACCGTTGAAAGCTACGGTAATAGTACTCCGGACAAGGAAAATACAGAACAATTGCTATGGCTATGGGTAAAGGGTAAACTTATTTAAAATAATTTCATTTTTAGTTAAGCATTTATGTTTCTTCATGTCTCTATTCAGATTCAAACTCCATTCAAGAACAAAAAAGCATTTTTAAAGTTGTTAGCTTGTTGTCTTGTGGAAATATGTGACCAATCCTGAATTTAATTGTACATTACTTCAATTAATGATAATACAAATGATACTCAGGGACAGTTCCTGGAGTTGGCTGTGAGTGGCTCACATCATATCCACTGCTGCACACACGGAATCACTTTTTACATCAATTTAACTGAATTTAAATAATGTCACAGACCCAGAGCCGACAGCAATTTTTTGATAGGACTTCCACCAGTACAGGATAACAATTTCGTTATTTTGGTATGGTCAATGAAAATGCAGTTCTTGCTGTAATCTGAAAGATCAACTTAAAATGTCTTTAAAGGTTTGGTGGCCGCTGATTTAGATGATTTTGGTGTAATATGCCAAAATCTTTCCTCATTAACAATGTAGCTGCATGGTATTTGCCTTGTGGTGCTCAAAGCACCCAAAAAACTCAACAGAAATGTCACTTTGGTGTTAGCAGTTTATGCTATTTTCTTTTGACCAAACTGCAGCCCAGTATTTTAAACTGCTGACAGCAATGTCTGTAAATGATCTTGTATAAGTGAGTTACATATCTTGAAAGAGACATTGTCAGGTTGTTTTTTTTTCCATCAATGGGGCTTCAAAGGTTTGATTTTTTTTTCTTTCTCCTTGGTTTTTTTTCCTGGTTTAACTGATTTGATGGACCAACCTTCTACTTCCTGCCTTCACAGATGCTAATGAGTGCGCAGGAAAGCCCTGTGTTCACGCTCACTCTTGCAAAAATTTGATTGGCGGATATCACTGCGACTGTTTTCCAGGATGGTTGGGACAAAACTGTGACATCAGTCAGTATTTCTCCTTCAAAATCGCATCTACATTTCTGTCTCTACTAGCGACCTCACTCTTCGGGCTACTTTTAAAGGCCTCCATTCACTTCCTGGTCACACAACATAGGTGCAGTTTAGTCCTACTCACTTTTTCCACACGTGATAATGCGTTACTGTCTCATCTTGGCCTTACTGAAGTTCCTGCTCTGATCTGCCACCATGAAAGGACTTGCATGCCCAGTTCCTCTCTGGATCCAGTGCATGCCCAGTTATAATCCCTACAAGGTCTTTCTAATGCTCTCTTGGCAGCTCTAGGTGTTTCTTTTCGAAACTTTGACTTGATCTGTGCACATACCACTTTGTAGATAGTGCTATATAATGTGATTTAGATCCAAAGACCTCATCTTTATGCAAGACTTCAAATAATTAATAACAACTCCTCTGCTTCCTTCTCAGACATAAAAGGCTGTCATGGTCAGTGCCAGAATGGAGCGACATGCAGGGTATGGATGGCTTTCATCTCTAACTTCAAAAAAGACAAAGCATAATAAAAGTTTTATTTGTTTTGACTGCTCCATTTAAATATTGTTTTTAATTTCCTGTCTTTATAAGGAGAATCCGAGGGGTTACCACTGCCAGTGCCCCCCAGGTTTTTTGGGCACTCACTGTGAAATCCAGAGGAATGCGTGTGACAGTATGCCATGCCAGAATGGAGGCAGTTGCCATGCGGTGTTGGGGGGCTTTGTGTGCAAATGCCCACTGGAGTTTGCAGGACAGCTGTGTGAGGTGTGTGTCATGTTTAAGATCCCAGCACAGGATGCGTGGATGCAGATCCAGAATGTAAATCAGTTGTTTTGTATCAAGCCATGTTGAGTGTCTGGCATTTGTGCTCACTTTTTTTACACTGTTGCATAAAATCGCAGTGTAAATCAGATAAGATGTTAAAGACGGAGCTTGATATGGGGGATTTGTTGCTACTGTACACAAGTGAGTCCAAAAAAATGGTTTTCTTTTTTGGATGATGAACATTTTGAGCAGGTGAAAACACAGCAATCGCACTTAGTACCTACAAAAACATCTTGAGCAAGATCTGTTGAAGAGGTGGTCTCAGTGTGTTTATGTTGACACCAAGATCTGAACATGATCTGAGCCCTATAACACGCAAACCTCTGCAAATGTGGCAAGATTTCCTCTTGGTTCAGTTTGTTTTGTTTATTTTTACAGGCATAGTTGAGCTCAAACTTGCAAATAACTGATCCAGGGTATTAAAAACAGACAAAGACGCACTGGAGGATCAAAATTCAGTTTTCATGTAAAAAAAAATTCCAAATAAATTAGATCAAACATCTTTCTGAGTCATGATGGTGATATCGTGAGAATAATATAAACGCTTGATTGACCGCCATTTGGTAGGCTTCAGCCCCCCCCCCTGCAAACCTTTACAAGATAAGAGGAAGAAAATGGATGGATGTAAATACAAAATACACCAAGTATTACAATAGTCATCTGTGCTCATTGCAAACCTCCTGAATATGTCTTATCATGGCTGTATGGTTTTATCTCCGACATAACACTGTGTTCTTGCTGCAGCCTTTTTATATTTCTAAAGCGTGTGTTTGAAGTGAATGTAGGTTAGTTTGGAAACTGACACTTCCCTGCATCTCTTGGGTCCTGAATGGAGGACATTGCTGGTCAGGAGCCAATCCTGATTTAGCATCTCTACTATAAATATGAGCCTGGCTGAATGAGGTGACGCTGGATTGCTGCCTGCATACTACAGAACCTTGATGCCTGCTGTGGCATGGTGCACATTCCTGCCCCACAGTGCCAAAACTACTATGCCTGCAGCATCATATTTCTCTGATCGGTATCTACTCGCAAGTCCTTAAGTTGGGTTGTGTAATACTAGTTTTGCTCAATCCTGATATGAATGTCTTCAGTGGATCATTGGAATCATAGTGGAAACTATACTGAGCCACTATACTTGGTCATAGAATATATATTACTGAATGTTGTTTGTCCCACTTAGCTCCCAAAATTAATTTTCTAACAAAAACAATTTGACTCAAGAATTCCTTTTGCCTCCCTTCCTTTTTTGTTACAAGTCAAAAACTCAATTTGTTCATTTGTTTGGTGATTGATTTAATTCCTCCTTAGCAAAATTGCTATTTGCATTGAATTGCCAATTTGCAAATGTTACCACTCTAACTAGCATGTTTCTCCTCACTACTGTCAAGAAGCGTGTGATCACATGATCAGCTACTCTGTGTCAGTCATTCTATGCAACCCATAGTTGGCATTATAGCCCAGTTAGATTTTTTTTAAGATCCATGGACTGTTTCTACTGTTTTTAAGATATCATGCCGCTATGGCAGTTACCCAGAGTATGTGTATAATCTCCCAGCTCGTCTGTCAAACTAGTGATGTACATCATTGTCCAAAATGGCAGACCTGCTTGCACATGTTTGAAGCAGATAGAGCATCAATGTAGCGCAGTGACAAAACTGAATAAAAATTATAAACATTTTTCTGCTCAACATTGTCTTTTTGAGCATATTATTCTGTAATAATATTGACCTCCCCAAAAAATACTCTCATCCTGTGTACTATGGCTCTGAAAAGTATCTCTAGTGCTTTTAACATCTACATAAATGTGATGTAATTTGTGGATACTCGGCTCCTAGTCAAAATATCTTGGCCACACAGATACAAATAATGAAGAAAAAAATGTATCTGGCCATGACACTTGAGTTAAAATAAACAGTTTGACCACAGAATTCACCAACCCTGCTGACCTACTCTAATGCTCTGATATAGCACCTTAAATGGCAAAGGGGTGAAACCCAGAGTTTATGCATAGTAGACCTGTTTACATAAAATGAGTGATTTTTCACTCCAGTGGCTTTTATTGCTGCATGTAGAAATGACAAAAGATGTCACGCTAGTGTGATGGTTCTTTCTGTGTCATGGTGGTATGACTGATAATTTATCTTTATTATCTTCACTGTGGCTCGGCATGATCTTGGAGCGGAGTCAATATTTTCCTCGACAATGCCTGCTCGGCTCTCACTCTCTCTGCATGCTTCTGTCTCAGTATAATAGTGCAGGGTTAAGCAAGCTGTTAATATAAAACCAGAAAGGTAGATTTCCTTAATGAACTGAGGAAAAGTTTTTGAGGTTAACTTTGCCTGTGCACTTACCTGTGATTTGCTATGAACAATGTTCACCTCACACCTTTTCAGCTAAACTTTCTCCATGAATCACTTGTCATTGGGCTTCCCATTTACAATATTTTCCTTACTTCTCAAACTGTAGATCCCTGGTCAGTCTCCTTCAGATGCTTGTGATCCAAATCCATGTAAGAATGAAGCCACGTGTCACAGCATGGAGCAAGACTTCTACTGTGCGTGTATGGAAGGCTATGAGGGGAAGAACTGTGAACGTGTCAAGGAAAACTGCCAAACCACGCCGTGTCAAGGTAAACTGTCGTTGACATTGTGAAATGTTGTGAACCATATTGTGTGAGCAAGAACATCAATTGATTGTATTTTCCTCCCAGTGATTGACAGCTGCACTGTTACTGTAGCGATCAACAACTCAGCTGAGGTGCAGCACATCTCATCCAATGTCTGTGGTCCTCGAGGACACTGCATCAGCCGGCCTGGGGGCAACTTTACCTGCGTCTGTGATCCAGGGTTTAGTGGCATCTACTGTCATGAGAGTATGTGCACACTTTTGACATTTCACCTAAAACCGAAGATAGTTGTTCATTAATAAATGCTGCTATCTCACCACTTCTTATTTCAGATATTAACGACTGCATCAGCAGCCCTTGTCGAAATGGTGGCACCTGCATTGATGGAGTGAACTCATTCCAGTGCTTTTGTCCTGATGGCTGGGAGGGACAACTGTGTGACCTCAGTAAGTTCCCCGCCTCTGTCTTTCGGGGGGCATTTGTAGTAAACAAAACATGTTTCAGTAGAGTTGTCTTCCCCAGATGTCAATGAGTGCAGACATAACCCGTGTAAGAATAGCGGCCGCTGCATTGACCTGGTGAATGACTTCTACTGTGAGTGTGCCAACAACTGGAAGGGCAAGACCTGCCATTCCCGTGAGTTATGTCTCTGGCTCCGTGTAAACGACACGTAAATGACAAGAAGCTTTTCCTCAAGTCTGAAGGATATTTTGTTGTGTTAAAATGGCTCACATGTAATTGCAGTGTTTCTTTGTTATCTGGAACAGGTGAGAGCCAGTGTGATGCAACTACCTGCAGTAATGGAGGCACCTGCTACGACCACGGAGATGCCTTCCGCTGCTCTTGCCCACCTGGGTGGGGAGGAAACACATGCAACACAGGTGAGGCATGGAGAGGATGATGAAGAATAATCCTGTACGAATGTTCAAATGATCAAGAAGGTGTCTGACTGACAGCTTTCACACATTACACAAATTTTTGCACAATTTGCGTGTAAAAAAGGCCTTTTTCTCCCATCAAAGTTTAATTGGAACAGAATTTTTCCAGTGAAATTTATTCGACTGAATTATGACTGAATTGTGTTCATATTTGCCCATTTTTTCTCCTCTCCAAATTCCAAATATATGCCAATTGGCTTAACAGCAGGCATATTTGAATTGCTGAAGAACTCAGAGGTATAGCATTTAGTGGTCTGGATCAAATTCAGGTGTAGCTAAGTCCTGTAGCAAACATTTTTTGTGTATTCAATTATAATTTATGTTTAATGTCAGTTCAGGTGAAAGATTTCTATTGATTTCTAAAGATTTCTATTGAATTCATATACATATATATCATCATACCATGTATGATCCTTACATGACAAAGTTATTCGTCACAAACTACCAAGGAATTGATGGTCTATAGTCAACTAGTTTCTTAGTCATTATCACTGAGAAAATTCTGTTTGGGTTTTAAAGGACATGTTCATGCATTATTGAATTGCTTAAAAATGAGCTGATCCAGGTTTTTCTTGGAAATTCTACTTATTGGCATTTCCTTTTTTAATATCTAAAAATCACTCATATTATATATAGTAAATGCACTTGTCCCCTCCCTCCTCAGCCCATATTTCCTGATCACATCACTGGCATGTAAATTGAATATATAATTACACATAACTTAGTCATATGGGAAGTATAATAATAATCATTATCATAATCATTATAATAATCAGAACAACTTAAATTTTATGCAAAAATTCAGATCAGCTGAGGGTACAGTTCTGTTTTTTTTCTGCAAAGCATAAATATTTTTGTATTTGATGCATTTTGTTTTTTTTGTTTGGTCCGTGACTCATCCTCGCTTTACCCACAGCCAAGAACAGCACATGCGCCTCCAGTCCTTGTTCTAATGGCGGAACCTGTGTGGGAGGAGGGGACACCTTCACTTGTATCTGCAAAGAGGGATGGGAGGGTCCCACCTGTGGCCAGAGTACGTTGCTTATGATGACATTTAAAGCCCTCAAGTTCTTTTTTTTTTTTTTTTTTCTTTTACTGTTCAAATCATTGGATCTCTTTGTGTTGTGAAATTAAGGTTGACACTAACTGATATCATGAACCCTACCATTGTCAGCCAGTTTTGTGCAATTTTGCAAGTGTTGTTTGTAATATTTATATCCATACAAAGGTTATGCATGTTTTAAGAAATGTTGACACCCAAATTGGTACAGCGAAAACACTAAAATCAGCTATTGGTTTTAAACTAAGTAGCAGTGACTACACTGGTGCACTGTCAGCTTTGCACTAAATGTCTCCTTTGTGTTCTCTTCAACAGATACAGACGACTGCAACCCTCATCCATGGTAAGTACAGTTTCCTGCACCCCCACTACCAACAACTCCCCAACCCCCACCCCCACCCTCTTTTATCTGCCTTTCCCTCCCTCCTGTCCACACTTTACCCAGGGCTCACAAGCTGAAGGGGTGAAGGGCTGTTAAAAGGAGTGGAAGTTGTCCTAAAAGGAAGCCTCTCTCAGAGGATAGGGTTTGGTTATTGAATGGAACAGAGAAGGATGGGAGTTGGGGAGGGGAATGGGGGGTCCACCTAGCATGTGGTGAATGTGAGTGGGGGTGCAGTCATAGGGCTGAGCTTACATGTCCATTCTCTCCTTGCGACCTGGGAGGGGGTAGAGCAGGGCTTTTGAGGAGAAATGGAAGAGGGGCATGATGAGAGGCAGGGAGGGAAGGGACTGGACACGCCTATTAGCATCTGAAAGGTGGAGGCTTGTATTGATGAGCTGAATTGAGCTTTGTGACCCCGACCACCACACACACACACACACACACACACACACACACACACACACACACACACACAAGGATATGCTTTGTTGCAGCTGGAAAGGATGTGGCTCTTGTACGGCCTCATCTAATCGTTTTTTTTTTTTAAATTTATTTCCTTCCTCAGCTTCAATGGTGGCATCTGTGTGGATGGCGTCAACTGGTTCCGTTGTGAATGCGCCCCCGGATTTGCCGGGCCAGACTGCAGAATCAGTAAGTGATGATATGAGGTTTATGCAATACAGCCCTCTTAATAATTAATTTCAAATATGCAAGGAGGCCCAATTTTACATATTGTGATCCTGATGTGCCGATCCATGATATAAACTTGGGAACATAATGATTTAAGAGGATGGATAGGTGGAAGATGGAAGGAAACAGGCAGGAGATGGACACATCGACACCTAAGTGCAAGATGGGGATGCTGCCCTTTCCCTTTCCTAGGCCCTTAAGGTCTCAGGGGTCAAAGTTCTTCCCTCCTCCACAGTCACACAAACACGCACAGACAAATTACCCACTGACCCAGAAATTCCTCTTCTCCACTCTTTTGTTTTGGTCAGAAAGTGTTCACCTTTTTTGTCAGGCTTTAGGTTTCTCATCCAAACTGTGACAATTGCAGTAGGTTTTAGTGGTTTTGACGGGGAGGCACAATTAATATGTGTTGATGTTGATGCTATGCTAACAGGCAGGTAGATAAGATTTTATTTAGTTGGAGGTCACGTTCTCACCTGTGTGTCTTGGTTTGGCAGGGGCATTGGATCCTTTTTTAAGAGATCTTTAACATAGCAAAAATCCTTTTTGAGCCTGTGCAGATGTAAAGGAAACCCTTTGAGTTGTTAAAGATGAGCATATACAGTACACTTTTTTAAATTGTTTTGATTCCAAGTTGCACTGTGGGAATAGATTGTTCAGTGTAAAACCAAAACACTGTGTACCATGCCACAACCTGGTGCTCACATAGCACAGCTGACCTGAACCCGTGGACCATTCAGGCTATTGAAAACTATCAATAAAGGTTTGTTTGAAAGATGCTTTGCATCTTGAAAAAGAAAACAAAGAGAAATGTGTCGAAAACTTGACTAACCTGCCTCCTATGATGTATGTCTTATTGTGAAAAAGGGACTGATTTGTTAGTCTGTGCCTGAGCATGATGATGATCGACCAAAATTTCTGACATTTGTAAAATTCATCCCTATGTCAGACATCCTTTCAGGAGCAGCTAACTTCAAGGTGAGTGGTATTGCTCTGAAAGCAGACCACAAAGAGGCTCAAATCAAATGGTGTATCCCCTGCTTTAGTGATTTTATGCTGCTCAGATCGAGTTGAATGTTAAGGATGAGGAAATTACTGAAAATCCTGAGAAGGAAAATGGATCTGACAAGGTGATATCAATTCACTAATAAGCTCATAAAAAAGTATAACCAGTGACTCTGACTCTTTATAGGCAAGTGCTGGTGGTCCAAAGTGTCAGTTCCTGTTGTATAGATTCAAATTGATGTCCCTCTCTCACACAGACATAAATGAGTGCCAGTCTTCACCCTGTGCCTACGGCGCCACCTGTGTGGATGAGATCAATGGTTTCCGCTGCATTTGTCCACTTGGCAGGGCTGGAGCCCGGTGTCAAGAGTGTAAATATTACTCAGACCTCATTGTTTCATTCATCACGACTATCTGTCCAATCAGTAAGTAACTCACTGGTACAAACAAAAAACTCTGCCATCTGTATGTGAAGTCATAGGTTTCGGGAAGACTTGTCACTATGCTGGACTGCAGTTTCCTCATGGCAGCCGCTGGGAGGAGGAGTGCAACAGCTGCCACTGTACCAACGGCAAAGTGTACTGTACGAAGGTAACATGTCTCTATATACAAGGACTTCACTTCTGTGTTCATGTGCCAGTGTTAGCCACTCAGGTAATTTATCTATATTGACCTCTTGTCAAAATTTAAAGAGACAAGACATTTCTAACTCACCACAAGAAAAACATCTGTTGTTCTTTACAGTCACTCACTCTATGTAAAAGTAAAAACATAAATTTTGATCGGACAGCACCTCTAGCTAACTGTTCTGTCTGTTAAACAAATACTCATACTGGCTGACCTGTGTCAAAGACTGTAGTTGCAACAATTGCTTGGATCTGTTACTGCTGTTGTGTTATATGTATTCATATTGTTCATAGTAGTTTTCAAATACTGGCTAAATGTACCAATTTCTATTATTAATCTGATGCAAAGTGCAAATAAGTCAAGAGAATCCATCCATCCATTTTCTACCGCTTTTCCTGTTAAGGGTCATGGGGGGCTGGAGCCTATCTCAGCAGCCTTTGTGCATGAGGCTGGGTTCACCCTCGATGGGTCACCAGTCCATCACAGGGCCAGCACATATAGACAGACAACCATTCACACTCACACCTACGGTCAATTTAGAGTATCAATCGGCCTCGTCACTAATTGCATGTCTTTGGACTGTGGGAGGAAGCTGGAGTACCAGAGAGAACCCACGCAGGCACAGGGAGAACATGGAGACTCCACAGAAAGATCCCGTGCCCGAGCTGGGGCTCGAACCCAGAACCTTCTTTCTGTGAGGCGACAGTGCTAACCACTGCACCACCGTGCTGCCTAGTCTAGAGAATCAATCTAACTATTTGAGCATAAATGTATCATCTGACTTGACATGATGCTTTGTTGAAACTTCTTCTTTTTCTGTCCAGCATGAAAGAGCATGAAGACTTTTTCTGCCATAATCTAATAATTTATTTAGAAAATGATACCTGGATTATTCAGAAATCAAAATGATTAGAGGTTACAGCCATAAATAAGGTACAAGCTAGCATTGGTTGGTTGCCATGGCAATGAAACATGCAAGCAAACAGTGAGATTTTGATGTTGTTACTGCAGGTTTTGTGTGGCCGTCATCCCTGCCGGCTCCAATCATCAGACCAGGACCAGAGTCAGCAGGTCTGCCCAGCAGGACGGGAGTGTCTGGAAAACCGATACCTCACATGCTTTTCCCCACCTTGTCATCAATGGGGGGTGTGCTCCATGGCCAGAGCCTCAACCACACAAGCGGCCACCAAGTGCCAGCCAAACAGCAGGCACCTGAACAACAATTGTGGCCGCTTAACACTCGTTTTCAACCAAGATAAAGTCCCACCAGTGAGTCACCTCCTTGCATTGTGTTTATTTAATGCTGCCACACCATTTCAAGTAGAAATTCTTATTTTATTGCTGATCCTGCGTGTGTGTCCGTGTGTTTGCCCTCAGGGAACAACAGTGGAGAACATCTGTTTTGAGCTGAGGTATCTTCCTGACATCCGGAATTTGGCAAAAGACCACGCCCTTCTCCTACTCTGTGACCTCTCTCAGTCAAACCCAGATGCAGTAGAGGTGGCAATCGTAAGTGAATCATACACTTGTGTACATTATCTCAATGACGCCAGATACCAGTGGTTTGTGTCTGGGAGGCTGTTTTGTTAGTTCTAAACAATCAACTCTATTTCCAATTTTGGAATTCAACTATCTATCTTGTCTCCTCTGTTCCCTCTTCTTCGATTTGTTTTTTTAGTCTTTCCAGCCTGAGGATCTAACAGACCACAGTCTGATCCAGGAGACAGCCAACGCCATTGTGGGCACGTTGTCCAAGCGGCACAATAGCACCATAATGTTGGCTGTCATTGAAGTCAAAGTGGAGACACAGGCCATATCCAGCTCAGTGGGTGAGTGATAAATCCTGAACGTGTCCCAGGCTTTCACTTCCTTGATGAGCAACTTTTATGATGTCCCTGACTAACAATTTACATAATTGGATCTAAGCACACTGATCATCATCTTCATCAACTTTTGATACTGTATATTATACTGACTGACTTTCTGACATTTAGTCTTACAGTAATACCCATGAATTTGCCCGTGATTTTTTTGTCATAACAAGTCTTCTTGATGTTGGCAGATTACCTGGTGCCTCTCCTATGTGTCCTCCTCTGCTTGCTTTGCCTCTTCTGCATCATTGTATGTGTGTGGTGGACACGTAAACGGAGAAAAGAGCGTGAGAGGAATGCACGCTTACCTGCTGACGACAACGTTAACAACCAGTGGGAGCCACTTCGGCTTGTAGTGGGACGACAGCAGCAGCAGCAGCTAAAAGAAAGCAACAGGGAGGCTGAACAGGAGCGCAAAAAGCTCATGGACCCTTCCTATCGGACATGTGATGGGGAGGAGGAGGAGGAGACAGAAGGCGAGCTTGAGCTCGAAGAGGAGATGGTTGGAGCGGAAGCAGGAAAATACTGTAAGACTGCAGTGCAGTCCAGTGGAGGAGTGATCTGTACCATGCACAGTTCCAGTTCACCCCTCAAAGCACCCCACCGGACCCCAGGCTACAGCCCCAAAGACAACCGCTGGAAAAATGTCAGTGCCGTCTTGACGGGTCAGAAAGACCTCAGAGACCATTGTGTATAAGATATTTCAACAAAAAACTCCTAATGAGATGCTGCAAGGCAGCCACTTTTTTTTTGGGGGGGGGGGGGGACTAGTTTTGAAAAGAGAAGGCTTTGTCTTTCAATAAGCCATTCTTTGCTTTGTTTTCATCTTTTGTCACTTTCACCTGAAATTATCATTTTTTTTGTTTTGGAGCAAAGTGAATATCCTTTATTGCTTCTCTTATTTTTCTTTAATTATTCCTGAAAGAGCTGCAAATTTTGAGGAGGCAAAAGAAGCATTTTTTTGTTCATGGAACTGTACCATTTAAGAAACTGAATCAATGAAAAGAAGAGAGTGAGCTGTATAAAGATTTGTTTAGTTTACAGATGATTATGATTTGTTGTAAGCGGGCTCCTGTTCAATATTTGGTGGTGGTGGTGATGGGGGGGGGGGGGGGGGGGTTGAATACAGTAACAGAGGAAACCCTAATTTTTCTGTCTGGCTCTGCCCACCAATCCACCTGTGGCCATCATGCGCCAGCCTTACCAAAACACTCGGCCTGGAGGGGAGAGGGGACAGAAACCCCAGTGCCTACTATGTGGCCTTCCATTTTGTTTTTCTCCTGTCTCTGTTTTCTCGGCTGAAAGCTCTGTTTGAGGATTTTTTGCAGTATTTGAGTTGGTAGCAAGTGCCTTTCGAAGAGCCCAGCAGAGGCTCCAAGTCGCGCTGCCCAGTTTGACCTCCTTGTTCTCAAAATCTCAAATGTATACATGTACATTGAAAGAGTTCAGTTTCACAGCAACGCCATTCAAAGTATTTGATCAAAACAAAGATGAATAGTCTGTACATATGTGTAAATACTAAAGGAGTCGCTGTGTATATTTGAAATAAGTAACTTAAAGACAAGTCACATTTTTATTATTGTTATTATTATTATTATTATTATTATTAATATTTTTATTTTTTTTACAATGCCATTCCTTTTATTTATGCCAGTCGAAATAGGCAGGTTTTATAATGCTTCATATCCAGAGTCCCACAGTTAGGATCCTTTACAATGAGGTAGCACCTACGAAGGAATTTCTGAAGGGTTTACAAATGGTTGACAGTTCTGACTAATTATTTTCTGCTTTCTGTTTCAAAAAAATAAATTCATGAAACTTTTGTAATATACGATTGGGCCCTTGACACAAAATAACAAGCCAAAACACTGCTTTTTACAGTCTTCAGTTCATCTTATGATGTAGTTTTGTATTTCTACCCTCAGAAATTTGGTCAAATTCATGAGGTTTATTTGTCTCATGGCATGTTTTTGAATACAAATAAACCCCTTTTTACAGGCAATTGTTTTGTTGTAAAGAAAACTTCCAGTTTTTATATATATATACATATATATATATATATATATATGTATGTATGTATGTATGTATGTATGTATATATATATGTATGTATGTATGTATATATATGTATATATATGTATGTATATATGTATGTATATATATGTATGTATATATATGTATGTATATATGTGTATATATATATGTATGTATATGTATATATATATATGTATGTATATATGTATGTATATATGTATGTATGTATATATGTATGTATGTATATATGTATGTATGTATATATGTATGTATATATATGTGTATATATATGTATGTATATATATGTATGTATATATATGTATGTATATATATGTATGTATATATATATGTATGTATATGTATATGTATGTATATGTATATATATATGTATATATATATGTATATATATATGTATGTATATGTATATATATATGTATATATATATGTATGTATATGTATATATATATATGTATATATGTATATATGTGTGTGTATATATATGTATATATATATGTGTGTATATATATAATTACACACAATATTTTTTTTTCCTAAATGTACAACAAAATAAAAGATCTTTGAAGTACTACCCATTTAGAGACATATTACTTTCATTGCCATTTACTCATTAGTGATATTACAGCTGATGGAAAGAACGGTACTTCGGTATCCCCAGTTGTCCATATAAACCAGTGCAGCTTGAGTCATTGCATCCTTTTAATCTTTTGAGCAACATTTCAGCCTTAAACAGTTGACCCCCAAACCATTTCTAAACCCCTCATAAACCCTTTCATTGTCAGGTGCCTTAATGTATTAAGTAACGCATTCTTTGTGTAATCAGCAGACCTCTTTTTTTTATGTTTGTTTTCACTTTTAAGGAACTCACTTTGTGTTTGTATTGTGGCGTATTTGATTCGCCCAAGTAAAGTGCTCTCCTTGTTTCACTTTGCTTTCATGTAGATTGCTGGAATAAAACACTGAAGGAGGATTTAAAAAAAAAAAAAAACATGCACTATGGCTCCTTTGACTGTCATGAATATGGATGTCAGTAGATCATCATCATGCATTAGCTTCATGTTTGGTTTCAAGGCTTTAATGAAGGGAACAATATTTGCAGCTACCATGCAGAGGTGTTTTTTTTGTTTTTGTTTTAAGTTACCAACTCGGTTCAATATGGCTTTTCAAAGTTTTACCCCCTTTCATATCATGTCATCGTCTCACAAGACCATCGTATTTTCTGTAAATGGGACCCTGCAAAATAAAGACATGCATCACTGCTGGTGTTAAAAAAAAAATGAATATGCATATTTTATACCTTTTTATTCTACTAGTTCGTTTTGTACAAAGAGAAAAGGTTTTCATTCTTTTAGTGGTTGTTTCATTGGCAGTTATTAAAGCAGTTTTGACACATCTTGATCACGCTTGTAATATTTGGTTTATGACACAAAACATTGAGATATTGTTGTTTTGTTTTTGGATTTTATTTTTAACTGCTGAACTGCAAACTTTTAACGTATAGGAACATGAAGTCATTAGTGGGAAATTTAAATGAACTAAAACAAGCCATCTGCTGGCCTGCCCTGTGACCTCAGGAGAATTTAGAATTCAGTTACTGAATCTGTTGACTTAAATGGGAGAAGTGTTTTTTAAAAGATGATTGATTGTTTTACCCCCATAGTTGCCTAATATTTGACTCTTCTTCCCAACATTGTTACAATAAAATAGTAGGTTTTTGTAGACAATAAATCAGAAGAAAATTAAATTCTAGGCCTGTCCCGGCACTAGCAAGACATTTTATAGTGCTGAGCTGTTATTTTCAGTGCTGCTGTGGACAAAAAACAAAACAAAACCAAAATATATATATATATATATATATATATATATATACCCCAAGCAAAAAATTAAAAGCTGTACTGAAGAAAAACTTTCTTTCCCTTACACAATGTTCACAAACCTCTAAACTTGATTGGCGGGGATTGATGGGGAGCTCTGACGATGCCCACTTATTAGACCAGACATTTATACCATACCATCTGCTCATCTGTTACACTCAGAAAACTACTGCATCATGGTTGCACGCCCCCACAATGTCTGCCCTTCCCAGTGATGACCAAAATCTTTTCAGATCATCCATGAATCCCAATGGCTGTTTGTTAACAAGAATGGAATGGACACAGATAACCTAAAACCATTACATCTCCAGTTTATCTCAGTCCTCTGTACGGAGCCTTAAAAATAATCTGACAACAAATATAGAAACTCCACTCAGTCCAAGTTTGCTGAGATAGACAACTAATGTCATGAAATATGGCACCACATAATTCCATCCATCCATCCATCCATCCATTTTCTACCGCTTATCCTGTTAAGGGTTGTGGGGGGGCTGGAGCCTATCCCAGCACCGTTCGGGCAAAAGGCAGGGTACATGCTGGATGGGTCGCCAGTCCATCACAGGGCCAACACATATAGACAGACAACCATTCACACTCACAGCTGCACCCACAGTCAGTTTATCAATCAGCCTCGTCCCCTCTTGATGTCTTTGGACTGTGGGAGGAAGCCAGAGTACCCAGAGAGAACCCACGTAGGCACAGGGAGAACATGGAGACTCCACACAGAAAGATCCCGTGCCCGAGCTGGGACTCAAACCCAGAACCTTCTTGCTGTGAGGCAACAGTGGAACTACATAATTCATTTATCATACATTTTTACAATTTTAACATGTTGTAATAAGACTGTTGTGGCCAGTTTCTGTTGATCTGTGGTTCATAAAAGCCCTTACAAACATCAGTTTACTTATACTGCATGGCGGCATGTTTTCAGATGCAATTAAATGCTTTGAGGTTGAAAGTGAGGTGAATGCCTGGGTCAGAACTTTTGACCTCCAACTTGCTATGGATTGCAGCTAAACCATCCATACAGCTAATAATAATAATCAAGCTTTATCAAGTAAATATGTCCTTACTAACTATTTCATTAGCTCTGGAGCTTTCAATCATACTTTTGCTTTGATTACCACATAGAATGAGCTGGCTTTCCCTTATTATTGAATAGAGGACTGACTGTGGGAACAACAAGCTTCAAACCTGTATTAAATCCTTTTAAAAGTAAAACTCATTCATTTCCTCACCTCCAGGAAATCTGACATGGACATTATAAAACCTGTCCAACATTTGCCTGGCTTGACGCCCCAAAGGCAGTAATGGATAAAATCTTAATAACTCCAGCAAACTGATCCTTTTTCACACTTGACCTCGGCCTTAACAGGAAAAAAAGTGCCATCATTTAAACTTATTTGTGAATGTATTTGTGATGCCCGCTGCACTGAGATACTTAAACTCCTCCAGAGTGAAGAACCAGTGAAACCCTGCAGTGCGTGCCCTTGCCTTCGTCTGTGCTGGCTGGATGGATCGATCCAACAACCTCAGTGGCCTCTCCACTGGCCAGCTATCACTTCCTCTCCCATCACTCCAATAGAACCTCATCTCCTGTTCTGGGCCGATCCCGCCTCTGCCAATGGGAGTGCTGGCGTGATGGTGCTGGCCACATAAAGATGTGAATGTTTCATGAGTAATGTTGTGATGCTGGGCAGAGTGGGGTGGGACAATTTTCCTCTCAACTCCTATGGGTGCTCCTGCCTGGTGCTAATGGGACCTTCCCTTGTCGGAAAGGCTGGATCAACTTACACATCTATGTGGAAGTGGTGGAGTCACAAGGGGAGAGGAGCAGATAATGTTTACAGATATATCCTCTGACTGTAAAATCATTCAAGAAGGTTTCCATTTGTTTTAGTCTGAGCATCACGCCATACTGATGTGATGAAAATGCAATAATTGGTTTTAAGATATTGTTTAATTCTCCAGAAATCCCTCTGATTGGAATCTACATTGTTGCTCAATCTTTACTGGTGATAAAGGTGATCACAACGTCATCTACTGTATTTTCAACATGTAATTTAACTTTTCAGATTATTGTTACACTTAAACTGAAAGTGCTGTTTTGTGTTCATCCTAATTTGTTCACATATTATGAGAACCTTAGGGCTTTTAAGACACCCAGGGTCCCTTGAATATCTTCTAGGGGGTTCTTGAGCCTTTTCTTGTTGACATTCTCTCTTTATAACTTCTTATAAATATCAGGCAGTTTCTTGTTTATCTTTAGTCTTTATGCCATGGTTTGAAAAGACATCAAATACATTTGGTGGGGCAAAGGCAATTAGCAATAAGTTACAGAAGAACTGACAAAAACGAATGAAAAATAGGACTATTACTAAATATTTAGCAAGACAAAAACAAAAACCTTAACAATAGAAAAGACTTATCTGGCATACTTAAATTAAATTGCTTGTGCAAGTTGTCTGGCCTTAAACAGTTTGATTCTGGATTCATGAACAATTTTTAAAATACTCCCGTCTTTGTTCACTTTTTGAGTGCCTGGATTTTTTTCCCTATTGTTTTGATTGCTGTGTCTCCTCCTTCTAAGAGCATCCTACACATTGTGATCTACAGTCAACCATAAAGCGCTACCGGTCAAGTTTTTGTTTTTAACTCTCACTAATTCTCTTACATTTCAGTACCAGGTAGAACTACAGTAGAGTGATTCCCAGCTACCTTTCAGCCCATCAGCATCAGTACACTTCTCAGTCTGCACTGGTAAACTGACACCAGATTTCAGAAGTGGCTCTGTAAACTGGCCAAGGACATCTCAGTATACTGCACTTGTAAACACATAGTACTGCTAACGTTCAGCTCAAATTGCTGAAAGTTTTCACAGGGAAAGTTAACAGCCTCCTCTATACACACATGCATGTCCAGTACACACATTCTGAGTGTGACATGGTATTTTGTATGGTTTGTAATGTACATCTGTTGATGTGGGTCTTTTTAGCCATCTTTTTTTTTTTTTTTTTACCTGTCCTGTTCAGTAGCTGGGGCAAGCAGCATCAATGTTCCTGGTGCCTTGTTGTACTGAAGCAGTTTTACTCTGCATAGGAGGAATCTGATAAACTCCTCCTATTGCCATTTATGTTTAATTTTATTAGGAATGGTATTGGTTCATTGATAAAGCTACCGGACTGAGGCTCAGGAGTGGATAGGAAGAGAGAACAGGGACAGGATTGGGAAGACAAGGGGGAGGGGGGAGACAAAAACAACAACAGCAATAGCAGAAAAAAAACAAAAAACAAAACAAAAAACAAACAAACAAACAAACAAACAAAGAAAAAGTAACAACAACAACAGAGAGGAGAAAAGAAGAAAAAACAAGGATAAAACATTGGTTGCAGAATTTCCTGTGCAGGCTTATCATTTGGTTTAATGTAATTTTAAGATAAATGTCTGAGTGTGTGTTTATGGGTCAGTTGTGCGCCGCATGCGTGTATGTGTGTATACGCGTGTGTATGTGTGTGTGTGTATGTGTGTGTGCTACGGTTTGTCTTGGATGCTGTGCGTAGCTGGCTGTAGCTGATGTGGGGGGGCCAGGACATCACACCCCCAGTCCAGGATAGCAGGTAGGTCAGGACCAGGCCACCAGAGCACCCAGAAACCCCCAAGACACGGGGAGCCCCAGGCCACCCCTCCCCCCAGGAAACAGCCACAGGTCCAACCCATGCCAGGACCCGTAGGAAAGCATAGGAGCAGCAACCCCCACCCGGAAGCAACCCACAGAGAGAAGGGGCAGAGATGACCCCGGTCATGAGCAGAGCCCAGGGGCATTGGGCCCCTCTGGCCCGAGAATCGACCAGAGCCCCCCAAGAGGTCCACCAGCGGCGAGGCTGACACCCACCCACACCCCACACCCAGGCGGGGCAACCTCAGCCGACCACAACGACCAGGCCCACCGCCCCCGAACAGAGCTATCCCCCCCCAATCCACGATCCCCATCCCCTGTTCTCCCCCTCCCCCCAGAGCAGGCGGGCTTCAGGCTATAGGGCACCATCAGCCAGCCAGGACCCCCCACTCCCCCCGAGAGGCCCAGCCCGCCTGCCGGGGTGAGCCGAAGGCACGCACACCCAGGACCGCCACCCCCGGACAAAACAATCATACTCTCATCTTCCTCCATACAGGGGCTGAGAACTCCATAGATGCTGATACGGTCCAGGGCACCTCAGACTTAGTGAAACCGCCAGCGAGCGAGCCACCGCACAACAGCAGGGCCCGCGACCAACCAGCCAGCAGCCCATGGTCAGGGCCCCCAGTTCGATCAGCATCAAGGAGGACAGCCCCCATTCCTCAGACGTTCCCCAGCATCCTCCCATTGTCCGGAAGTGGCGGCAGTCCAGGACATCGCGCCAGGGCCCAGCCCGCCCGAGGACGGGCCGAGGTTAGCAAACCCCTCCCAAATGTGGTGCGACCCCCCGGGGGAGCGGCAGGGCCCCAAGCCAGCAAGTCCCAGGTGCCAAGCAATCCACCTCTACCTCACTCTCCAGCCCCTTACCTCCCTCCCTCCTGACACCCCCCTACCCCCCAACCCCCCTCCCCCCGACCCCCCTCCCTCTCCAACCCCCACCTGACCTTCCTTCCCCACCCTCCTCCCATCGTCCGGGGGCAAGCATGCCCCAGCCGCCACGGCAGGCCCCAGCACACCCCGCCAGTGCCCGGGGACCGGGCGACCACAGCCCCCCCACCGCAGGACCCCACCGGGGGACCGGCGCGAATCCCCGGCACTAGGGCCCTGGGCCCCCGACCCCCCCATGCCGGGTGGAGGCCCCGACCCAGCCCAAGGACCCTCAACCCCCAATCCCACCGTGTGCCGCCATGATAGGGGAAGCCGCCCCCGCGCCCCCCCACACCATCCCTCAACAGGCGGCAGAAGGCAGTAACCCCGGGCCCACCAGCCCAGCGAGCCACCGGACACTCAAGGTAGCCAGCGTCCATAGCCACCCGCCCCGGGGCCAGAGCCACGAAGCCCAGTCCCCCCCATCAAAACTATGTGATGGATTTAATTATCGGGGACCAGATTTGTTCGAACTCTGACGATCGACTTTCCTCCCAAGCAGACATTCTCTCCATGGAAATGTGGTCTAATAAAAGGTTTCTATACTGAGTGATGCTTAGGTTGTTCTTGGATTTCCAATTAATCAGGATGGCCTTCTTTGCGATGCTTAGAGCAGTGAGAAGCATGCAGGATTTGTGTGTTTGTTTGTGTGAGGCCCATCTGGAACATCCTTTGTCCTGTGTAGTGTGTTCTGTGAGAACCTTGTAATTTATTAATTGTAGGTTACCACTGCGAATCATTCTAAATGTGTTGGAGCAGATTTGTATCCAAAAGTTAGGGTGTGGATTGATCGACAGATCTTTCTCCCATTTGGAGGATGGAATAGAGATTATAAATTCTGTTGTTGAAACTATTGAGTTAATTTTGGCCATCTAACTGTAGCAGCTGGGTAGCAGGATTTTGGGCTAAGCCTTTCAACCTTTACACACACACACACACACACACACACACACACACACACACACACACACACACACAAAACAAACATGTCCCCTTATGGGACATCAGGCTTGCATGTGCCAGTGTACAGCAGGCTGCAGCTGGCATTGTGCGCTGACCGAAGTCGATGGAGCGTGTGCATGCTTGCATGTGTATGTGTGTTTGCTCTCACTGCTGCTCGGTTCAGGTACTGTTGGAACCCCTGCACTCGACTCCAGGGTGGTGAACATTGAGTTGGCCCAGAAGAGCGGCTGGAGATGGTGTCAGAAAGGCACAACAGAAGTAGCTCTTCTGGGATAACTGGTTTGTGAGTGATTGATTTTGTGTGTGTTTGTGTGTGTGTGTGTGTGTGTGTGTGTGTGTGTGTGTGTGTGTGTGCTACTAAAAAATCATTAAAATAAAAATAAAACAGGCTAAACTGCAACTAGATTCAGTTTATAACAGTAGATGTGTAAGGAAAGTGTTGATGGCATAATGTGGAAAACACATTAAAACATATGTTCTCACAGTATTCATCTTGAAACACTATTAGTGGGTGAAAATTATCTTCATGAGGAAGCATTTTTGGTTTGAGTGCAAGCACAAGGCTTTGGTGCAACTGCCGAATAACTCCCTTGTAGGTGATGAGGATTTTTGAGACTTTGCAGGGGGAGGAAACAGAAGAGCTACTTGATGACTTTCAATACACACGGTCCCAAGCCTTTTATGGCCCCCTTTTTGCCGACAGAATCACGAAGAAGGTTTATAAGATAAAGTGTGATATGATGATGATAAGCCAGCTGAAATCATGACTATTCAAGGTGTAACAATATGCAATTAGTTTGTGCAATTGCAATACAGACTAACATTATTATTATTATTGCACTGACAGGACACCACCCATAGCTAGTGATCACACGGTCATGAACCGGGCAAAAGTGCTATCTAAAGCTTTAAATTCTACATTTAAACACAATACTTCACCATAAAAGTGTTTTCATGCCTTTCAAGTACTCCAAACTAGATTACTTGAACTAACAAAGATGTTTTTCTCCTCCTTCCTCACTTTTTTGTGACTTCAGAATGTAGAATTAGCCAGTCAGAATATTTAGCTCGAAGCTAATCTCCACTGATAAAAAAACTGCAAAACTGCTTAAAATCATCCACTTCTCCTTTATCCATCTGTATGCTCAGTAATCAACAAACACTTTTATGTGAGCTGAAACAAACTAAATTTCATGGTACTGTCAGGCACAATCAGCAAGTTGGAACAAATCATCCACACTTATTCATGTGTCAAAGTAGTGGTGATATAGTTGGTTGGTTTTAACTCAAATGAAAGTGTTTGTGTGAGTATGTATGTTTGTATGTATGTATGTATGTATGTATGTATGTATGCAGCCTGTATGGCTGGATGAAGAAGATAGCATGTTTGTGAGTTTATGAATTGACATTCTTGGAAAATTTTGCAGGCGGCACAGTGGTGCAGTGGTTAGCACTGTCGTCTCACAGCAAGAAGGTTCAGGGTACCACCCCTGACTCGGCAAGGGATCTTTATTTCTGTGTGGAGTTTGCATGTTCTCCCCGTGCCTGCGTGGGTTCTCTCCGGGTACTCCGGCTTCCTCCCACAGTCCAAAGACATGCGATTGGGGACTAGGCTAATTGGATACTCTAAATTGACCGTAGGTTTGAATGTGAGTATGAATGGTTGTCTGTCTCTATGTGTTGGCCCTGTGATGGACTGGCGACCTGTCCAGGGTGAACCCCGTCTCTCGCCCAAAACCCGCTGGGATAGGCTCCAGCCCCCCTGTGACCCTTAACAAGAATAAGCGGAAGAAAATGGATGGAAAATTTTGCTGTTGTTTTGTCGTTGATGAAATATCATTCGTACACTGTAGAGTATTCTCATGGTAGAACTCCAAGTGAGACTTTTAGTTGGAGTACTGGAAGAGTCAGTCTGAATTTGCTGGAGTCCTGGTTGAGCAGTCACTAAGAGTAGTCAGGAGCACAGTTCTTAAAAGGCACATGGAAACTTTGTTAGGCAAGAGATTCAGACTCCAGAAGCTTTGTTAGGGAGAAGTAGCAAGCAGAGTTTAAGCTTTTATCGTACATACTCAGGAGTTTTTTCCTTCCCAAATTTGGATACACCAAAGTAAGCACTGTGAGATTAGCCTGCAGGTACCACCTCTTCCAACCAGTCTCTCCACAGTTATCTGACCAATTACCAGTACAGAATTTTCCATTTTTATTGGTTCTTCAGGCTGGATATCTTTCTGGATGAAGGTCTCACCTTATAGCAAAGTCCCCTTAATCTCTCCAAGAAGTTTGTAGCTTGGTTCTGCCAGGACAATCCTATGGAGAGATGAACTGAAGCATTTTCGCCATCATTTTCATTTCTTTGACTTCTGAATTGGATGGGATTGAGGGATTTCATTGTATTCAACTCATATTTTAAAGTTGCCGATTGGATATTCAAGACACCTTTGGTTTAGTTTAAATCTAGTTATAAATTCAAGAACATTTTAATGCTAAAGTAAGGTAAAGCTGGTCCTAATTCAGAACGTGTGTACAAATTAGTCATCCTTCGAGTTTTAGCTATTCATTACTGAACCTATTCCATAGTTGGTGAGGTACTTCAGTCTTGACTAAAGTGGTGGACTGACAAAGATGCAACAAGCAATCTAATCTGGGGTGAATTATTGCTTCATTGACATTTCCCAAGTGTTTTGTTTGAGAAATGCAAAATATTAATTCAATACACAGCTAAATGTTTCTCCAATACTGCTGCTCACTGTAAAAATTAGATATGACCTTTCAGTTATTATGTTTCACCTTGCTGTGAAACAGGGACACCATTGCTACTGAACTCATTCAGAGAAATACAGTAAATTGGACTGACAGAAAAAGGTCAAAGAGCAGAGGAGGACAGACTAATTGTCAATTATCATCTATTATCTGAGCACATATTCATCCAGTGTGATGACATCAGCTCATATTCATGTGCTCGTCATCTGGATGTCTATTCAGAGAATTTGGCCTTCAGCTGCCGCTGGGAAACAAAGCAGGAGCTCAGATATCCTGCATATACTGTACATGCATCTTTTTTTCCTTGCTATGTTTACCTCTACATATTCCATGCATGTCTGTTTGTACACACTCAAGTGATAGTGTGCAGAGCAACCTGACACCCTGTCCAGTGCTACACAAGGTCAATTTGCACCTTTCTCAGCATAAGTGACATTAGATGGTGTAAAAGACCTCCAGGAGTTGAACTGAAACACAAAATAATAATAAATAGCGATTGCTAATATATGATTATATTAATTGTTAAAATGTTGGATGGATTCAAATTAAGTATTTTGTTATTTTAATGCGGGTGGCACGTGGTGCAGTGGTTAGCACTGTCACCTCACGGCATGATGGTTTAGGGTTCCAGCCCCGACACAGCAAGGGATCTTTATTTCTGTGTAGAGTTTGCATGTCCTCCCTGTGCCTGCGTGGTTCCTCTCTGGGTTCTCCGGCTTCCTCCCACAATCCAAAGACATCAAGAGGGGACGAGGCTGATTGATACTCTAAATTGATTGTAGTGTCAATGGTTGTCTGTCTATATGTGTTGTCCTCTCCACCTCTCGCCTGAAAGCTGCTGGGATAGGCTCCAGCCCCCCCCCCCCCCCCCCCCCAACCCTTAACAGGATAAGCAGAAGAAAATGGATGGTTATTCTAATGCAAAATTGCAAATTACTAGCGCTATTATCATTTGTACTGTAAAATTCAAGTTGCAAAACAACGTGTGCAACATAAATTAATAGGTTTTTAAAATAGATCGTACAATAACAACTCAATTTTGTAAGTATTAGTAAATATTTTGTTATTGCTGATTTTATATTTTCATTTATTTATATTGATTATTATGGTCTTTAAGTCTCTGCTTGCCTTTAAGGAATCAATTTTTAAACTGATTTTTAATGAACTACAACTCCCAATCATTAACATTAGTTGTTATAAAGATTTACACTTACACCCATTTACACACACACACACACACACACACACACACACACACACACACACACACACACACACACACACACACAAACAAACAGTCAATCAAAACCTACTTAATTAGTCAAAAACTCAGTAGTTTATAATGTCCTCATCCAGTTGTTGAGGAAAATAAGCCATTTCCACAGCAGCCATTTTGACATGTCAAAGCTGGTAAACCCTGGTGAAACTGATCAAAGTAATTATAGTCATGTTTCATGTGTAATAAAGAATAAAAAGAGAATGATAACTAACTCCAGTCCATCTGAATGGAAGAGAGCCAAAAGAAATATTGTTTTGATCTTCACCAAAGAGGTCATGATTTCAGTTGCAGTGTTTGTTTGTGTGGTTGCAGTGTTATGCAAGAAAACTTTGAAGCCTTAGATGAGGTGTATAGAGACCTCCTTAAATTATGGGGCATATTAATCATAGCCCCACCTGGTGGCAACAGGAAATGGCATGGATTTATTTATGTATTTATTCATTAATGTTTTAGATTTCAATATCCTCCTCCTAGTGGGTCAACCAGATCTGTCTCAGATTCGCTCAGAAATGCCTTAAAAATGTGGTGTATGTGTTTAGAGAAGACTGTGACTCTGCTTAAGGCTGTTACTGTGGCAAGGTGGGCAATTGAATATTTCCCTATAGAACATAAGGCAGTTTTAACTGGTGTCCACATGCTCAGCTTTCTTTCAAACTTCACATGTTTGATGAGAGTTTCAACATGACAACTTCTACAAACTGAATTTAAGTCATGGCCATAGCACCACCTCATTGTTACAGGAAGTTACCCTGATGTTTTCAGGTGACGTGCATATCGTACATGTGTGTTCTCTGGTGACACCTAGCGGTCACAGGAAGTGATCTTTGCACCAGACCACCTTCTCACTGTACACAACACCTGCCCTTTGTAACGTGTAGGTGTGCAAGTGCCCACTCATCGCAGTTGTAATTAGGGTAAAAAGTGTGAGGCAGATGAAAGTTTGCCTAGGCGTGGATATGTGATCTAAAACTGCATTCTAGTTACAATTTTTTTTAAAATTAAATAGGTGCTGTGAAAACTGCCAGTAGGCACCAATATCCCTGTTTATGGATGATTTAGTCCAAGGGGTAGTTCCCATGCAGGTGTTACGTTTAGATTTTAATAAATTTAATGTATTTAAATAACTAGGACCACACATATAAACATGTCTTTCCACCACTAAATGGCAGCCTGCTCACTATTCAGCAGCATTTTGTGCTATTTGCTAAACAGTTCTGCAACATAGCTGCAAACACTTGCTGTTAGCACTGATGCTACTGTTATATATCAGCTGATCTGATCTTGTTGTATCAGGATGGCTTTGAAAAGGGCATCATGTTTCTGTCAACAAAAACTAGTGTTTGCTGCCTCTGATACTGCTGACTCTTCTCAAAGCAGTTATACTATTTCATCCATCTCACAGCTTTGTCGTATGTTCCTTGTGCTAACGTGCTTCTCATAAGCCTCTTAAGCTTCAGTCATGTTTATGGGCTTGGTAATATGAGTGAGGGAGCCTATCCCAGATGACATTGGGCCAGAGGCAGGATACACCCTGGATGGATCACCAGTCTGTTGCAGGGCCATGCCGAGCAATTAGGGACTCAGTATCTTGCTCCAGGATACTTCAACATGGTCACTGGGGGAAGTGAGGATCGAACCAGCGACCCTTCAGTTGCCAGATGGCCACTCTACCTCTGAGCCATGCCGCCCCCAAATTCCCAACATATAATATCTCAAAGAGGAGATTCACTTTTTGGACATTTGGGTTGGTTGCTCAACACAAAATCTTCATTCATGTCTTCAAAATCAGATGCATCACTTTCTCTGTCAACAGTAGCCACTGTAGAATAAAATAAAATACCAACGAGTTAGCTCCTCTTCTGACTGGTGTGGATGTAAACAAAGTGTGGGCTACAGTTACACTGCTACTTCCTGACTGCAATCACTGCATATCAGTCCACCGCAGCTGTAACATGAGCCCACTACTACCTACTAGAGGAAAGGTAAAATTACTCCCGAGGCTTGTCCCTCAAAAAGAAATGTAATGTACGAAAAGTTTTCTATCTGTAATTATTCTATCAACATACACATTTAAATTGATATTCTGGAGCTTTATTTCAAGAGCCTGGAATGTGTTGTGGAGTGTGTAAGATTTTTTTTTTTTAATGGCAGGCTAATGGGATCCTATACACTCGTGCTAGCATTAGCATTGCAGATAGCGTCAGCAGAAGGATCAGTCCAAATGGGTTGAAAACTGTCTCCAGTGATAGGTAGCACTATGGGTAAGCTGGAAATTAGACCAAATGTCCAATGTCCTCCCCATTAAAACATACTTTGAGGAGTTATGTTGTAGCCTGAGTATGACGCTACAACAGTTTAGATAGCATCAATTATATTGGAAGTGGAGAAAATTTATTCCTTGAGAAAAGCGCAAGGAATGACACTAAGGGTTTTTCTTGATGGAAAAGATATCTGATTTTTGACTTGAGCTCTGTTTGTCAGCTGATAAAATCTGACCAGTTGAAGTTAGCCTATGACTGACAAATGGTTCATCCATTCATTCATCAGACATAAGCTGGTTGAAATGTCAGTCCTTTTCCAAACAGTTTCTATCGGCAATTTTGTAGAGAGTTCTATGAAGCAACCCAACTGATGCATCAGCTTTAAGCTATAAACATTTACTAAGACAAAAAGTTTTAACTGCAATATTCTGAGGTCATTTTTGGGGATATTGGTGGTTGTTTGTTCTTTAATCTGTTGCATCAAACAAAACCATCCTAAAATGTTTTTTAGAGAATGTTTTCCAACCTTTAAGAAGACCATTCAGAGGATAAATTAAAAAAAAAATATATATATATGCAAAAAATATCATCAGATCATTGCATGTAATATTCACATTTAGAACCAAAAATGTCTGGCTAGGTTGGTGTAGGGGCAATGGTGGAACAAAATAAGACAAAAAAAGAATTAATTCAAGGACATTTTGTCCGTGATTGTTATAAAGCAGTATTTACTGCTGGAGGTTCATGTGATATTTTCAGTTCTTCTGTCCTGTAATATAATGCAAGGGACTGACTGAGTTGCAGAATTTTTTTTTTTAGGAAATTAATGCTCTCATTTCGTCACCCCTTTCCTCCTCCTCCCTCTGCTTCCCTCCCTGCTGCTAAACTCCTGTCCACTGCTCTCCTTCTTCCTCCCCTTCCCCCCTCCCACTCTTCACCCTTTTCCTCAGCCTCCTTGCATTCTTCCTCCTCCCCCTCCTCTTATGCTTTGTCCTCTTTCTCCTCCTTCTTCAGTTCTTCCCCCCTTTCCCCAGCCCCTCCTACCTCTCTTCTTCCCCTTTCTCCTCCTCCTCCAACCTTTTCCTCTCCTCTCTCCTGCTCAACTGATCTGCTCCTCTCACCTCCCTGTTCCTCCTCACCCCCTCCACTACTCTCGTCTCCACACCTTCTCCCTGTTCCTCCCTCCCCGCTGCTCAAATCCTGTCCGCTGCTCTACTTCCTCTTCCACCCACTCCCGTTCTTTATCCTCTTTCTCTCCTCCTTCCATTCTTTCTCCTCCTCCTCATCCCTTTTGAGCTCACATGGACAGTCCTGGGGTACTGACAGGTAGGCAGGTAAATTATATGTTTCAATGTGTGTGTAGAGTGTCTCCCCATTGAGAACAGGGACATATGTGAAGTAAGAGCTTAATATGACACCACTCACAGAAAAATTCAGTTTGAGAGCTTTGACTTGACACAGTTATTTTATCTAAGAGATGTTTCGCCTTCAATTCTAGAGGACCTCAGGACCCCCAGAATGGAGAGAAGACGTGAAATGAGCCCAGAGGGCTGAACAAGATGAGGGACGACCCTGAGAAGCACCATGAGGAAGGAGAAGACAGACCCTGAGAAGAACGACCATTCACATTTAACATTTAAAGTGACACGAATTTCACTGTATTAGGATTCTTCATTCATTTGTAGCCAATATCTACTATTGTCCAAACATTCTGCTGTGTGAACATTTTTATTTGGGAATTTTTTCTCCATGTTTTTCTCCTTCAGCACCTGCTGAGATGATTCACTCATTCAGATTTTCACCTCAATGATGCAGAGAAGGACTGGAGCCTATCCCAGCAGCCTTCGGGCGAGAGTCAAGGTTCACGCTGGACGGGTTACTATCCCATTGCACAGCCAACACATATAGACAGACAGACATTCACACTCACAGCCACACCTAGAGTCTATTTAGAGTATCCAATTAACCGAGTCCCCTCTTGATGTCTTTGGACTGTGGGAGGAAGCTGGAGTACCCGGAGGGAACCCACGCAGGCACAGGGACAACATGCAGACTCCACACAGAGAGACCCCATGCCCGAGACAGGGCACAAATCCAGAACCTTCTTGCTGTGAGGCAACAGTACTAACCATTGCACCACTGTGCCACCCTATATTCAAATCAACATCCATCCATCCATTGTCTTCAGCTTATTCCTACATTAAGGGTCGCGGGGGGGGGGGGGGCCTATCCCAGGAGCCTGGAGCCTATCCCAGCGTCAACGGGCAAGAGGCGGGGTACACCCTGGATAGGTCAGCAGTCCATCGCAGGGCCAAGATAGAGAGACAAACAATCATGCACACCTACAGTCAATTTAGAGTATCCAATTAGCCGAGTGGAATGGTGGGAATGAACTGGAGTACCCACGCAGGCATGGGGAGAACATGCACACTCTACACAGAAAGATCCGGTGCCAGTCCATCGCAGGGCCGACATAGAGAGACGAACAACCATTCACACTCACATTCATACCTACGGTGAATTTAGAGTATTCAATCAGCCTAGTCCCCAATTGCATGTTTTTGGACTGTGGGAGGAAGCCGGAGTACCAGAGAGAACCCACGCAGACACGGGGAGAACATGCAAACTCCACACAGAAAGATCCTGTGCCCGAGCCGGGACTCGAACCCGGAACCTTCTTGCTGTGAGCCGACAGTGCTAACCACTGCACCACCGTGCAGCCCTCAAATCAATATGTGAAAACTAAATAAAATAATTTTTTAAAACAAGAAAAATTGTTTCTACTTTTTTTGAGGTTTCACATATTGTACTGTACATGAACCATAGTCCAGTTAAGTTAATCTTGTAATGTTCCTGAAAACATGTTTATATGAACAACAGTGGGATTTTACCTGCATATATTTTAGTTGGCCTATTCCCAATAAATATTTTTTCGTCGTCGTCCTCCGCTTTATCCGGTGGGTTCGGGTCGCGAGGGCAGCAGCCTCAGCAAGGAAGCCCAGACTGTCCTCTCCCCAGCCACTTCAACCAGCTCTTCCGGAGGAATCCCGAGGCGTTCCCAGGCCAGCCGAGATATATAATCCCTCCAGCGTGTCCTGGGTCGGCCTCCTGGCCATCCTGGGCATGCCTGGAACACCTCCCGAGGGAGGCGTCCAGGAGGCATCCTCACCAGATGCCTGAACCACTGACATGGAGGAGCAGCAGCTCTACTCTGAGCCCCTCCCGAATGACTGAGCTTCTCACCCTATCTCTAAGGGAGAGCCCAGCCACATGCAGAGGAAACTCATTTCGGACGCTTGTATTCACGATCTCGTTCTTTCGATCATTACCCAAAGCTCATGACCATAGGTGAGGGTTGGAACATAGCTTGACCGGTAAATCAAGTGCATCGCCTTCTGGCTAAGCTCCCTCCTCACCACAACGCACTGGTTTAGCACCCGCACCAATCCGCCTGTCAATCTCCTGCTCCATCCTACCCTCACTCGTGAACAAGACCCCAAGATACTTAAACTCCTCCACCTGAGGTAGGACCTCTCCCCCAACCTGGAGTGGGCAAACCAACCTTTTCCGGCTGAGGACCGTGGCCTCAGACTTGGAGGTGCTGTTTCTCATCCCAGCCGCTTCGCATTCAGCTGCAAACTGTCCCAGCAAGAGAGGTCGTGGCCGGATGGCGCCAAGAGGACTACCTCATCTGCGAACAGCAGAGACGACACCCTCCCGCCACTGAACTCAACCCCCTCCACCACCCGGCTGCGCCTAGAAATTCTGTCCATAAAGGTTATGAACAGAACCAGTGACAAAGGGCAGCCTTGGTCGAGTCCAACCCTCACTGGAAACAAGTCCGACTTACTGCCAGCAACGCGGACCAGACTCACGCTCCTCCGGTAGAACGACCGAATGGCCCTTTGTAGAGGGCCATCCAATCCATACTCCCGGAGTACCCCCCACAGGGTGTTCCTGGGAACACGGTCGTAAGCCTTCTTCAGATCCACAAAACACATGTGGACTGGTTAGGCAAACTCCCATGCCCCCTCCAGCACCCTCGCGAGAGTGAAGAGCTGATCCACAGTTCCAGAGCCCCGGAGATTGGACGACCCCCTCCAAGCACTCCCCAAACTCTGTCTCTTCCATGGAGTATGTGTTGGTGGGATTGAGGAGTTCCTCAAAGTATACTCCTTCCACCGCCCAATTATCTCCCCAGTTGACGTCAGCAGCCTCCTGTCTCCACTGTAAACAGTGTGGGCAAGTTGCCTCCTTCCCCCCCTGAGACGACGGACGGTTTGCCAGAAACTTTTCAGAGCAGACCTATAGTCATTCTCTATGGCCTCACCGAACTCCTCCCACGCCTGAGTTTTTGCCTTGGCGACCGCCATGGCTGCACATCGCTTGGCCTGCCGGCTGCCTCTGGGGACCCACAGGCCAGCCATGCCCTGTAAGCCTCCTTCTTCAGCCTTACGGCTCCCCTCACCTTTGGTGTCCACCAGCGAGTTTGAGGATTACCGCCGCGACTGGCCCCAGCAGCCTTACAGCCTCAGCTCACAGCAGCTGCCTCGACAATGGCAGAGCAGAACATGGCCCATTCAGACTCAATGTCCCCCATCGCCCCCAGGATGTGGTCAAAGCTCTGTCGGAGGTGGGAGTTGAAGATCGTTCTGACTGGTTCTTCTGCCAGGCTTTCCCAACAAACCCTCATTACTTGTTTGGGCCTGTCGGGTCTGTGCAGCGTCTTCCCCTGCCACCTGATCCAACTCACCACCAGATGGTGATCAATTGACAACTCAGCTCCTCTCTTCACCTGAGTGTTCAGAACATGCGGTCGCAGGTCAAATGATACGACTATAAAATCGATAATAGACCTGCAACCTAGGATGTCCTGGTGCCACGTGCACCGGTGGGCATCCTTATGTTCGAACATGGTGTTCGTTATGGACAAACCGCGGCTTGCACAGAAGTCCAATAACTGAACACCACTCAGGTTCAGGTCGGGCCAGCTGTTCTTCCCAATCACGCCCTTCCAGGTCACGCTGTCATCGCCCACATGAGCGTTGAAGTCCCCAGCCGGGGCACCACCCAGTACCCTTCCCAAGGACTCCAAAAAGGGTGGATACTCTGAATTGGTGTTCGGCGCATATGCGCAGACCATCGTCAGGACTCGTTCCCTGACCCAAAGGCGCAGGGAAGCCGGATCCACCGGATCCACCGGATCCACCGGATTAAACCCCAACGTACAGGCAGAGAATCACGGGGCAACCAAAAAGCCCACCCCCACCCTCTGCCTCTCACCTGGAGCAACTCCAGCAAAAGAGAGAGTCCAACCCCTCTCAAGGACTCAGGTTCCGGACCCAGAGCTATGTGTCGAGGTGAGGCCAACTATATCTAGCTGGTAACGCTCAACCTCCTCCACCAGCTCCAGCTCCTTCCCCACCAGAGAGGTAACGTTCCATGTCCCAAAAGCCAGCTTTCATGCCTGGGGTTCAGACAGCCAAGGCCCCCACCTTGAACTGCCACCCAGGCCACATTGCACTGGACCCCTCCCGTTCCTCCTATGGGCGGTGAGTCCAAGGGAGGACGTGCCACCTTTTTAGGCTAGGCCCGACCGGGCCCCATGAACCAAGGCCCGGACACCAGGTGCTCGCCTTCGAGCCCCTACCCCAGGCCTGGCTCCAGGGCGGGGCCCCGGTGCCCCTCCGGGCAGGGTAAACGCAGCACTTGTTGGCTTCTCCATGAGGGGTCTGTTGAACTGTTCTTTGTCTGTGTAAGTATTTTTTGTGAATGGGAAATAGCACACGGTACACGCACGCACACACGCGCGCGCACACACACACACACACACACACACACACACACACACACAATGATCCCACTGCAGTAGTAGTCGTCATCTCACAACGGGAAATAATTGTATGTCATGAGGAAAGATTAGATGGTGTGAATTCAGAGGGATGATGCTGTTTAAAATATTCCATAGACTTGCCATACTTACTGTTCACAAAAGATAATGTTGTTGACAACGTTAGCCATGTTCCACACTGTCCATATGGGACAAACTAGTGTGAGGATGACTAAGAATGTATCATCGGTCAATGATTTCAAGGACAAATTTCTAGGATTCATATACCCAGTTTCAATGATGTACTGTTATAAAATAAAGACAGAACATTTGGTGTCAGAGCAATAGAAAAGTATTCTATTTCAACTGCAACAAATTCAACAAATAATCACTGAAGTTAAAAAATGTCTCCTCTGGGTTTGAGGAATGCTAGTGAAAGGGAGAGGGAGAGAAAAGTCAGAGAATCAGAAAACCATTTGATCCTTTAATCAATTGGCTCAACTTGAGACCTGACAGGGGTGACCTAAGATGGCTGATCAGAGGTCAACTCATCTGGAATCAGCCAGTTCAGTTACAATGACTAAGTGAAAGGATAATGGGAACTTACAGAGTGAACATGATTGCTCGCCTTCCTCATAGGCCGGCGATCTCTTTCATTCATTAACACCCAGTGACATCATCAAAGTTACATTTGTTTGTGTCCAGTGATATGTTTTCATGTAAGACTGAACTCATCAAACCAAGGTGTTCAATAATTCATATTTTTCATAAACTGATGAGTCCACACTTGTTTATGAGAACCAGGTCAATGAGAGAATCTCTAAATTTGGGTTGCGCAAGGTCATGATAGGATGTTGGCTGAGCGATAAGGGGCACAGCTGGAAGTGGTAAATGAATGGATGCAGTGCTTGGCATGGTGCCCAATGTACCAGCTGACTTCATTAGAAGACCAGCCTTTTATCCTGCAGACATGTGAACATGTGTTTCTGTGCTGCTTAGACCAAGGGGGAGGGGTGATGAGGTGACCTGGTGTGGACCTCCCCTCCCCTGAAAGCCACTGGCTCTCAATAGAGAGCTGGTGCAGCCATTTAATTGATATTTTTTATATAATTATTGCATTAAGTGTCCATTTCCATCAAAGATAAACAGTATAACCCCCATTCTATCTAATTATTTTAATTGAATCAATCCGATCTAATCGTAGCCATTGTTTTAATTCATGAAGACAAAAACCTTCATATTTTTCACTAAATATTCATTATTATAATTTAGTGACTTGTAGAACAGTGGAATTTTGGCATGATTTCATCTATTCATCAAGGAAGAAGAATAAATGAAAAACATCAGTATTAGTTGCAGATGGGTTTACCTTACATGTTTAAAAGAGTTTTGTAAGATACTTATGGAGTGATATTGAGATATTGTGACCTTCAATCAAAGTGGTTGAAGCCCAGTTCAGTGGCTGAACGCTGCAACTGGTATTCTGCCTTCCAATTATAGAGTACATTTTTGTGATCATTTTATGTGGGTTCAAATCAGTCATTGCAGTCTGAATGCTTGTCAGGCATGCTTTACAGGCTCCTTTTCAGGTCCTCACGATCCTTTAATGGGCTTCTTCCTTCTATACCTGAGTACTGCCCTAAATTGTCAGGTTTTGCCTGAGATGGACCATCTTCAGATTCAGGCTAAAGCTCTGATCAGGTTGTGTGTTATGCTGCAATATGCAGGAGATCAGAGAGAAAGATATTTTTTAAAATCTCAATATTATGCTTTTAGTCATTTGGTCGCATCAGTTTGTACTTGTAGATATGTGCTTTTATGTTTTCATATTTGCTTTTAATACAAGAGTTATCTCTTCTGATGAAGAAAAATCCAACATTTCTTTTTTTGTGCTTACACAATATTTTTTTTTAAATTACAAGATAATGAGGGAGATTTTTGTTTATTGGCAAATAATTGTATTTATAGCTGCATCTTTTGACACTACCAGCCTACTGCTTTTAAACTCAGTCTATTTCCTGTTAGCATTTCCTTACATTACTGTTTATTTTCACTGAATTGTTGCATTTTCATTCTATTGATGTATTCTTTTGTACTGCTAAGCACCTTGTATTGCAGTTTTGCACGAAAAGCACTACATAAACAAGATCTGATTTTCTGATTTATGCCCCCCCTCCATCTGTCTGACTTAGTTCCTGTTCCCAGCGAGGCAGTGTGCAGTCACCAGTGATGCACAGCGAAGAAAAACACTTAAGATTTCTACAGCATTAAAGGAAGGCATCCTTGTCACAGTGTAGCTGTGTGTGCTACCTCGTTTGATAGGGAAATTGGATCTAGACTTGAGAGGAGAGTGTAATGTGGTTAAAGGCATCATGAAAAGCTAGCTGTAACAGGATTTCTCTGGAGCTCCAACTGACTGCTGCCGTGAGGCCCGTTATTAGGGGAAATCCATGTGTGTATGTATGTTTGTCTGCCACTCTTCTGATGCTGTATAGAAGGTTAAATATCATCCAGGACTTGAATCTCTTGTGCCACTGTACAGCCTTACTTACAACAGGGTCATTAGTGGCCTGACTCTTTTCATTGTGTGAACGTATTGAACCATTTGGACCTTATGAGTTTTGATGATTTTTCAAAATGTGGCAACACTTTCTTGTTTCTAGCCAAATTCCAGTTTCTGAAAATAAAATGATAACTACAGATAGCATATAATGTACACTGTGTATGCTGTTATAATATTACAGATACAGAAATGTGACTGACCACAGTGATTTTCATTTTAGAGGTCCAGGTCTGGGTGGACAGTGATTTTATTAATGTAGCCTCCTTCTCTATCTTATTCAAAGTCTGATCCTCGCACATTCCTCCATTGTCCCATTTGAATTTAAAGTGTACTAAGTGGAGTTTTGAGTAAAATCTGAAAGCCTGATTCATGACAGTACGATGGTTGTTCAAAATGATTTGTTCATTTTCATTTGATAGAATCAGTTGATTGATTCATGAATAATGGGTGTATGATTGATGATAGACATAAACTGTTAGAAGGAGAGACTCACCAACTCAACTTTTTCTTTCCTATATTTTACCTCACCTCAGACAAGGTGTACTGGTCTGTCATTTCTTCCTTGTCCTAAATTCAACATTTGAGTCTCATTCTGCGTGCATAGTTTAGTCAGAATCTCATATTAGATGAGACCACATATAGTGTGCTTTAATAGTAAATGTTTGTTAAATACAGTGTGGTATGACTTCATAAATCACTATTCTACTGTAAAAAACAAAACAAAACAAAAAGCAGAACGATTAGGTAAATACTACTTGTTCCTCAGTGCAATAACTACTGTATTCCTGTTTACTGAATCATTTTGCTGCATGAGAGCATGTATTTTCCTGTGCCAAGGTGATTGTACATATGCGTGTTCATGTTCATTGGAGAACAATTTTAATAGCTTCTCGCGAGGTCAGCGCCTTCGCTATGCTATGTGTGGAATGAGAGAAGGCCTTCACTTGCAGTGCCTTCAGCCGACTCCAGAGAGTCGCGTTCATTGTGTGGCAGCCGAGGGGGAACAAAGACATTTCCACTGGAGGAACTTTGGGTTCCTGTCGATAAGAGGGCAGTGTTGGGAGGCCGGCTGTGTTTATGTAGTCGTGTACAGTGGGGGATCTACAGAGCAACAGAGCATTGCATTTTCCAGACAACAAGTGTTAGCTATATAAATAGTCACCCTTGAAGAAACATCAAAGGAGGAGAAAATTCCACCTGATGAACAAGATTCCCAGCCTCAAGCAAGTTTATGTGTGTTGAGAACAGTTACAAATGAGAAGGACATTTTCACAACACACTAGCAACTTCTGAGAAATGTGACCATAAACCGTGTTATCCATATAGCCACACTGACAGGGGCCTAAAACGCCTAGGCAAATCCCCAGAGGAAGTGAGGATTTGTTGTTCACAGATCTGCTCATTCAATGGTACATTCCATTCGTCTCTCTACACAGGAAGAACGCTGTCACTGATGTAAATACATCCAGTATTACTCAAACAGCCTTATCTAAAATCTAAAATATGGTTTAAACTCAGGGATAAAGCCTTTGTTAACCTCCAAAGCCAGGATTTTGAACAGTACCAAAATTTATTTTCTTCCATTACTTTCAGTCACAACAATTGTTACTGTGCATATATGAGCCTGTCTTGTGTTTTTCCAGGCAATTGTTTCATGTTGAAGATTTTAAAATACTAGTTAATTGGGAGATGACATTTCAAGCTGTTCTCATTTGTCCTTTGTACTTTTACCAATAATAATAATAAAATAATTTGTATATAACCCACATGATCACAAGCAAATATTCTGGCATTAAATCAAATGTTTTTAGTGAGATGTTGGGACTTTTGCAGCCCTTTTATGGTGATAAAAACTGTGTTTTTAGCAAGACATCTGAGTTTTTCTGGGTGTTTTTTGCAAGATATTTGGAGATTACAGCTGTTTTGACGATGGCAAACTTGATTGGTTACAGTATTTTGAAGCCAAAAGATGAAGATTTCTTGGCCTTAACCAATTTCATTTTGTCAAAATATTGTATTTTCCACTTAGGGTTCTAACAGCCTGATTTTATTAAAATGAGCCATCCTCTTTGCAGTATAACAACAACAACATTGGTCTCATGTGTCCAGGGAACGTTAAGGGTTGTAACACTGACACAGTGGACCCTGTTGACAATGGTAGCACTCCATATTTGGGTAAAAATGTTGCTATTTATTGAGCAAACCTTGTCTGTGCCTCCTGGGTTTATAATCTGAGACAACATTAGCTCTTCATGTTCCAGGACCACTGTGTTCTCCCAGCTCTCTGGTGACATTCCCACACTGTCTGTTGCTTTTCCTGCCCACTTATCAGTCACTAATTGGCAATAATGTGGAGGAGACGAAGTTCCATCTAAACTGTTCATTCACTTATCTTGGCTTTCATGTCCTATATTCCCACAGTTGGCTACGGGACTTTCCAGACTTTTCAGAAAATGTACAAGCAAAGCAGCTGCTCACCAACAGCAGTACAGACAAATAGGCAAACAGAGCGAAACATGATTGTCATGATATTCAACAGTTCTTTTCAATGATTATTTTTGAGTATTCTGTGGATATTTTATCTTTTATAGTGTGGATGTGGTTGTAAACATTTTCTGGGAATTTTGAAGTGAACACTCAGATGCTTTAGTGTCCATCCATCCATCCATCCATTTTCTACCGCTTAGCCTGTTAAGGGTTGCAGGAGGGCTGAAGCCTATCCCAGCTGCCTTCAGACAAGAGGCGGGGTTCACCATGGACGGGACATTATTGTATATCGGCTATCTTTCTGAGGGTAAAATGGAGCTGCATTGAGAAAATATTTAGTGACTGTGATAAATCATAAATTTATAATTGTGCATTTGTTGTGTATGTATGTCACAGACTATTGGTCTTTTTCCGCCATGACCCGAATATAACTTTTTTTTTTGTCTCTGAGTAGGATGACAGGGTTGTCTGTGTTTCTGTCCGTATGTCCTATTCTCATTAATACAATATCTCTGGAATGCTTTGAAGGAGTTCATTCAAATTTGGCACAAGATTTTGTTTTTCAAAATTCAAGGTTACTGTCAATTCACAAGAACACAATATCTCAGGAAAATCTTGAGGAAATTTCTTCAAAAATAGAACAAAAATACACTGGAACACAAGATGACCAGAAAACATTGCTGTGGTCAAAGATCAGGGTCACCATGACAAGCACAGGTTCTACAATATTAAAGATTCAAGATTCGGGATTCTTGATTCAAGATGTATTTACTGTCAATTCCTCACAATGTCAAGACACACAGAAGAGTTGAAAATCCATTTAAACCGAATATTAAGAAACAATTTACACTAAAGAGAAGGCAGTGCATTGTTTTTATTTGTTACTGGTCCATTTATTGAAGTGGGAAAAGAAGCTTGTTAACAGAAATGAACAGGACCTCAGTGACACCAAAGCCACATCTGACACCTGATAAGGAGCTTGAGGTCAGTATGGACACCAGCAGGCGTGGAGCCAGAGATACTTCACGGCGGCACACTCATGATGAGAGCCAACAGTGCTAAGAGGTAAAAGGCATGTGTGGAAAGGGGAGAGGCTGTTTTCACATTAGGCTTATCAGAGGATTCCTGTGTCTGTTAAGAGTGCCTGATTCAATCCACTACATCAAAATAGTCAAAATACACAATCATTTACATGTTTTTGCTTTATTCAAGGTTTTACCATTTGACATAAAATCGTTTCAATTTGGATCAATATTATTATCATACCTAAAACAAAGACATAGGGACACTGTAAATACTAGATGTCCCAACCATTATAGTATTCTCTATAAATCTTCTGCTGAGGGTTTTATTGTGTTACCAATACTCCTTGCTTCAGTGCCTGTTTTGAACCTTGCTTATTGATTTTTCACACAAGAGCCAATGCAGGGATGAGCACGACTGCTGCAGGAAGGAGGGTCAGTAAGTTTACAACCAAAGGAGGGAGGGGTTTCTACTACACACATAGAAGAGGAGGCAAGAAGAAAAGCTCTCGATCATTGAGTTGCTATTTATTTTTCTACCGTGGTGTGGGAAAAACATTTTAAAATATGTGAGCAGAGACAAAATGAAAATAACCAAATCTCATGTAGAGGATGGTGTAACAGTTTAGTTGTCTTCAGATGAAGATATTATGGTTAGATAGACATTTTCTGTCTAATGCCTTAACTTGTTTCTGAACGTTATGATGGTTATTTTAAAATGATCAAAGCACATTGACCATGGCAGAGTGATGGTTTTAACTCAACATATGTGAAAGTTAGTCGTTTAATTTTAATTTTAGGCTTGATGACTATTTTCATACAATCATCACTCATTTAGATTTTAATTTTTAATCTATAATATTTTTCTCTGGGGTGTCCACAGGCTGCATGACTGAACATGTTATGACATAGGGGGTGAAGGGTCTTTGTAGTATCATTGTAGTTTCACCCTGGTAGACCATCCATCCATCCATCCATCCATCCGTCCATTTTCTTCTGCCTATCCTGTTAGGGGGGGGGGGGGGCTGTAGCCTATCCCAGGAGCTTTTGGGTGAGAGGCGGGGTTCACCCTGGACAGAACGCCGGTCTATCAGAGGGCCAACACATATAGACAGACATTCACACTCACAGCCACACCTACGGTCAATTTAGGGTATCAATCAGCCTAGTCCCCTCTTGATGTCTTTGGACTGTGGGAAGAAGCAGGAGTACCCGGAGAGAACCCACGCAGGTACAGGGAGAAATATGGAGACTCCACACACAATGATCCCGTTTCCGAGCCAGGACTCAAACCTGGAACCTTCTTGCTGTGAGGCAACAGTGCTAACCACTGCACCACTTCCACTTGATGTTCCTACCGTTAAAGAGAATGTTTTTTGTTGACATTGTCGCAAAACGTGCTTGCTCATGGAGAATTGCTGGGCACAACTCAATTGAAGGAGTAAGCTGCTACACTTATTCATAACAACTTTTGTTGTGATTTGGCGCTATACAAATTATCATGAGATAATTGATTTGACTTGATTTTAACTATTTTGACATACATATGTCAAGGACACCACCAGCTTGCTAGCTTGGGACTGTTTCATCACAAAACAGATGAAATCACAATTCCTGATTTCTGTGCAGCAAAGCACCAGCTGTTACTTGTAGCTTTATGTTACATGCAATGGTAAACCTTGTTTACTAACTGCACTGTTGCATGCCACATTAGCCATTATTGGTCAAAAATTGGATACTTACCGCTTGGTATCCTGCAAATTAAATACGTTATGTCCTTTCACTCTCTTCCAAATGAAAGCATATCAACCACATATAATTAAAATTTTTTCAACAATAAAACTATAAATCTCAATTTAGAATGAGTGCATGCAAACGTTTGTGATTCAGTGCTAACACAAAATATTTATGGCAATTTGTGTTTTTATAGCTACCCATTGCAATTATCCTTTGAAGATTTTCAAAAATGTAAAGCTCATGGGAGTCCCGGCTTGGGCACGAGATCTTTCTGTGTTGAGTTTGCATGTTCTCCCTGTGCCTGCGTGGGCTCTCTCCGGGTACTCTGGCTTCATCCCTCCGTCCAAAGACATGCAATTGGGGACCAGGCTGATTGGATTCTCTAAATTGACGTATGAATGTGAGTGTGAATGGTTGTCTGTCTCTATGTGTTGGCCCTGCAATGGACTGGCAACCCGTACAGGGGGTTACCCACCTCTCACCCAAAATGGGATAGGCTTTAGAAGAAAATGGATGGATGGATGGATTGAAGTCTACTTTTGAATATGTCATCACCACTGTGGCTGAAAGGACAGATAAAAGGATTTTATGTCAGCACAGTGGATGAGATAGTGGTGCTGAAGATTGATAACTTTGCAAGGTAAAAGAACAATTCTAACATTATCTTTAAAGTTGCAACAGATAACATTTACACCTCCTGGTCAGGAGGTGTCTCACACAGCCTTGCCACACTTACCTATTTTATGGGTTTCCAGGTTGATAGAACTAACTGTATATGGTCAGGGTAGGACTACTGGTAATAAGACAGACAATTCATGTGGTCTATCTCATTGCATACATGTTTTTGCTATTGTCACACACTAATAATATGAACCTGTTAGAGGCTAAAGTTGGTAGCTTGAGTGATTGCTATGGTTAGTAAGCAAATGTTAGCTTACTTGTCAAAAGGAAAGTGGCAACCTCAGCATGACTTTTTTTTGCCCCATTTTGTCTTTCAGGTAGACAACCATAGAAATGCTGATCAGATGTTGACACCCTGTCTTGCTCCTTTGTTGGTGAAACAGTAATGGAAGGAATCCTTACGTTTCTCAGCCACTTGATATCAAATTCTTTATGTTGTTGGCTCGGTTTGTCAACCAGCTCCCTCGAATTGAATATTAACATTTTGGACTTGAACAAATCTTTTAAATAATTTTGTCACCCTTATATTTTTTTTCAGCTAAATTTAGATTTTAATAATGAATCTGTCTAAAAGTTCTGTGGAAATTATTTGTTTTCTTGAAATTGTTGTCTATTGCACCTTTAGTGGAGTACCCCTCTATCACTAGAATACACAATGTCCCATAACACAATAGAAGGATACTGAAACGGTGAAGGTTATGGACCCAAATGCAACACACTTAGAAACAGGAGTTGAATCGGTAATGGACTTTATTCCGAGGATGTCAGGAACGTAACCACAATATCAGGCAGGCAAAAACAGAGGCAGTCTTGCAGTGAACCAAGGCAGAAGTGGTTACCAGGGCTGAGGCAGGGGGGGAGTAGTCGAAGCAGGCGGGGTCGAAGCCGGGAAGTCAGTCCAAGAGAAAACGCTGGAGAGTTTCGCATCGAGCATCACAATCTGGCAGAGAACAAAGGGAGAGGAAGACCTATATAGCTATGGGACAGGTGCAGGTGATAGAGACTGATTGGCAGAGGAGGTTGGCTGAGGGAGTGAGACGTGATGTGTTCAGGGTGACTTGGAGAAACCAGTGGTGAAAACTGCAAACCATGACAGATACATACAGTCCTCCTCACACTCACTTCTAAAACTCTGACACACAAAGATGAACGAGCATAACGAAAGTGTGCACAGTCATTGTTTCATCATTTCTTGATATCTATCAGCACCATCATGCAGTAACATTAAAGCTGGAGCCGTGTGTGAAGAGCATGCAACAGCAACAAATATATATTGCATTTACAGTTGAGCGGAGTGGGCTGACTGTTTATTACTGGCAGGCGTTTATGCATCTTGGTTGTTGGAATGTTAAGGAATGTACTGTATAAAGGCAATACACCGTTGTCATTTGACACAGGTGACCTGTGGGCAGCATGGTTCTGAGGTAGAGTGGCCGTCTAGCAACTGAAGGGTCGCTGATTCGATCCTCACTTCCCATAACATGTGACCATGTCAAAGTATCCTTGAGCAAGACACTGAACCCATAATTGCTCCTAATGAGTAGGGTGGCACCTTGCATGGCAGTTTCCACCTGTGCCATGCTCCAGTATGTGTGTGTGTGTGTGTGTGTGTGTGTAAAAATGAGTCCATTTACATCAAAACCCAATTTACTTTCCTTGTTTGTGTATTTGCTCAGTAGATAGATGTTAATTTATAAGGCACGTAGCAGGGAACTGCTGTATAGACATAACACTAATGTGAGAATAGAAAGCTCTGTCAGCAGACACTGTCAGTGTGTGTATGTATGTGTGTGTGCGTCTGTGTGAATGTATGTGTTCCTATGTGTGCATTTATACAGCCCATGTTGTGTGCCTCATGATTGAAATAACACAACCTGATCTGGGAACTAAATTGATAAAAGGATGGGAAATTAAAAGTATGATATTTAAGAATGGATTATAAAATTATGAATATGTTCTATGCAAAACAGAGCAAAAAATTGTCATAGTGTCGAAATAGTGTGTAATAAGAGATGGATGTCATTTCACTTACTCTCCATGCTCTTTCCTCTAGTCCAGTCAAAGCTACATACGATTGTACTGACCCCTACTGTTGGAATGTAGCTCCTACAATTTGAGTCTTGACAATGTACCTTTCCTCTGGAGGTCAGAGTACAAAAGTTTGGAGATGTGTGTGTGTGTGTGTGTGTGTGTGTGTGGGGGGGGGGGGGGGTCAGTTGAAACAGAAAATCAAAATGGAGGAAATAAATTGAACTGCCCTTGATTCTGTGTTATCTGAAATAAAAGGAAGTGATGGTGACCTCGTGTCTTACTTGGCGATCTGCATGATGTGTTGACTTGGGTTTCAGATAGAAGGGGTGTGTGTGTGTGTGTGTGTGGGGGGGGGGGGGTCTCTTAATCATTACACCATGCTTAAGACACAACAAACTATGTAATCAATGGTGTGTCCAGACATTACTGGCTTTTATACGGGCGCACAAAGGAAACCTCTTTGTGGCTCCACAATAAATCAGTGGCCACAGAAGAGTCAGTGACACCTCAACACAATGTAAGTGATGTTCTTGTTGTGGTCACAGTCATAGTGGTGACTCCACCATCACACATTTCTGACCTCCTTAGCTGCAGGGCCTTTTAAGGTGTTGTGCATTAAATCATGCATGAGTGAGGGTTAACCATTAACCAGCAACAATATACAATCAACATCCAGTTGCTGCAGAGCATGAGAACCATGTCTGCTGGGGGTTAATGCAAGCTACATTTCTCCACCCTTAGCATACTTACATAAATCAAATGACATCTGAGACGCCATGAATTATTGAAAGCTCACTATTATACTGATGTGAAATGAATTAGCTTTCAATTAAGTCCTGCACCTGCAGTTTGAGACTCAGAGGGGTCTAACGTGCACATGCATGCACTCACAGCAGGCCCTCTTTTGTGTCAAACATTTCATCCCACTGAGTGCAGGGTGTAATCAAAATGGGCGTATGGTAAAAGCTGGGAATGACACAGATCAAATGAGTAGCTTTTTTCCCAGCTGGTGTAAAGACTAAAGCTTAGAACAAGATATAATTCAGACCTGCGTTAATAAAATGATGCACATGCAAGGGAACAATTATTAGTTCAATGGCTCAATAATGATGCTGAAATCATTTAGTGGTTAATGAATACTTAGATTAAGCCCAAGATGATGCGATATTTAGTTTCTTTAGTCTTATATCTACTTCTCAAAAGTGATGATTCACTCTTGATTTGTTCTATGCTCAATAAGAACAATAACAACAACAACAAAAAAAACACAATGTTTTTAAAAATATTTTTCCTGGCACACTAATTGTGAACACATGCTGCAACTTTAATTAATGTTGCCAAAAGACAAAAGAATAAAATAAAGCGATAATCCAGCAGGCTCATTTGGCTCCTCAATGCAAATTAACTAACTGACTCCGGAGTTAATGAGGTTGTGTGACAGAATACTCATGCAGAGTGAAAATGATACATAAAATAACGAATCTGCATTTGAGAGACGAGGCTGCAATTGGTGGCAAGCGGTAGCAGATGTGAGGGGAGAGAATCCAGCTAGGGGAGGAGGTCATTTGGGGAAGGGGAGTGTGGGTGTCTGGTGACAGAGAGCTGTCGTCTCCATCAGCCTCGTTCGTTAATTATATTGTCAGGGATCCCATTAGTGTTTTTACAGTTCATTGAACTTCTCCCTTTGTATCAACATCTAATATGTGTGTGTGGGTGTGTGTATGCCTTGTAAGACAATAAAAATGTCTGTCTGACACAGAGTAACAGCTCCTTTTTTGAATAGTTCTTTAGTCCAAAGTCTTGAAGTGATATACTTTTATTTAGTTACAAACTAAATAATCATGATTAATAATCAAGAAAAAAATTGTAAGACCATTTGATTACTGTCATACTGAATTTTCCTATAATTGGATTAATATTAGATTGTTTTATTTAATTATTCACTGGAACAATCGTTCTTGAATTGGGCTGCAGTTTCTGCCAACACCATCCCTTTGGAATTTTGTTCACCATGAATTTTCTAATTTTAGGAGTTGTGGTTAAACTTTGTTGTTCATGTCCAAATCAACAGGGCTGGCTACCTATGAAAATGTTTGAATTCTGCTCTATCTGAAAATAAAACTCTGTGCAAAATGAATATGTGAGAAATGGGTTTATCTGACAAAAATAGTAAGACAAAATATGAAGAAAGTGGTGCAGAGTGACATGTATCGATACCTCACTAAGCCTCATAGCAGCAAAGTGTGAGGTTAAGCACACAACCCACTTGAACATGAAGGTATTTTATGACATTTTGCCATAGTGACATTTTATTAGATACTTGAAATGTATCATTAAAACTAATGTTCAGTCACTCAGAGTATCCTTTCCCATCAGTGAAAGGTCAAGGTTCATCTTCAACTTCATCATACCGCTTAGAGAAATTCATGTGGTCACATGTGTCGTTTACAACACGTTGGTATGATGAAAACACATCAGCACCCCTTCAACACACAACAACCAACCAACATCATTAACAATGCAGAATATCCCTCATATACAAATATATCCCTCATATATAAAAATATATATATATATAAAAATATATATATATATATATATATATATATATATATATATATCTCTACCCTATCCCAGCAGCCTTCGGTCAAGTGCCGGGGCTCACCTCAGACAGGTCGCCAGTCCATCGCAGGGCCAACACATACAGTATAGACAAACAACCTTTCGCTCTCACAGTCATATCTACGGTCAATTTAGGGTATCAATTAGCCTAGTCCCCAATTGCATGCCTTTCGACTGTGGGAGGAAGCTGGAGAACCCGGAGAGAACCCAGGCAGGCAGAAGGAGAACATGCAAACTCCACACAGAAAGGCCATGTGCTCGAGCACAGGGAATCTTGCTTTGAGGGGACAGTGCTGACTACTACCAACATGCTACCTATTTTCTAAATACATTCTAAATTTACAAAGGAAGTAAACACACTAACACACATAAATGTCCCTGATAAAATCGTAATATAAAAAATATTGGTGTTATTCATATTTCTCATTCCCAAAAAGCAAATACACATATAGTGCAGACACATCATATCTCATATTTTACAGCCTTTACAAACCAGTACTGGTCTAAAAGGCATCTGAAAGCCAACCAGTGCAGTGTGGAATTAACAGTGGTATCACAATTGTGGACTTGTATAATCCCAATGTAAAGCAGAATTTATTTACTGTAGGAGAGGAAACATACCACTAGGGTGCACTGTCTTTCTGCAGCAATCAACAGTATAGTTTCATTCATTCACCCTGCCCCATGAGGAGTAATTTTGCTTTGTTTACCAAGCAGCAAGGAAATTAGGAATAAGGAAATCAAACACCTCAGACACTTCACACCCAACTAATGCAAATCTGATAGAATAGAACATCATCCAGATTTGGCTAAATTATCATAGTTGATTAAGTGATTAAGTAGAGCAAGTTTATTTTACTGTCAAATACAACCCAAAAAACATACAACTCAAATACGAGACAGTTAAATCAAGTTCCTGATCAATCAAGTTTGAACAAAATAGGGAAGTTTGTAAATGCATCTTTTTAGAACTTTTGTTGATGCTTTGTGAAAAGGTAATTTTATAAACAAAGGTTTCGCTGCCATCTTACTTTTTATGTAGGAATGCAGTTAAGTGCGCAATCCATAGTTCTAAGTACAAGTGATCTGATAAGGGACTTAAGTATTGTACAGTAAATGAGAGCTGAGTGACCTTTTCAAATACTGACTCCTTTACAACTGCAGTACTCTGTATCCTCTGCTAACACATATGACAGAGATACAGTGGTGCTGACAGTTTCTACGACTAATCCTTGACAGTTGCTCTTGTATGAAGTTATTCAAAGTTAGGCCCTTGCCAAAAAATTAAAAACTGGCTCATGCTCATACTTCATGATACAAAAGACATCCTGCTTTGCACTTTGATCCATCAAGGCGATTCTTTTCTAATGTATTAATAGGATAATGTAATATTGTGTTTGTGCTTGTGAATAATGTATTGTGTCAATCTTGGCTTGAAAGTGAGACTAAACTGTTGCCAGGGAGCTTTTAATGTGCTGGGGAGTAACAAATCATTTAACTCAGCTAGAGTGAGTTTAATGAAACTCAGCCATATTATTAAATGGCTTTAACTCCCTTGTTTTGTTGAGTATACAGGGCAGAACTGTTACAGAGGTATCTTGGGGTATCTCTGGGTTTTCAGCAAAACAACCACAGCACTTCCTGTAAGTCATGGCCAAATGAAAATATTTTGGTGAAATTTTTTGTTGAGTCTCAATAAAAGTACTGAAGTATTCAAAATTAAAATTTCCCTTTAGAAAATATGCTTGTCAATTGTTGAGTATTTTTGGAAGCAAGTTCTCCAATATCTCATGGAATTGAATCAAGTCTAGTCAAGTCAATTTTATTTGTATAGCGCCAAATCACAACAGAAGTTATCTCATGACACTTTACAGGTAGAGCAGGTCTAGAACCACGCTCCTTCAATGAATTTACACCCAACAATTCTCCATGAACAAGCACATCCTGCAACAGCGGCGACGAAAACCTTCCTTTTAACAGGCAGGAACGTCGAGCAGACCCAGGCTCAATGGGGACGGCCTTCTGCTTTGACCGGTTGAGGGGAAAGAGAGCAGGAGAGCGGAGCAGAGACAAAGACAGATAATGGAGGAAGACATTTATGCAGAAGGAAAGAGTGGGACAGAGATAAAGAGAGAGAGAAAAGAAAGAGACTGATGGACAGACGGGGGACGTGAGCAGGTGGATCAACTGGATATATTTATATATCTCGAAGATGTTTTGCCCCTGCAGTTGTTCCATAGACTAGCCGCCTATTCTGTGGTTCCTCCCTCTTTCTAAAGACATGCAAGTGGGAACAAGGTTAACTGGATACTCTAAATTGACTGTATGAATGGCTGTGAGTGTGAATGATTGTCTGTCTGTATGTGTTGACTCTGCGATGGACTGTGGACCCATCCAGGGTGAACCCCGCCTCTTGCCCAACATGCAATGTCACATAAAATGAAATAAAAGGTGATATAGTGGACCCGATTAAATGACATGACAAGAATCGGATGGGTGAAAATCACCCTACATTAGTGTTCTAGGGTTAATATCATGCAGATGTTCAAAACTGCAAGCTGAGATTCTACTTTGAATTTTCCACATAGTGACATGGAAAATGAAGACATTCCTGTTCCTACTTAAAATGCTTGTTTGTCTCAAAGCGGGACCCTAGAGTCATACTGTATGTGTCCACCAGTATACAGGAAGCTTCATTTAGTTAAACTTCTGGTTCCCTCTACTTGAAGTCAGTGGAATTTTAGAATGAGTTTTCAGTTAAATGCATCCAAATGTTTGTGGTTCACACAAGCTTGACATGTTTTAAAGTTTTGTTCCTTGACATGAAATATGTCAGTACACATCCCAGAATTTCCAAGCCTTTTCTGTGTCTATGGATCTTAAAAACATGCCAATAGATGGCGAAACAAAACAGAGGTGCAAAGTTATGACGGTGGTGATGTTGAGTTGGCATTCCTTTGTGGATGTTATCTAGCAAAACATAATGTGAAAGTCTCCCAAACTTCTGTTTGCCACAAAGCTGATTTTCCGCAAGAAATATGAAATCCAAAATAAAAATTCCATTTTTGGCAAGGGGGAGCCATGATGATGGTGATATTAACTACTGGGGTGGCCTTCAAAGATCTGTAATCTCAGCAGCACTCCATAGCAATATAACTTGATGGAAGGTCAAGGCCAGTCAAAGCAACCCTCCCGTTCTATAGAAGACTAAAACTAAAATCATCTTTTCAATCAGAGGAGCCCAGACTTGAAAAGAGATGAGTGGGATTTATTCTTTCAGGTTAGAGTATGCGAATGCAACCCCCCCTCCAAAAACAAAACAAAAAAAAACCCCAAAATGATTTTTTTTCATCAAACTAGAATAAATCCCCTCAACCTTTATAAAAGGGCATTTTCTTGAGTAATTTTGTTGGCTGTGTAGTTAGTTGCAAGCATTTTTTCCCCTTCCCTCTATGGTTTTAATTGCTTTTCGGTTGAGCAGCATTACTCCCACATCACAACATGTACTGAGAGAGAATGCGAGCCATGGTGTTCTGCAGCAATAAATAACCTCTTCAGTCTATTACAGGAAACCAGCGGCAAAAAAATCCAAAAGACCGTCACACACATCTAAAATTCCTTTCACACACTCCTCAATCTTTAATTCTGGATGAGCATCTGATGTTTTTTTTTCCTGTTATTCATTTGCTTGTCCATTTCCTCTGTTTATTTTCACATTCAAAAACCTTCAGACTGCTCAAACAGTCCACTTGATGATCTTCGAACATAATTTAAAGTAAGGAAACATAAATAATCTACATTTAAAAGAATGTACATAGCAAAAAATACACTGAGGTGATGTGAGTGGCATCAAAAACATTTAGGTATATGTTTTGGATTTTTCCCATCATGTTCATTTTGACAGCAAATATATACAGTACAGTGGTTTTTGTCTTAGAATATGACCACATCACAAGCTTCTAAAAATCTTTTTGTAATTATTGGAAATAGATGTGACGGTAAAGTGTGATGCAGTTTTTTGTCTTCGATATCCGTCTGCTGTATTTCATCAGTCATGTCACGTCTGCAGTATAACTGGAACATCTAGTGCATTATAAATGCCATCCCTTTTAAATATTCTTTTTCACTTTTTTACTGAAGGTTTTTTAAAACATTTGTCAAAAATTAATTGAACATAGCTACCGGTTGTTACTGATATAATGCAAAGGATTGGATTTTGGACATAAAAGCATGTCATGACATTTGCGTCTCTAATTTCACATCTTCATCTAACCAGCAGATTTATGCTAATTCTTCTTTTCTTCTATTTTAATAAATAAAAATGTGATGTAGCTGTTAGTCTACAGACATAAATCTCTACATTCCAGGCCTGCCTGGCCTTGACTCCCCTGATCAAAAGAATTCTTTCTGTCTCTACATTACTGTCTTTTTCTTCTCTGTCCCTGTATATGGATGATGGTTTCAAGCTGTCCTTCCCACTTTAAATTTGTGTTTTTTTTTGTTATGCTGATAAATCTGTTTAATGTTCCTTTCAAACGGAAATGTATCTAATGTTAAAGCTGCGCCTGTATGAACGACGGCAGGTGTCTTTCCAAGCTAAATGACAGGATATGTTATGAATTCCAGATCCTCCAAAAATACTTTTATATATTTGTATTCAAGTGACAGATCACCAAAACTTTCATATTTCCAGCCTCCACAGATTCAAATTAAATTCAGCCTAGAGATTTGTTTTATTGTGCAAGGCCAGTGAGAATTATTTGTAATCAAGGAGACGGATAACAAATGAAAACATGAATACAAATACAAATATGAGTATGAATTTGAATGCAAATCCAAATCCAAATGCAAATACTTTATTGCCCATAATGGTTTTGTGTTCAGCTTCACCATAAGACATAATTTGTAACCTTTACCGTTAAAATAAATAACTTGGTGTCGGAATTCAGAGTAACACAATTTCCCACTCACAGCTTTGTTGCTATGCTTTTAAACATACAGTATGTTTGATAAAAACAGAATTTTTAAACATTCCAAAAAAAGTACAGAGCTCCAAACAGTATTCTTATACAGTCAAGTAAACAATGTAATCGATAAATGAATAAATATAGCTCCCTGAAGTTTTGTAAAGTACATAAATAAAGTCAGAGGGTATTAAGCTTGTTCAGCTCAGCATGTTCTCCTGCAAGACACTTCTGTTCCTCAGATACTTCTCTGAAGAGGATGTGCAAAAGAAACTTTCTTGCTTAAATTATTTATAACCAATCTGCTTGTTGATGAACAACAGGAGAGACAGAAGTACCAAATTAGCACATTTTTAAATATATTAATTTCATTGGTCATCAGATTAAAACAATTGCTGATTCTCTGACTGACACAGCAACTAGCAGGTGAACATGAAAGACCTTTTCGCTTCAGGTGAGTGAGTGTAACCCTCCCACTCAAAATGCAGGTTGCTCTGTGTGTTTACTTGTTACTCGCTTGTTTGGTTGCTTCCTATTAAAATGATTGAGGGGCAATTTGAAAGATAATATCCTCTCTCTCTGCCTTAGACCTTTATACTGGTGTGAAAGGACCAGGCATACAGTCAAAATTGATGCAAGCCTATTAGATCTGCAAAAGCTCAAAGAATAGATTCTCTACAATTGTATCACTCTAATTTTACGCATGATTTCTGGTCACAGCTGAACTATTCTAGCTGAAGAGGTAAAGGTTATTAACTAAAGTACTCCTTACGGTCTAATTCCAGCCCACACATTATCATTATTGAAAAACGTACCATCCAACTGGATCCATTTATTACCCCTGACTCCACCATTTAATGATGGAACACAAATATTTCCCACACTGGTCAGCACAGCTACCCAAAATGCACAGCAGTGCCCTCAGTGTCACCTCATATGCCAGGTTGCCAAAACCAACTTCCCACTCTCACTTCTACAAAGCTGCCAGCATGTGATGCCTGCCCTGCGCCATGCCTTAAAGGTCAACATGAACCTCTGACCTTGGCTGGACCCTGCCAGGCTTAAGTTCACACAGTTTTGATTCCTTGTTTTGATGCACAGGAAAACATTTGACATGATGGTTTATGGACATAGAGACAGTGATATTATTGTGCCAAGATTATGTGGATTATATTTGTGATCATGTAACTTGAGTTTAACAGTCGTTCAGTCCAGCTTGACTTTATTCAAGTATATACATTCTGTAAAAAAAATGTATGTTACATTTGAGCAGTAAAGAGAACAGAGCTGCTGGTGAAGTGGAGGGCAGCTCTTTGGGGTAACTTTTGAAAGGGGGTATAACCTTCTGTGTTCCTCTTACTGATGGTCATCTCTCTCCAGGCACAGAAGACTTCTCCTTTCTTTGTGCCAGCTGTTTCCGCACATTCTCATGAAAAAAATTGTCTTATCATCATATCAACAATGTGTATAAAATGCCCTCATTACCATTGGTATCTTCAGTGAGTGTCCATGCTTATAATTCTTTCCTCAGTCCCACTCAACGTAATAGCAAGAAATTGCATTAGATAGCAAATATGATGGCTACATGTTTCACTCCAATGTCAATACTAAAAATGTAATTTTTAACATACAAAAAATTTTAACTTTCTAAACTTAATCATGGTTCATGATTGACATGGAAGCCTTGCAACCAAATTCTTCATGGGAAGTTCTCATTTCAGGAGCTTGTGTGAAAATTCTGTCCAACAACTATATTGATTTGAGCCTTGCACAGTTTTAAGCGGCTCTGAAATCCTGTGGCTTTTGCATTGTGCACTGCTGTTGAAATATAGGTTACAAATGATTGTAACCTACAAATTTGATGCAGCTCTCTTCTTAATGTTTACCACAGTATGGGGATGACAAGGAAGCATCATGTAAAAAGAGAATACTTTCATGTCACATGTTTTATAATAAACTGAAATGATGATTTAGTCATTTGAACACCTAATTTTTTATTAAGGTATTTATTTTTAGCAATAAAGCAACAAGTTGGGCTGAAATGTCTTCCCACAGTATGCACCATCACGACAACCAAGGGCTAAAAGCTCAATCTTAAGAGCAAATTACCCCTCAAGATCTCCCGAGCCGAGTGACAGAAAGATGAGCTGAGCCATAGTTACATCTCCAGGCACAATTTGCACATTGTCACCTGTGGCCCACTTATGTAGGTTTGGTCAAAATGTAAAGACTGTGGTCCATTATCCGCTTATGTCAAATGAGCACCCGAAGCACTGATTGCGCAACCACAAAATGTAACCACCAAAATTGGAGCTTGAGAGGTGTGAAATGAGTACATCATAATTTGAATGATTATCTCGGCAGGTGAGGTGGTTGTCCATGACAGGGGAGAAACTATTTTTTTTTCGTCACAGAAAATTGCAAAGATGAGCATGCTCAGTTAGACACACACATATGCTCTCCTTTAAATCCTGGGAGAGCAGGTGTGCAGGGGGAAATGAATCCAGAGAAGAACCTTATAAGAGCTAATAAATCAAACATTATGTTCTATGATGTCTCTAACTGCTCCAGGAATTACTCTTATTTGTCTTAAATAAGTTAATTCTTGAAAAAATATGATGAGCAGGGCACAAACCTGCTTCTTTACACAAAGGGAGAAGGGAGCTCAGAAGGGTCACAATTCGCTGAATGGTTAATTAGGCTACATCATGGTGGGGCAGCAGTGTGTGGCAAATACAAATGGTCAATTCATAAATCATTGTAGTCAGTGTATCATGTTTTGATTTCTAAGAATAAAACAAACACAAAGAATATTTATTTCTATAAAAACTTGCAAAAATGGTGGCAGTAGAAGCAGGTGAATATTCATGAACCCTAAAGCAATCATTTGAAATTGATTAGATTGTTAGATTGTCATTTTAATGTTGCTGATGCCCTTTTTTAATATGGTCTCTTCTCACCACCTTTGATATGTTGCCCCAACTACTCCTGCTCAGTGAGATTAAACATAAGACATAATTCATTTGTAATTTTATTTCCCATCAAATGTTTATGTATACATTTGCAGTTGAGAATTGGCTCATTCAGGATAATGGCTATTCATTTTTCATTTAATTTATGAACTAGCTACTTAAGATTGACCTACAAACTCTGTAAATGTTATGGTGCATTCTGTCAAGTGTGAAAGGAATAGTCCCACTGAACAATATAGCCGAATATAAAGAACTATTAAATAGTCTACAACGACATTCTCGCAGGACAATGCAAGTGCAAGGAGTAACAGGAAAAACTTTATTTTGAAAGGATTTGCCGGATCTAGTAAATCTTACTTTCTGGTATTTAGCAGCGCTTTCGTGAGTACAGATTGTACGTCCTCCGGGCTGAGTTGAAGTCGTCATTGAGTCAGTGTGTTACGGAGTAGTTGTCTGTCTTTCTCATCAGCACTTTACCACACACTCGTCCAGCTCGGGGCGCCTCCACCAGACTTTTCTTGGTAACTTTCGAGCAGTTGCTGCATCTGGACTACGAGGTGAGACATTTCCCGGTTGGTTAAAACAGTCAATCAGGTTTGACAGTTCATCAGGCGTCGTTCAGCCGCGTCCACAGAGGACAGGGGGGCTAAAGTCCTGCAGATTTACCTCTGCGGTTCAACCATTTGGAAGTTAGGAGGCCTGAAAAAGCGTGGACAAAGAATCTGACTGCACTTCAAATACATTTTACTCAGGTTGGTTAAAGGGCAACGGCAGCTTTGACGGTGGCAGACTGGGCTGTTTTTCTCGCTGAATGATCGTTTCCAGATTTTTGCTGGATTACAAACAAATTACTGAGAAGTTAATGTTAAAATAAATGAGGAACTGATTTATTCAAGTTAAAATTTAATCCATAAAAATATTGTCTACTCGTTATAGCCTAATTCTACAGAAGTGTGACGTTATCCCCACAAGGATTATTTAAACAATATCTGTATGTATTAATGAATTTTAGAATCTTTAGTTGTTATTATGTGGTTATATTTGAATATCACGTGGGTTATCAGGCTTTTCAATCCAAACAATTCTCATGTGAACATTGGCCCTCTTCAAAAAGCACTTATCTCTTTGTAAACATGCTGCTATCATGATAGCATGCAGGAACAATTTCCCTCTCTGCTAGTTTGAACTGTGCATCATTTTTAACTCAGTCATTCTCTACTCTGTATGATATACACTTCGGATTACTTTTGTTGCATTATATTCATTGGAATACTTAAAGAGACTTAGGTCTCAAACTGTTTTTTGATGTCATCTCCTGACTGAACGAAATTTACCCTCAAAAAAGTGAATAAGATGGGTTCTGTTTTTTTTTTTTAATTTTCAATTTAGATAACATACACATCTTTGATAAGGTAAACTTTGAAAGTGGATTTTAGTCTATTTGAGAGTAGTACAGAATGCTTACATATTTAAGATAAGGACCTGACTAACAGGATTTTTGGATTGATACTAATTAGTGAGTAAATAAATATTTAAATCAATATATTGGCCAAAATACAAATTTGATTTTTCTTTGTAATGCTTTGATTTGTTTATGTGCAGTGTTCCCTCAAATATGGTTATCAAAATCTTAACAGGATAATTAATCCAAAATCATGCAGCTTCAGTTCTCACACTTTAGTGCAGGAGCCCGACTGGTACTGGACTTTTAGGGCTGATGCTGATTCCACTATGAGGGAATTTTAAAATGAATCCTAAAATCAAAACAATTGATACTGTTTTAGCATTTAGCCTTCTAATGTTAATATCAAAAACTTGACAAAATTATGTTATAATGACAGGATATGTAATATCATATATTATTTCATAGTAGAGATGCTTAAATACATCGGCATGTCACTGGTATCAGCAAATAGGGTCTTTTTTAATATATCGGTATTGGTCTCACGTGTACGTATGCCCAGTTTAAGGAAGTCTCATCGTTCCTTATCATCCATTGTAGTGAATATGTAATTTATGGGCTTTTCCAATTGTTTTGTTTTATACAGATAATAGTGACATTGGTAAATATGGGCTATTGGGCAAATCAGTTGGAAGAATATCATATCAGATATTAGCAAAATAAAAAAAATCCAATATTGTGCAGTAGTATGGTAGTATACCTATTGTTCTAGTGGTAATGTGTATTACCCCAAGAATCGACTAAATTATGTTGTAATTTTTTTCACAGTTTTACTGCATGCATTCATTTAGTGAGATTTTGTGTGATTAAATGTTTAAAAGGCAGAGATGAGCTATATAGAGTGACACCTCAAAGGTCCTCTCGAGTCAGGTGCTGTAGATCAGAACTAATGGGGCCCTCATATACATATTCTCTTGCTGCACCCCTGCAATCTAAAGATTTACAAAGTAATTAAGCTGTAGAAAGACTGAAAACCTTGTCCTTGAAACTCAGCCTATCTTCCTACTCAAGACTGGCATACCCAACTGGGATATATTCCCTTTAGAAAATATTGCATTCTCAAGATATTTTTCAAATACTGAAAAAAAGAGTCTTTCGACATATCTGATTTGGATTAAAAAATACCAAATAAACTGGTAAAGGTTTAGATTCCAATCAGCAGCTTAAAATATTATTTTATTTCACTTGTGAATGCTGGATTTGTTTTCTTTTCTTTTTGTTTTGAGATTTTGCACTTTCTCTGGTCTTAACCACCCCTCACATCCCCTCTCATACTCCCAGACTGTATTTAGAAAGGTACAGTGTCTTTTTGCAGAACTGTTTCACATCCGTTTCCGCCAAGTATTTTGGAGGCAGCGAGATCCCGGGATGTGAAAATGACTTGGCCTTGAGCTTTTATGTGAAAGGCATGCACTTCTGGCTAATGGCCGGGAACGGTCCTGTCACTTTGGACTTTTGCTTTATTTGGCTTTGTGGCTTTTGTACAGTCTGGAGGGATATGTTTTTGTTGCAGGACAGGCAGTCAATATTTGGGCGAGTGTATGAAATGAACAATAAGCTTTTGATATTGTGCATTAGAAGTGTCACCCACTCGTATTAAACTCATTTCAACTGTGCAATGTGTGGGCAGGCAGAGTTTAGCATGCAGGCCATAATGGGTGACGGTACACTGGGCAGGTGCAGTCCAGATTGACTTTCCAATTGTGTATGAAAATCAGTGACAATTAAAATGGTACATATACTCATTTTCTAAACACATCAATTCCTATACCAGCTGCTCCTCTGCTGTCTTGACCAGTGTCTGTCGTCTGTGAACTGTGTATTGCTCTACATGTTAGAATACTCAGATTATATTTTGTTGTAACTAGTAATGTAATGTATTATTGTTGCAATTCCAGTAATCATTTGTTCAGGTTCTTATTCAAATGTGTAAGTGCAGAAAATCTCTTGTTCTTGTTTCTTTCCTACTTGGTGGTTCCTTTGCTTAGATCAGTGGCAGCATACATGTTCAGCTCATAATGGCTACTGCTGTTGCTGCGAGGGAAAATTAAGAAGCTTGTAACTGGTTTTGTGCTGGAGGAGATGCTACCATGGTGATGCAGAAGTATTCCAACAGTCACTTTTCTTACTAGGTAATGGTATAACAAGAGCTGGGTATCCTGAATCCATTAGATTGTGATTCATAAGATCCAAATTTGATCCCAATTTAGAGATGTCTCAGTGTCAGTTTTAATTTTACTTGATGATTATTATTATTATTTTTTTTTTTTTTTACTAGTGCAACACCATGTTTCACACATGCATACATGTAAGCGATTACAACTTCACTTGCATGTTTGTGAGTAGGCAACACATAGCATGGTTGGACACATCAATATCAACAACATTGTTTTTTTTGGGGGGGTGTTGTGAGATTGATGGTGGCTTAACTGTAATGCCTTCTTGAGTGCAGCTTGGTCCTACTCAAACATTGTTGTTTATCTGTTTAAATGATTTCAGAGATTTGTGGTACTGTATGTATACAGTATTTTACCTCTAGGTTGCACATCTTGCATATGGCTTTGCTTTTGTCCAGCTCTTCTGTTGTCATTTCTTTCAATCTTAATACTGCCAGACATCTGCTTTCAGGCCTGACTTTCCTTTCAGTGGAGCAGTTTTGTTCATGCTTTGATTCAAGCATCCCCACATTTAAAGATCTTGTTGTGCAGAGTTGCAAGACTCACACAGATGATCCTGGAAATGAAGGATCACTCTAAGGATTTTATGAATGGATACTGGATCTTTTAGATGAAGATTGATATTATTCTGAAAATTGATATTTTAAGTCCTAATTGCAACATACACTTACAACTTACTTTTTTAACAGCAGTAATCTTGTAATGTAGCAAGTAACTTTTAAAAATAGCAACACAGACTTGTGCTTCCATTGGTGACGGAAGTTCTGCCATGAGCCACACTTCTCTCATTCAAGCAGTGCAGCCAATCCAGAGAACACTAATCTGTGACGTGTTTGCTTGTTCATGTTCTTTTCCTCCTCTCCCTTCCTCCTCTGCCTGTTAGTGTCATCTCTTTTGGTTATTGTGTGTTAGGACGACTCCTGTTCATGTGTTTCTGGTTCAATTTTTAGATGCTTAGAATTCACTCAAATCCACATATATATTGCAGTGGACTGTTACGTTCTTGTCATTTTCATGGACAACCTGAAAGTAATCTCATGACACCAACTCTCCCACCATTGCAGTCATCGAATTTCAGCACCAGATAATCATTTGGGCACATAATTTTGGTAAGACGATTGAACACACAATACTTACAAAATTATAAAAATATGCTTTAAATTGTTATATTTTAAATATTAAGTTGTTATATTACTGCTTTGAAGCTAAACATACTCTTCCTACAACACTGCTACTTTTTTAAAGGTGCAATAGATAATATTCATATCATGGTTGTAGTGCTGCTGGAGTACACCTGAACAGTGCCCCAAAGACCACTGGAGGATACAGGAGGATTGGGCGACATGCAAAGTAAGGTGGATGCACATGGAGGCAGGGAGTTACCAACTAACAATAGAGGGGTTAATGGGGTTTTTTCTATGGAAAATGGGCCCAGGAAACAGGTTTTTAAAGGGATGTTTTTCAAAGACAACCAAACTGACTGACCCTGGAGCTGGGACCCTGTGTGTGTCAGTGGACTGCTTGTTCCTCTCCACTTTTTTCTCCAGAAAGGTTCAAGTCTTATCCCACACAGACTAACATTGGCAAAGATGATGTTGAGTGGAAGGGACTGTAAGTTCCTCTTCTTGAGAGGGAAACAAAGGAGGCTGATGGCCAAGAGAGGCTTCACAAGGGGACAAGCCAGTGGCAGAACACACAAGAGTAATGAGAGTACTCAACCTATGGTAGGAAAGAGCTCCAAGTTAAGGGATTGGTAGCCACAACACAACAAAGAGCTGAGTCCAGGTCCTGATTGGTCCTTTCAGTCTGACCATGTGTATGTGGGTGAAACCTGGAGGAAAGGCTCACAGTAGCCCCCAACTCCTTACAAAAAGACTGCCATACCTGTGATATGAACTCTGGTCCCTGATCTGAAACAATGTCCTCTGGAATCCCATGTAGTCTGACAACATGGGTAGTTAGTAGGGCTGGGTTTAAAAAATCAATAGAATCAATTTTAATCAATCTCCCTTTAAATGGTTCATAATCCATTCATAAAATCCAAAGATTGATCTTTTAACTTGAGTAGTTTTTTTCTTCATTGGACATGCGGAGAAGCAGCATGAAGTATCAACCCTGCTAGTCTCGCGTGATCAACATATAGCGCTGTTTTTCCACAGAACAAGATCTTGTGAGATGTTACTGCCAGCAGTCAAGCAAACATGATGGAAGCGAGTCCATCTCTCAAGGAACAGACAACGAGTTTAAAAGCTGATATTTGGATGTATTTTGGATTTAACAACACAAAACGATGAGTTGGACAAAAAAAAACAAGTAATATGCAAAATATGCAACAGGAAGGTAAAATACAGTGGCAACACGATGAATATTTGCAATGAATTGTGACCTTGTTGAATTGATCTGTAAAATCTGAATGGATACCCAGTAGGGCTGGGTAAATCTGAAAATTTGAATTTGGGTATCCATTCAGATTTTGGCGGTGCCTTGAGAGATGGACTTGTTTCTGCCATGTTTGCTTGACTGGTGGCAATACCAATAAATCCCTAAACACTCTCCAGCTGGTCCTTGCAACTTGGAAAAGACTGTGGCATTTTGAAGAGGGGTTAAAGTAGAGTCAATGAGTGGCAGTGGGTATTTATTTTTAATAGTGATATTGTTTAACCCTTTACAATCAATTCAAAGGCAGAGGGATGCATCGTTCCTTTTCATCAAGAAGAATCAAGCACTAAGGAGGGAAAAGGAAGGCCTGATGGTCCCTGCAACCAGGGAATTTTCTATGTATCTTTCTATGACCTCAGACTCCAGTTTAGAATGATTGTAGGCAACTAGAGTGAAGCGTGGCTCTTGGAACGAGGTGCAGTTACATGGCCTATGCGGTGGAAGAGAAAGTGCCTTGTTTTTACTGAAGACCTCCTGGAGGTTGTGATAAATTTCAGGGACACTGGAAAGATCAGGGGAATTGGGGGTTGTAATAGACAAACTGGTGGAGTCATCTGCTGGTGAGAGCTGAAGCGAATAAAACTCTGTAAATGAAATTGCTTGTTCCAACTAAGAACCTTTCCATGTGACCAACCAATGTAAGTTGCTGTGATTAACTAGCCAAGGATAGCCCAGGATGAATGGAGTGTTGGGAGTCGAATGAGGGGCAGTTGGATCATTTCTCTGTGGTTTCCAGACAGTATGAGGGTGATGGTGTGGTGCGGTGTGTTACCCTGGCCAGGAGTCTTCCGTCAGCAGTGAAAACGTTCAGGGCCACCTCCAGCGGTTCTGTGGGTACACCAATTTGTTCAGCAACTTGTATGTCAAGAAAGCTTTCACCAGCCGCTGAGTCAAGAAGCACCAGCAGAAGGAGAGATAGGAGTTGCTCACACAATGTGGCAAGAATTTGGCCACGGGGAGTTCTCTTCTTCCGAGGTGTCTGGTTTAGGCCCGCAATATCCCCACATTTATCGCTGGGCCCCCCCTTTCGGCTAAATTGGGCAGGTGGAAATCAATTGACCAGCTTTGCCTCAGAACAGGCATTCCCCTGAACCAATACGCCTGTGGTGGTTGTCAGGCATAAGTAAAGCTCTACCAAGCTACATGGGCTCAGAAGACTTCACTTCTTATGACTTCCAGTTGAGTGAACGCTGCTGCTGCTCACTGGTAACATTTTAACCTTACAGTAAACTTGTTTTAAAATGACTATGCAATTGCTCTCATCTAAGAGATTTATTCCTCACATATTTTAGCAAGATCCACAGTTTAATTGACACTCCTGCATTTGTATGGACTAACAATAGCCTACCCGTCCTGCTCTGGCTATTGAGCCTCACCTGGTTGCACCTTTACAACTGAAGTGTCTCAAGTCCTCACCTATGTGGGGCAGGCAGGATATTCATCTGGACCATGTTTGTCTGGTCCCTCCTGTGGTCTGGTCACCAGCCTGTGACAGGTCTGCTCCTGTACTGTTGCTGAGCTTCTCCGGCCACGTTTCCACCTGTCTGTGCCCCCGCCGGCTGTACTTCACGTCCATCTGAACACTGTCTTCCTTTCCCGCTGGAGATATATCTACTGTGAGTCCAGCCGGAATGTCCAAATAGACAACTCATTAATAATAAAGTCCATCTGGTCCAATACTCATCACCAACACTGGTCGGGTTGTTGACCACAGCGTGCCAGCCAACCTAGCTCCATCCACTAACATAGCTGCCAAAAGTGACAACACTGCAATCAGCTTCGGTCTCCTCAACATCTGCTCACTCACGAGCAAGGGGCATCTTGTCGAGGATCTCCTCACTGACCTAAGGTTTGAATTTTTGTTTTAACGGAGACATGGCAGTAACCCAATGACTTTTCCCAACTCAATGAATGCACACCTCTGCGGTTTGTTTACATCTGTCAACCCCGTGGCTCTGGTTTAGGAGGAGGTCACACAATAATTTACAGCAAGAAGTGGAAAGTCTCGCTGGTGTCTGTCCCTGCCTTTAGCTCCTATGAATCTACTGTATGTCAACTGTCTAGACCTACTCCCCCCATCGTTGCAACTGTTTACTGCCCCCCAAACCAAATTATGACTTTTTAAATGACTTTGCTGCTTTTCTCACACATCTCTCTACTCTTTCACCACACGCCATACTCCTTTGAGACTTCATTATTAACTGTGATAAGAACAATAACCCACTTACCAAAGGCTTTACATCCTGCATCGATAGCTTTGGATTTCAGCAATAAACTGATGTTGGGGTTAGGCCTCACCTGGAGTGCCAAAATGTTGGGGCTCGGAAAGGGGGAGAGGATTGGCGATATCTTAAATTAAACTATAAAGAAAACAAGCAATTATTAAATATGATTATTACAATATAATATATTAACGGGGCACCACCCTGGAATCAGGGAACAGCCAATCCTCTGTTATCGACCTCAAAGGTGAACAGGGTAAGCAAATTGTCAAATTTGCTTGGCCAAATTCAACAGCTATTGAATCAATTAAAATTAAACCATTAATTATTTAATTAAAATCAATTACTATCAGGTCTATTCAGTCTCAAATGGAAGGTGTGATTCCGAGCACTGACCCAATCAAACCAGCAATCAAAGTTCAATCCACACACAATAAAACCAGGAGTCGAATTGTTGCAAAACATAACACATTTATTATCACAATATTAATTTTACAATTAACACAGCAATAATCAATAGGTATATCTTCACAGTTACGGACTACTATCTAACATCTACTTCTGTCAAGGGTGTGTGTGTGTGTGTGTGCGTGTGTGAGTGTGAGAGAGAGAGAGCGCGAGAGAGGGTGCGCGTGCGCACCGGAGCGGGTCGGGGTAACTGACCCAAAATGGTGGACTAGGACGAATAGAGCCAAGATGGCTGCCCTGACTTCCGCTGAGTAGGAAGAGGGGGGACAGGGAGGCTGCAGAGTCCGAGTCGCGTGTGTGGAGGTGTGAAGATTCGGAGCAGAGTGGGGGAGGAAAGGAAAGATATAACCTTACTGTAGATTCAGATTAAATGGCGCCGACAAAGAGAAAGAGCTCGCTCCCGCTCGCCGTGTGCGCGCGTACAGGTTTCGACCGAGTCTGGTACGTGCGCTTCCACAGGCTAGGTTACAGCTCTTTCGACTTCATAGACGGTCACCGATCATGAACTCAGCTCGGTTGTGGAAACCAAACAGTGATAACTGTTGTTGATCAGAGCTGAGGGCCCGGCGGCCCGTCTGATACAACAGAGTTAGCACAGCACAACGACACAGTGACAGTAATACAATGATGAGAGCTCGGCGGCTCGTTCACTTGCAGCGTTTACTGTTACACTCTTAACTACGATCTCTGCCCAGACACATTAATGCCTTACTATCGTTGCTCCGCTCCGAGACGGAGATGTTAGATGGCGCTTGCAGAGGGTCCGTTCCTTGGCTCGGATACGCGCCTCCGCGGTCGTCCGGGACGGGGAATTGTCCTGAGCAACACGTCCCGACAAAACTTGCGTCCTTCTGCAGGGTGCGGGCTGTCTCCTTTGGATGCAAAACAAAGTCAGAAAGAGTGAAAAGGGATGCGCGGATTCTCCGTGTTAGGGGATGAGGAGAACCGCGGTCACGTGACTGAATCGAAAGTGGAAGTCTGTGGACTTGACTCGTCCCGCGAGTTGTAGACAGCGGCTCCACGAACAAAAGAGAGGAACAAAGTGAGACGTGGTGGCTGCTCCCTTTCGGCAGACGCTACTTGGTGATGTTAGCGTACCTGGTTAAAGGCGAAGGTTTTCGGCAGTACGTCTGGTTTTATAGGTCCACCGCTGATGATGACGTAGCGGGGACCCCCTGGGCTCTCAGCCAATTAGTAGTGGGTTTCCCCCTTTGAAGAGGATTGCCACACCTCAACCTGGTGGCTGGCGGCATAGTTTTTATTAGTCTTTGTCCTGTCCCATCTCCATGTGGAACAGAGGGAGGAAGAAAATGACATTCGTCAGAACATGGGCTCTGAATCCCAACAATATTGTCAAACAAACGCTTCTCACGTCTACACCATACATCCCACAGCTTTTACAAACACCACTGCATTCCTCACAAAAATCCCCACAAAAATATGGTATTATGTGTCACTCTTGACCAACGTATGCCGATTTATTGCACTTTTACACACTAAATTTCTGTTAATCCTCTGCTCTCCACTCTGGCACAGATCAAATGCAGTGCAGCGGGGGAGGGGTTCTTAAAGGGCCAGCTCTCAGCTCTGCTCTCACTCTCTGCATCAGACTCAGGCTTCTAACTCCTAAACTAAAAGGCCTATAGACTTGACAAATACACCGTTGGATTCGGGCCGGCGTCAGCAACATGGCCACAGGCTGCGCGGGTGCTCAGGCCCTAACAACGCTGCTTGTAGGTTTAATTTAGATTCTCTCTACTCCAGTATTGACTCCGTCATGGGGACCCACAATTTATCCATCCCTGAAGAACTGGTTTCATTTTGTAACACTGGACTTCAACTGTATGCTTAACTCCCTTGCTCTGTTAAAAATCAGATCTGTCTCTTTCTCCATCTCCGCCCCCTGGTTTATGCCTGAACTATGGCTTATGAAAGCCAGAGGTTGGCAACTTAAGCAGCTCTATCGGGAAACTGGAGTTGTTGCCCATAAAGAGATACACAATAACCACATATTACATTATATGGACTGTATTGCTCAAACCAAATGCAATTATTACTCTGCCATAATCTGTTCTATTGAAGGTAACCTTAAGACCCTGTTTTCACTGTTAAATAATATCATCCCTACCTTGTCACCTGTGTTCTACTGCTTTCTGTAATTCCCTCGTCATTTTTTCAGTGAAAAAAAATCCAGAAGATTCACCAACATCTCAGTTTAAAACCCTCCCACTGTATTTTATCTTAATTTCTTACACCCACTCAGTCTTTCTCATCCGTCTTGCGCCCCACCTCCTTAGAGATCTCAGATCTCATCTGCAAAGCCAAGCCATCTACCTGTCAGCTCAACCCCCTCCTCACAGTTCTGCTTAAAGCCAGCCTCCCTTCTCTGGTCCCCCTCAACTCTGCCATTATCCACTCCTTTCTCACCCCTGGAACTGTTCCTGCATCCTTCAAAACCGCTGCAATAACTCCTAAACTGAAAAAAAAAAAATGCTGCCAATTCTACCAACTTCAAATTTTTCTTCAAAAATCCTTGAGAAAACAGTAGCTATTCAACTTAACTCCCATCTGTCTCACAACAATCTGTATGAACAGTCTGGTTTCCGCCCTCTTCATAACACTGAAACTGCACTCATAAAAATCACAAACAACCTTCTCATGGCAGCTGACTCTGGTTTACTCACTATCCTCATCCTCCTTGACTTGAATGCAGCCTTTGATACCATCTGTCATACGACCCTAATTCCCTCCTTTTTGGTCTTACTCACAAATCTCTCCATAAGCTTCAACTGGTTCAGAATTCAGCTGCCCACATTATCACCAGAACCCCCTCTAGCCACCATATCACCCCCATTGTGCCGCATCTTCACTGGCTCCCGGTCAAGTTCCGCATTGATTTCAAAATCCTCCTGTTAACATTTGAGGTCATTCACAATCTTGCACCTCCATATTTGTCCGACATCCTTCATGTTGCCACTTCCTTGCGTACCCTCAGATTTTCCTCCTCCATTCATCTGATCATCCCGTCTGCCCATCTCACCACCATGGGGAGCAGAGCTCTTAGCTGCTCTGCTCCTCAGCTCTGGAACTCACTACCACCTGAGCTCAGAAATATCATCTCACTTCCACTTTTCAAATCCACACTCAAAACTCATCTGTTTAGGACTGCTTTCTCCGTGTGAGTCACATTGCATTTTAACCTGTTATTTCCTGTGTATCTCTTGTTTTTTGATTGTATTTTTAATCTATTCATTGTGCAGTGACCTTGAGTGCCTGAAAGGGGCCTATAAATGAAATTTATTATTATTACTGATATTATTGTTATTAGTTACATGTGGGGAGCTGTGAGGGGGAAGTAGACCCAGGTGCAGACAGTGGTCAGGTGCACAAGAGGTTTTTATTTTGAAACGGGGGAACTTGAGACTTGACAACTGTAGACGGGGAGACATGAGAGCATAACAAGACACAGAAGCATGACACGGCACAAAACACGACAATGGACCAACAACCTAACAGGGGAAAACACACAGGTTAAATACAAGAGGGGAAACAAGACACAGGTGGTGCAATCACCCAGGTGAGACACATGAGGTAATCACAGGAGGGAGGTCAGGAAGACAGGACATGACTACAAAATAAAACGGGAAGCACGAGACAGGGACCGTGACAATTATTAGTATTATTCGAAGAGGGGGAAGAGGAGGGACTGCAGTCAACAGGAACTGGAGTCGAGGAGCTTCTCTCTTTCTCCCAGGACTTCTGGCGGTTGTCTATGTGTGAACAAGGGAAACAAGAGCATTAAGGGACACAGGTTCTTCACACTAACAGTTCATCCTTTATGAATTCACTCAGTCCCTTTTATGAATGCAGCCCTAATTGCCTCCCCTGTCCAATCTACTTCTGCTGCCAATGTCTAAAATTTGATTGCATAATCTGCCACCAATTGTTTTTCTTGGGACAGGGTCATGATTTGGATTGAAGCATTAGTTAGTCAGGATGATCAAAAACTGACTTGAATTCTTCTAAAAAGCCACTATACAGTACACCCTCCAGTGTTTTTTACAGGTGAATCTTGCCTCTGCCTAAACCAAAGCTCTACCCCTTAGCAGCACAAAGATGTACTAAACTGTAGAGAGGTCTGTAGAAAAGATTAAAGGTTTCAGTTGGAAATATGTTAGGCATTGGAACAGAAATCATTACATAGATTGGGCTGACCTGAGAATGGCTCTGGAGGCACTCTTGAGGTGAGACACCAGGGCTGTAAATGCGGGGTGGGGGGGGGGGCTTGCTGGGAAGCAAAGCAGTAAGCTGTTGAGAAAGACAAATGGAGACCTGAGTGGTTAAAACAGCTACTTGTTGTAATAATAATTGATTACATTCAAACAAAGCTTGAATACTGCTGTGATGGTGCTCCAGGAGAACTCCATGTTTCCATGTTTTGAAACAGCTCAATGGAAGTGACCTGAATCAGGGGCCTGGTCTCCAGGGTCCATTCTCTTGTCCAGATTGTTCTGTTAAGGTTCCAGTGAATGCCTAGACCCCAGATACAGACACAAGCCACATTTACATGCTGACTTTTTCTTCATTCTGATTGAAATTGTTCCGATTGAAGAGTTCGGGTCAACTGTTTACATGTGACGTGATCTATTCCGATCTGGTGTTTACATGTGCCACTTCATTTAATCGGAACTGCCCATAATTTCGTCCATCAGCTCGAAAAACGGAAAGTTTGTGGGATCATATCCACTTTTGTTGTTGTGCCGTTTAGCCTTGTAGTAGCCGGTCTTCAGAGTTTTCCAGTGGTTTCTAATTTGTTCGATGCTTCGGTCGATGCCGGCTTCGTTGAGTTTTTCGTGGACTTTTTTGAAAGTTGAGAATTTCTTGTTTTCCTACCGTCTCAGCGTGCGATAATGTTCAGGTCTTTGAGAGTTTGTATTAAAAATATACTCCCTGCGCAGACCAGTTCTGCGTGCACTGCTGCTTGGAAGCCATCATTTTTATCAAGTGAGGAAACGTCACTGCATATTTACGTCAAGACAGAGCATGCACAGAAAGAACACAGCCTGACAGCATTCCGTTTCACCGTTCACATGATAAGATTTTACATCTGATCGGTTTGGGAAAAGGAATATTCTACCCCTGTGAAACCAAATGAAATTCCATTCGGTTTAGGCCTCTTTATTCGGATTGAGGTGTTTATATGGAACATTTCTATTCGGTTTGGGCTTCTAATCTGATTCTAATTGGAATATTAGGCTCCATGTAAACCCAGCTACTGACACTCAAATAGGTCCCAACAGCAAGGAGCGTTTATTGGAATCCAGGTAGAGTTTGCGGAGTGGGTTGAGGTCCTGAGATGACAGCACAGAAGTTGGTTGAGGATCACAAGGAGCCAGAAGCAAGAGGCTGGAGAGCAGACTGCTGCTGAGCTGTGGTCACCGGAGAGGAGGAGCATGAGTAGTGTTGAGGGAGGAAAGCTGCGCAGGTGAATCAGGCGGGGTAATCTGAGAGACCACGGATGGTAACGGATGATCTTGCAATGAGTGGAGGAATGAGCTGGTCTGAAAAAGGTCATGGTAAAAAGGTGATTTGATGCAGGTGTGGGATGAGCAACAATTGAAGGCCTGAAGGATTGCCAGCACCATGACATGGGGAGACAAATATAAATATGAGAGGAGGGAGAAAACAGGAAACAAAGGGGAAAAAACATGCTGAGCCCTGACAGATGTTAAGACTTCAGACCTGACAACTTTAGACAGTTTTAGCTGAATTGAAAATACTTTGACTGTGGTCAGAAATAGATGAACTTAAATCATGTTGTGCATAAGACAAAGTAGTGTTGACATTCATTTTCTAAGTTAAGTAACAGCTAAGTCTGATACATGAAGGGAATTTTAAAATGTTTTTGTGCCTCTGCTATTTACTAAGACAGGAATATTTTTGCATTGTCTTGTTGCGTCATTGTACTGTATTTGTGGATAAATGAAAAATTTTTTATTTTATTTATTTATAAGGATACAACACTCCTAAAGCAACAAATAGGTTAATGTGGCAGTGGTAGCCAGTTGGATAATTTTGGTACGATGAATTAACATTTAAAAAATATACTAAACACATAGGCACTTATCAAAGTTAGCATGCAATAATATCAGTGTAATGGTTTCAAAAGAGGCAGCACGGTGGTGCAGTGGTTCGCACTGTCGCCTCCATAGCAATTGACCGTACGTGTGGCTGCGAGTGCGAATGGTTGTCTGTCTATATATGTTGGCCCTGCGATGGATTGGCAACCCATCCAGGGTGTACCCCGCTTATGCTTGAAGGCTGCTGGGATAGGCTCCAGCCCCCCTGCAACCCTTAACAGGATAATCGGTAGAAAATGGATGGATGGATGGATGGATGGCCGTTGAAGCTGACAGCCAGGAGTTTTTCTCCCACGTTGTGTGTCTGAGTGCCATGAGACAGATTCAAAGGCAAGGTCAGTGCTCTAAAGAAATCAAAATCTCATCCACATATACTTTTTCCCTCCAAATGGTAATTAAAGAAGCACAATCTGACCCAAATTATTTTCTGTTCTCTTTAAGTGGCTCAGTGTTATAATTTTAGTACTTTAGTTTAAGTTCACTGGATACAAGGCAGTCCAATTGTATTCAACACCAGTGGTGTCATAACTTTACATGTCATTACAGCTCTTGTGTTTTAATATAACTACTATAATAACTACTGTTTGCTTATAGCAGTACTGCAATTTTTGCAGTTAATGTCTTTTACCTCTGTTTCATCATTTATCCCGTGAGGAGTCGAGATGAGACAGATAAACTAGCAAGCAATGTAATTAATCCTAAAATGGAGAATATCTCAAACTCTTTAATTTCCTGGCATTTTATCAGTCGAGATGTCAGGCAAGAATTTACATACCCACAGTTGACCAAGGATATGTCATCCTCCCTACAAATGGATTGTTTTTCCAAGAAAGTGTAATTAAAAAGAAACTGTATTCATCAGATGTTGCCTTTTTCACAACGGAGAATTATATTGAGCCAAATTGTTTGGTGTGTGTGTGTGTGTGTGTGTGTGTGTGTGTGTGTGTGTGTGTGTGGATGAGAGAGAGACTGCCACTGGCTGAATCATCATGGAGAGTTAGTTATCATTTACAATAAAAGGAGGCTAAAGTAGTTGTGGAGCCGAACCCAGCGGCTCTTGGGCTTCTTACTTCTGCTTTTGTTTTTCAGCATAAAAATACAATTGTTAATATCAAAATTAAAATGCAACCAACACCTCTTCAGGTTGATTTAACAGTAGGTTTACCTGCTACTTTAGTTTTTTTCAAATCCTACAAACAGCAAGTGACTTATTTAGAACAGCTGTCTTTGCAAAAGCCAAAGTGTTTCCATACACCAGACCACAATTATGGCTTTATAATTTCTTGCTTGCCGGCTTCTCCTCTGTCATCCGTCATACTATGTTTTGTTGTACTGAAATCTGCACTGCTGCTGGCACGTGGCGATGACGTCACCGACAGGCAGACCGAACCAACTAATTAATGTCTTTATCATTAAAAGTTCCAAAAAAAAAAAAACTTCATATAAATTCTACCGCGCTTAAATGTAGTGTGTTATTTCATAGTATCGATACAAGCGATTGATTACATTTTAAAACCATTGTAAACTGATTTATGTCATCCGGAAGGCCAACTTGACAAGCACAGATCCATGTAGGTGGATCATAGGAATATAAATTAATACATTGATGTAGTGGATGAATTTTTACACCCCTGTATTACAGACATCTGGACCTTAGAGAGACATTGCCATAGATTGCTTCCCTTGAGGTGGTCGCCTTTGATTTGAGGAACTACAACGAGACCGATAGATGCAGGGTTATTGCTGGTTACATCAACAGGCGATACAGATGGGATTTGTGGTACACCTGGACAAAATACACCAGATCATGAAATCCCTTGGGAAGCCTGTGTTCTTTCAACCTGGTAATGTAAATGACGCATTTCCTTATGGAAAAAAATAGAATATACTACCAAGGTTGCAAGAAAAAATATGAGCTCATTATTTTTATCTTGAAAATTTGCAAGAGAGAAACTTGAAAATTCTGAGTTTGAAACTCGGATACCCCCCCTCCCCTGTCGAATTTTTTTCTTCCTACAATGACCTTAGAACAGTACTGAAAGAAAGGTGATGAAAAGCTTTACTGAGATGCATATTTGTCCACTTTGATGTGCTGCCCTTCATCTAGATTTGTGCTACAGACAAATGATTGACATTTGACCTACTGCTTTAGGGAGAATCTTCAATAGAATGAAAAAATGAATAAAAAATTCATTTCCAGCTTTGTGATTTTAATGACCAGTTTTCAGCTGGGTTCTTTTTATAGTTACAGCTCAAATCATATTCCTACAGATCAGGGTTGTTGGCTACGCTCAGCTATATCACAAGATTTGTCAAGCTTTTTCTTTTGGTTAAATCATGACTGCCTTAAGTGAGCTTTGTATCAGGTTGAAAAGAATGTGTACCAAATGTGAAAAGAGACATCCAGGAATCATTAACCCTGCTGGACTTGCTGTATCAGATGTTTTAAAGTAAACTAACATGTCATTTCACCATACCAGGCTGTTGGGGAATTTGTGTTATTGTATTTGTGGGGTTTGAAAACAAGGATCCCTCTATACTTGAGGGATCAGTGGATTTGTAGGGACCAAAATGCTGGACCCCACAGTCTTAATTAGTTGTTTGAGAATACTGAATGAATTTTACGTATTTAGTAATATTAGAAGAGAGGGAATGCACTGTCTCAATGAAGGGTCCCCATGAATAATGTAATGTGTGTGTGTGTGTGTGTGTGTGTGTGTGTGTGTGTGTGTGTGTTTGTGAGGGAGAGAGACAGTTATGTATTCATTCTTAATTAATCATTTTTTCCTCTTATGAATTTGTACACTCTGCAAATGAAATTCCATCTTGCAGTGACAATATTTTAATCCAACTTGAAACCCAGATTTTTATTTTCAGCTATTTCACATACAGTATAGGATTTCATAGATGTACAGAATTCTAAAAGAAATATAATCTGCCCCCAAAATTATGTACAAAACATGAAAGCCTTCTTTCTCCAACGGCCAAAAAACCCTGGGCAACACACGCTAACATCTTTTGCAAAAAAACAGGTTTGATCGGAAGGGACAAAGGAGCCTGCAGGATACACTGCTATATATCAGCCCAGATTCATATTGATGGTTTGCATCTCACATAAAACAATGGGCCAAGGCTCCAATATCTAGGACTGCAATCAACCAAAGAAATTCTTGGTCGACTGAAACCCTCAAATTTTGACTAAAAATCGACTAATTTTATATATGAAAAATATATTGTGTCAACTATCAGCACAAAACCTGTTGAGGAATATTTAGACAATTGTTTTTGTCATGTCATAATAATTGACCGACACTATCATTTGTCCTGCGCACAGAGCGAGACTGAACGGAGGAGCTCAGCATCGCGGCTGAGACACAGACATTTTAATTTAAAACTTTACTCTTAAACACAAAAGGCAAGTCCACTGTAAGAATTTTTACAATTAAAACAAAACAATTACTAGACTAAAACATTGAAATATAATTTCTGATATGTTCATATACTCAAAACTGACAGGGCAACCTAAGGTGGACAAGTTAGCTTACTGTTTCTAGGTGATACGTCGCTGTGTTTGTCGTGGAGCTGTGATATGCAAACTGTTGTTTGCAAACTTTGCATTTGACTTTTTTCCATTATCTATTTTCATGAAATGCTGCCACGCTGCACGTCTTTGACATGGTGGATGAGGACTGACTTTAAATGAAACCGTCAAAATTAAATATACATTCATCAAACCACCAGACATTGGCCTTCTAGTACTCTTCAGTCTGTCCGTCTCGAGTGGGTCGGGCGAGTCCAAAATAGCACAAACAAGGGGGGTGTTCAAAGATAGATTGTTATCTGTGAAACAGGGGTGCTTTCCTCCTGATGAAATTAACGTGGCAAAAAATCAACCAATCAGAATTTTGGTCGAGCCAGAACGTATCGACTAATAAATCGACCAGTCGACTGGGAGATTACAGCCCTACCAATATCAGCAATATACACTGAACCATTTGTGGGCCATGCCCCTCAACTGAGTTACTGCACCTTCCATACCCTTCAGGCCAAGCCTCTGGTTCAGGGCTTAGTGTCTTTTTATCTTTACCATATCAAAAGTGACAACAACCTTCCATCCATCCATTTTCTTCCGCTTATTTCTTCTTCCCAGCAGCTACGTGCGAGAGTCGGGTACATCCTGGACAGGTCGCCAGTCCATCATAGGGCCAACACATAGAGACAAACAACCATTCACACTCACATTCATACCTACGGTCAATTTAAAGTATCCAATTAGCCTAGTCCCCAATCGCAGGTCTTTGGACAGTGGAAAGAAGCCGGAGTACACGGAGAGAACCCACGCAGGCACATGGAGAACATGCAAACTCCACACAGAAACATCCCGTGCCCGAGCTGGGACTTGAACCCGGAACCTTCTTGCTTTGAGGCGACAGTGCTAATCACTGCACCACCATGCCGCCAACAACAGCCTTTTACATGAAATAAAAATTGAAAACAAGCAGTGAATTTAAACCAATGTGTTTCATTGTCTTCCAGGATCCTGTCACACAACTCAGCCTCATGGGCAGCTACATAAAGTTTGAAACTCATGGCTGGGCCAGGATTGTACCCTGAATATTTCTGTCATTTTTGGCAAAGACAGATGGTAGTCTTGTGTTCACGTACCTCAGGTTCCTTCGCAAGAGTGACTCTTACTTAAACTTGTTGTTGATTATCTGATATGTCCCAACTCTGGAAGTCCAAAACAAAGTGAGCCTCAGGTTGGAATAGAGCCATCCAAGTGTCTGAAAATTACCATGTGAGCTCATTTGTAACTCATTTGTGAGTCAACTGCTTTGGTCTGTGTGGGTAGATCTGGTGGTGCTTGGTATGATATTCTAGGCTAGTTTTTCAGGGCAAAATCCTACAGCACAGGCAGTGAATGATACTAGCATCGTGAACTTGACACCCAGGAAAAACATGAATGTATTGTAGGCTCTCTTCTTGTATGTTGTGATGGCTGCTGCATCCTCTCCAGACAAGGATCAGCCCCTCCTGCAGCTCCAGGAGATTGACTCCAGTCGAGTTGGCAGTCGCGTCCTGTCCCCCATCCTTAGTTCATCCTCCCCTAGTCTGTCCGTGGAAACCAGACAGCCAATCTGTATTCCCTCCCCTTACACTGACCTTAGCCATGATTTCACAACCATTCCCTTCTATGGTCCAACCATCTTTAGCTATACTGGCCCAGGTATTTCAGATTGCCCCTCAATCCATCAGCCACTACGACCCTCTTTATTCTGGCCCAGCCATGGCAATGTGGGGCCGCCTATACCCCAGCACCACTCCCAAGCTCGCCCTCAGCACAGCCAGCAAATCCAGAGTGCCTGGGTTGAGTTAACGCCAGTGGACAATGTCTTGACAAATAGGTAAGAGAATACTTCCTTTGTTGCTTTTGAAATACTGATTTTATATTTTATTCATTAGTATCCCATCAACATATTGCATAATTTAAGAAATTGAAAAATGCAAATTTAAGAATCAGTAGACTACAAGTATACCAGTAAATCAATTTGAATTATCTCAGCACTAATGAACTAATAAGAAATAATTAAATAATGCAGAATGTCCATAAAATCAGTCTTCATTTAACAACAATCACTGTACATTAAAACATTTTGTATTCATATCAATGATACAGTAATACATTAATAGAATGCTTCTCTGTTAGCAAAAGAACGTCTGGGAGGTGTTCCCAGGAGAGCGAGGAGGTTGTGGTGTCATCGGGAGGAAAAGCAGACCTACTACACTACTGTGCAGTGTGTCGTGACTATGCCTCCGGCTACCATTATGGTGTCTGGTCTTGCGAGGGATGTAAGGCTTTCTTCAAGCGGAGCATCCAAGGTGAGACACAGAAACACACTTAAGTCATTTGGGGGAGTCTAAGTCATTGACCAAGAGTCAGTTGAGGGCAGTAAAAATACAAAACGATGACATTCACATCACAACTCTACAGATCATATTTCAAAACTTGTTCAACATCCTATATAAAATCCAAAAGTTGAAACATTGCAAGGATTTATGTGACACTACTGCCATATTGCCAATGTAGTGAAGCAGTCTCTTCAAATGCACACGTATGTAACATCACCTGTCACTATAAAACTGAAAATACTAAAACTTCATAAATAAATGGAAACATCATTATTTGCAATATATGCTCACACCATTCAGTATGTGACTATGAACACAGAAAAAAAGACATGATGTGCAATGCATGTGCAATCACAACCAGCTTCACAGGGCTGTTACAGTAAGAATAAGAATAACAATACTTTATTTGTCCCACACTGGGGAATTTAAATGGTTTCAGCAGCATTTACACAGAGAATAGCATTTACAGAGCATAAGCAGAAAGGATAATATGAATTAAAAAGAAAAAAATTATGAAATAAGAAAAAACCAAAATAAATATTAACATTTATATGAGACAATTACAAAAATATTTACGTTCAGTATGAACAACTGCTGTGAAACAGTACTAATACTGAACGAACACTTCATAATGTTTTAATTAGTAGCTGTAAGTTAGAACAAGTGCAAAAATATGAACCTAAAAGGTTCATGCGGATATTTGTTGTGGGGTTGCTTGAGGTATCAGAAATCATGTAATCACCTGCCGAAGATGATGGTTTTCAGACTAGGGATAAGACTTTAAACAACCCCAACCGTTGCTCCCATTGCTCCCAATGCACCCATTTTAAAAGCCATCAGACTTCAGGGTAACATGGTTTTCTTTTTTTGAAACCATGGACAAGTGAAAGGTACTATCCATACCAATGTTCTTGAGGACCTTTGAATGCATTTGTACTGGGCACTGTAGAACACTCTTCCTTGGACTATAGCCTTTGTTTAGAGCAAAGATGCCCAATCACCATGGCCATAGCACTGTGTTCTTCTGAAAACCGTCTGCAATTAAGTCTGCTCATTCATTTATGTACACAACAGAAAAAAAATGAATTTGCAAATAATTTGTAAAACAGATAGTAAAATAAGAACTTGAATATCAAAAAGTTTTAACACTCAGACGCAGGGTGTGTCATCAGAACACTATTTCAGATGGTTTCCCGCAAGAGTCTGTTTCGTAAGATGTGTGCAAGTGAGGAACACTGACCTCTACCAATATTCATGAGGACCTTCTGAATGAATTCAAAGGTGTACCTCAGTTCTTTCGAATAATCAATGTTAAATGCAAGAAGAAACCCATCAGCAAGGCAACAACATTTGGGACATCACCCAGGTTACATAGGACCACTGCCTCCTCAAGGACAACCGAAACATCATTAAGATCCTCTCCTCAATGCCCACTTTCGTCCCCTTTGTGAATATGTCCTTGTTGTCTGCAGCCTATAAAAATTTCAAGGAGAGCGAAAAATTTTATTTTTTCAACGTGGACAGCAAGAAAGTGTAGGATTTTCTGTTGGCTTAAAGTATCAACTTTCAAAATCAGTTTCAATGCATTAAGCACCATCTTGTTGTAGACAGCCAAAAAAAACACAGCTGTTTGCTTCGGATTCCATCAAAATGTGCTCACGGGAATATACAGTAAATACATAGATTTAGACCAGTTTAATAATGCAATGATAATAATAATTTGGTCATGCCTAATTTAACATACCACCACTCAGTCTAGAAAAGATGATTATTATTACTACTACTACTACTACTATTACTAATTGTCTAATCCTAAATCATGAAAAATATGAGTGTCATGATCTTGATTGTAAATTGAGAATTTTAGCAATATGACCAACAAAATCAAATGTGGAATCAGTATAAATTCCCTGCTGGGTCACATCCGGCAGGTATGGCAGGTACTTCCAACATAGAATAAGCTATATGCGCTATTTTACATCATTACCGTAGACCAGATAGGAAATATCAAAAATATGGAATGGAAGATGGTAACAAATATGAGGTACATCATCAATGAAACTTCCTGTGAGCCTGATCAGACCTGCTATACCACTTTTCGCTCTCTAAATCTCCAGGAGCCTCCCAAGATAGTGGTTCAGCTCCACAAAAAGGGAGCATTTCTTGTCAGCAGATGTCAAGCGAGTAAATTCTGCTTTGATCTGTTGATGCGGTCTAATGGAAAAATTGGTTAGAAGGCAAATTACATGGTTTTTAAATAAAACTGTTTAAACTGGAAACTTTCACTTTTCATTTTTATACTAAAAAATCTTTAATGGAAGACATACAAAATGACAGTTTTATCTGAAGGGCTGTGTATCACCTGCAATAGAACTATAATAGTGATTATCATGCTCCCATTTTGGAGATGCACAGAGGAACACCAGCACAAAAGCTAAGCAATGTCTTGCTGTGGTTAGGGTTAAGTGCATGTTTTGTATATAGGATATTTTCACCACTTTGGCAGCAGACAGCTTAGTCTGCTCGCTGTCACTCAAGTTATTTCTATAGTAATTTGCAAAAAGTAATTTTTTACCTTGTACGACACAGGAGTTATTGGTCTAACGCTACCTTGATTGGCTTGCTTATGGTGTGTGTGACTTGGGTGAATAAGTACTACCCTGTGTAACAAAAACCAGGTTTCAAGGTAAAGGCCTGAAAATATTCTAAATATAGTGTATGCTTTGACTAATTCTTTGGTGGGTAAAATATTTTTTGTGTTACATATAACAGCAGTACATTGGTTAGCTTCCTTTTCTGGTACTCCTGCTGCTTCTCCAAACTTGGGGGCCACATACCTAGGTAAAACACTGATTGTGAAAATCGCTTCATAAAACTCTGTTTCAAATAATTTCAACTATCCGTTAAAGACTTTCAGTGTTTAAAAAAGAAAATAAATGAGGCCAGGGTGTCATCAGTACTTTTTAACAGGTGCTATTCTTTCACGACATTGTGCTAAGACTTTTTTTGATTCTCAGCGGTGGGATCCAACTTTTCTTTATTTCTTGGTCAAACTCTCTTCTCTTCACTCTCCATATATTTCTTTTCTTCCTTCATCTTGTCGTCCTGATCTGTATTCATTATTTTTTCTTTGTTCCAGGACACAATGACTACATCTGCCCAGCAACCAATCAATGCACTATTGACAAGAACCGCCGTAAGAGCTGCCAGGCATGCCGCCTCCGCAAGTGCTATGAAGCTGGCATGAGTAAATGTGGTGAGTGTCATTTACTGTTATATCTAGTTTACTTCTTTTTTTCTCTCAATTTAGAGTCTTTTTCCATCCAAAACAGGAAACATAATCAGGCAACATATCTCTTCACTAATTTGATTTTTGGTGTGGGTCTAGAGAAAACTACTGTTAGCTTTAATTGACATATACTAGATTCCATTCATCCATCCATTTTTTTTTTAACACTTGTCCTGTTAAGGGACGTGGGGTGGGGGGGGGGCCTATCCCAGCAGTCTTCGGGCATGAGGCAGGGTTCACGCTGGACGGGTCGCCAGTTCATCGCAGGGCCAACACATATAGACAGACAACCATTGACACCCACAGCCACGTCTATGGTCAATTTAGAGTATCTAATTAGCCTAGTTCCTTCTTGCATGTCTTTGGACTGTGGGAGGAAGCCGGAGTACCCAGAGAGAACCCACACAGGAACAGGGAGAACATGCAGACTCCACACAGAAAGACCCTGTGCCCGAGCCGGGACTCGAACCCAGAACCTTCTTGCTGTGAGGCGACAGTGCTGACCACTGCATCTCTGTGCCACCCTATATTCTACATGCATTTTTAATAAAAGTATTTTAGTTTGATCATGAACCTTACATCTTGATTTCTTTGGTTCAGGTATCCGTAAGGAGCGTGGAAACTACAGAAACCAGCAGACTAAGCGAGTGACCCGTTTGTCATCACATAGCAGAATCAATGGAGCAAGGGTTTTAACTGGAGCAGCAGCAACCTCATTAAATGATGTCTGCCCTTCTGCACTGACCTCAGAGCAGCTCATCCAGCGAATAATGGAGGCAGAGCCACCAGAGATCTTCCTCTTGAAGGGCATGAGGATGACATTGACTGAATCCAATATCATGATGTCACTCACCAATCTGGCTGATAAAGAACTGGTTCATATGATCAGCTGGGCCAAGAAGATCCCAGGTGTGTGTTCATTGCTTCATTGAGTACAATTTCCTATGACACTTTTTATTTTCATACATCATTTTGGTTCTGATAACTTTTCATAATACAAGTACTGTCATCTGCATTATGCAGTTTTCACCCTTTTGTGGACTGTTGCTTATGTTAAGAACAGGAGATGTTGCAACATGATTAATGCATTCTTTGACTTCTTCAGGGTTTGTGGAGCTCAGTCTCTTGGACCAGGTGCATCTATTAGAGTGCTGCTGGCTGGAGATGCTGATGATTGGTCTGATGTGGAGGTCAGTGGACCATCCAGGGAAACTTATCTTCTCCCCAGACCTCAGCCTGAGCAGGTAGCACTGCAGAGCTCTCACATTTCTTACATGTTTTTTTTTTCAAGTATTAGTATACATAAGTGTTTCAAAAAAAATCATAAAAATTGTGTGAAAAATGTTCCATGTAAAAAAAACGATTTTTTTGTTGGTTACACAATCAACATTTAAAAACCAGTGTTCATCAAGTAATTTTTCAATCTGTTCAAATTCACCATAAACATGTTGACAAAAAAATTAAAATATGAAATCTGTGCTGTTGAATATTCATATCTAAACTCCTCCATATTAAACCAGTCAGTGCAATGAAGCTTAACTTCAATCAAATTAACTTTTATACATTTTAGGCTTTGGACCCTCACTTTGATTTTGTGTGCTAAAATGTGTCAAGTGTCATGGTTGTAATACTGTATATGTGTCACGATTTTCTTGAAGTATACATTTACAAAACCAACCATTTAAAATCCACTGAAACTTGAAAGAAGCATGAAATCAAAGAGGATCTGTTATGTGTTTTACACAGTGCCCAGCCTGCCACAATCTGGTATTACATAACAAGTAGTATCATCTTTTTTCATTAGTCAGTATAAAGTTGTCTTTGACCAATCTTTTAGCAAAACTGGACTTGCATTATAATAGTTAGCTAATTTTCTTTATATATACTGTATAATCTTTATACAGTATATTTCATTTTAAAAACAGAAAGTGAGAGATATCCTAAACCCTGTCTGTGTTGAGAATGCAATAGTGCAGCATTTGAAATCACCAATCATATCTGATCAATTTGACAGCAAGATATCTGTGGGTTCAGCATCTTCAAACACTGCAACAGAGAGACCTGTCCTCATTAACGGCAGCACCACAGGAATGAAGTGAATTCTCAATGAATATAAGATCGTGTGGTTTTTTTTATTTTTTGGTGTAAAATCACATGATATGTGGCTGTGAAATCTCCCTGTTGCACTGCATGCCTCTCTTTTAGAGGACAAGTCTTCTCATGTTCATCAAAATTGCCAGTAAAAGATTTGGTGGCCGGAAATAACCAGTAGTGTCTTGATATGGTAGGGAGGAGGGCAGCTGTGTTCAGGGCTTCGTGGAGATCTTTGACATGCTGATCGCTGCCACATCCAGGGTGAGGGAACTCAAGCTGCAGAGGGAGGAGTACGTCTGCCTCAAGGCCATGATCCTCTTTAACTCCAGTGAGTGCATGTACACACACACACACACACACACACACACGCACACACAAGCACACGCACAAGTTGAGTTTCCATCATGCTGTTTCAATTGCATCAAAATATTGGGATGGAATTACAAAAAAAAAAAAAATCCCCTTATTTGCAAAAAGGTTTTTAACACTCTCCTGAGTTGCTTTTTCACTCATTTGAGAAAGAGTTAAAATAAAAAATAGGAAATTTACTGTAGTGGCAAATGTTAAACTCATAAATTGGCTGTTTCTGTTGACAGCATCTTCATTATGCTCCACAGCATGGTGGGTAACAAACACAGACTAATGAGTAGACCAAAATTTCCAATTTCATGAAAAAAACTCCATAATAATTTTGTACATTGCCAGGACAACTACTTGTTTTGTTTCCATGTTGTAATGTCTAATTTATTTACATTTTATTACAGCCATTTCAGGGTATGTTGCCAATACCGCTATCGATGTAGGTTAGTTACCCACCTCAACCACTTGGAATTCCTTTTTTAAATTTTTTTTGCAAATTTTCAAAATATTGGCTTCATGTTGAGATGAAAACCAGGCTACAGACACAAACATTCTCATATAGTCAAAAGGTTTGGCATTGGTTGACCACGTGAGTCTGCATGTGTGAGATGGTCCATGTGATCCTGTCTCACAGGGATTGTACAAGGAGCACTGTAGTTGGTGTTGTACCTGTTTGTAGATGGTCAGTCCCAGAGCCCACCTTTTGTCTTTCTGAACATTAATGTATGTGTTTGGAGTGCTGCAAGTATGTCATATTTTTGTCGGACAATCTAGAGGTTAGCAATACTATGTGTTCCCTTAACCAAAAGCCAATGGGATTTTTACATTCAATTTTGGATTATGGGTTGATGTCTAGTCTCACTTAGCCACTTGTGTGGCCACCGCTTGTAAATACTTGACATTTTTTATTAACCTTTTCCTTTATGAAGGCTGTGTAAAAACATTGGGCTTCAAAATAAATGTATATCTTAACATTCTTTAACCTTCTCTTATTTCTTTACAGTATGTATGATGTGGTATGTAGTCTTATTTTGTGAAGTTGTTGTACGTGTAGCTATTTGTGCTCCTGACATGACCCTGACTCACTTGGAAGAAGGGAATCTTGCATCTGTATTTAGCAAGGAAGGTTTGATTACGATGAAAAATGAATTAACAGAAAAAAGAAAAAGCTCAAAATCCCACCAGCTGCTAAGCATCAAACAGACACTTGCTGGTGAACATAGAGGAGTATCAAGCAATTAAAAGACCAGATATCTGACTCTGGTTGAGTCAGTGCTAAGAGAGAGTGAATAATGGAGCACGAAATGGACTTTAATTTACCAGGTGGGCTAAAATTAAGTAAAGTATTAAGTTAAAGGTATATCTAAACAAATCCTTTCCCAAGTGGATTCCAACTTCTAACTTTTTGGAGGCAGATGCAGCTCCACATATAAACTCATTCTAAAACAAAAACACACAGACACACTCTGCAGTTGTTTGTTATTCTGGACTGTTTGTGTTACACTTTGTTACCAGACATGTGCCTCAGCTCCTGGGAGGGCAGTGACAATTTGCAGAGCCGTTCGAAGCTGCTGCGCCTCCTGGATGCTGTAACAGACGCTCTGGTGTGGGCCATTGCCAAAACCGGCCTGACATTTCGCCAACAGTACACCCGCCTCGCCCACCTGCTCATGCTGCTCTCACACATCCGCCATGCTAGGTGAAAGAACCCACCTACTTGATGTTCTATACATGTCTAAAAATCCCAAATACTCAAAGTATACTCACTTGCCCCATCTGCTCAGCTGTTTTTACCTCTCACATTTACAGTAACAAGGGCATGGACCATCTCCACTGCATGAAAATGAAGAACATGGTGCCTTTGTATGACCTGTTGTTAGAGATGTTGGATGCCCAAATCATGCACAGCTCCTGTCTGCCTCACTTGGCTCCCCAGCAGGAGTCCACGGACCTGAGGGAAGTCCCTGTTCATGCTCAGAGCTCTGCTGGTGGCCCCTCAAATACCTGGACTCCCAGCAGCAACAGAGGTGAAGCCTTCAAGTGAATCTTCATGCAATTATTTTTTAACTGCTTTGCACAACAACTAGGTCAAAAGACTGATGATGATGTGTTTTACTGGAATAACCTGTGGGATTCTGTGATTGGATTGGTCAAACTTCAAATCATTGCTAGAATTCTGGTGATGTTCATAGACCTCAAAAGTTACAACTAAGTTGGCCTAACTAAGTTTTGCCTTACCACCACATACTGAAAGGCAATATTTATACTCACCAGTACTCACTTCATGTAATATGTCACTGCTGAGACTTATTGTCAGATTTATTGAAAAGAAAATATGGATTCAGTTATGCAGGCAAACAGACCCTGGGATTATCCTGAGGTAATAAAACAGTAACAAAGCTGTAAGTAAATTCACCAACCCCTATATTTTACACACTTACTCAAAGTTAGTGGGGCTTACAGACGCAATGAAACTCCACTTTACATGGAAAGCAAATACTTGTAATTATTTCCCATCACATATGTCGAGCCACGATGTTTTGTCATTTCATTGTGTACAAGCCCAACATGTAGGCTGATGCCCAAGTTCAGCCTTGCTGACCTTGATTCCCCAGAATAGTGCAGAAAGCAGTATAAATCACATAGCTGTAAAACTCACATTGATACCGGAGCTCTAATTACAGTTGATTCTATAACTCCATCCATTTTGATCTGGTTCATGTTTGATAAAATAATCTTTTTTTTGTACATGCATGTAGTAGCTTCTTATTTTCAGACTCCATAGAATCATCATCATTCCAATGTTGTGTGACTGATGCTTGTTGCTGTCAGCTTCTCAGTTTATCAGCCAGCCAAAATGTGATTTAACAAGTTTTTCTGCCACATACTTGCCTTAACCCCAAGATTAAACGTAAAGGAGCCTAAATATAACTATAACTTTACATATGAAAGGTTATTTTGAGATTTTGTTCTTTTGGGCTTTATTTACTTGAAAATGTAGAAAAATACGCAACCAGTCAAAAGTTTGGACACACCTTCTCATTCAGTGTTCTTTCTTTAGTTTTACTACTTTCTACATTGTAGATACTGTCCATACTGAAACATCAAATATATGAAGCAAGATATATTGAATAATGTAGCAAGGAAAAATTGTTACATAACTCTTAATATGTTTTCTATTTTAGATTCCTCAAAGTAGCCACCCTTTGCTTTGTTGACAGTGCTGCTGACCCTTGACCTTCTGTCAGTGAGCTTCATGATGTAGTCACCTGAAATGGATTTCACTTGTCAGGGTTTTGTTTGTTTTTTTGCGGAATTTCTTCTTAATGGGGTTGGGACCATCAGTTGTGTTGTGCAGAAGTCAGGTTGGTACACAGCTGACAGCCCTATTTAACAACTGTAAGAATTCACATCATGGCAAAAACCAATCAGCTAAGTAAAGTCCATCATAACTTTAAGAACTGAAGGTCAGTCAGTACGGAAAATTGAAAAAACTTTGAATGTGTCATCAAGTGCAGTCACACTACGATGAAACTGGCTCACATGATGACCGCCCCAGGACAGGAAGACCAAGAATCACCTCTGCTGCTGAGGATAAGTTCATCTGAGCCACCAGCCTCAGAAATCACAGAGTTCAGCACCTCAGGTCTGAGTCCAGATAAATACCACACAAGGTTCTAGTAGCAGACATATCTCCACATCAACTGCTCAGAGGAGACTGCGCCAATCAGGCCTTTATGGTCGATTAACTGCTAAGAAACCACTACTAAGGAAAAGCAACAAGCAGAAAAGATTATTTTGGGCCAAGAAACAAGGAATGGACATTACACCAGAGGGAATCTATGCTTTGGTCTGATGAGTCCAAATTTGAGATCTTTGGTTCCACCTGCCCTGTCTTTGTGTGATGCAGAAAAGGTGAATGGATGGGTTCGACATACACAGTTCCCAGCGTGAAGCATGGAGGAGGAGGTGTGATGGTGTGGGGGTGCTTTATTGATGACACTGTTGGCGATTTATTTAAAATTCAAGGCTCACTGAAGCAGCATGGCTGAGCTCACTGAGAGAATGCCAAGAGTGTGCAAAGCAGTCATCAAAGCAAAGGGGGACTATTTTGAAGGATCAAAAATATAAAACATGTTTTGAGTCATTTCACACTTTTTGTTTACTACACAGTTCCATATGTGTTCATTCATAGTTTAGATGCCTTCAATGAGAATCTACGATGTAAATAGTAATGAAAACAAAGAAAAAACATTAAATGAGAGGGTGTGTCCAAACTTTTGACTGATAGTGTCAATATAAGATTCAGTTTCGACATGAAATTTTTTGAATTTATTAATATATTATTCTGAACTATCTTTAGCCAGTCCTGGTGTCATTTCCAGGCTAGGCTCTGTTAAGGTACCTCAGTGTAGCTATTGCATTTTCTACTACTTATTCTGTTAGGCTCCTGCCCCCCTGTGACCCTTATCTCAGCTGCCCTCTGGCAAGAGGTCACCAGTCCATAACAGGGCCACCACATATAGACAGACAACCATTCACACTCACAGTCACACCTACGGTCAATTTAGAGTATCAATCAGCCTCGTCCCCTCTTGATGTCTTTTAGACTGTGGGAGGAGGAGAACCCACACAGGCACAGGGAGAACATGCAATCTCCACACAGAAAAACCCCTTCGCTTAAGTCGGGGATCGAACCCAGAACCTTCTTGCTGTGAGGTAACAGTACTAACCACTGCACCACCATGCCGCCCTCCTAGAATAGTGTTCTCGTCCAAAGAATGTCACTGCTAAACTCAAGACTTCAGTCCATAAATCAATCAATCAATGTATGAGATCACATGACTACATCTACTTTTTATACAGACAGTTGTCTGTTGGTCCGAAAGACAAAGTCCTGTGATGCAGAACTAAGACCTGAAACACACACCACGTATCACCTTTCACATTACACTGAAAGTACTGACAACTGAAAGCAAGAGGAAACATGCTAACCTGGAATTTTGAACAATTAGTTTTCATTTCCTGTCTTCTTTTTCTGTTGATGTAATCAAGAAAAATATAGTTTTCATGCTTAATATCAAGTAGATTCATCAAAAGAAAAGTACAGGAGCATCAAAGACAGCTTTTTTTTGGCTCATAAGTTGTCTGGAATAATGTTTACATATGCAAATCAAGCATTATCTAATGTAATATACAGACATTTGATAGAGAGAAATGTGATCAAGCTTGTCAGTCAAAAAAACATTACAGGGGGGATTCTGTTACCTCATCACTCCATAAATCAGAAAATACTGTCAACAACCCCAAAAATATAGTTGTACCATGTTTTTCAGAATAAAATGGACTGTAAATCCGGCTATGAATTATACAGAACAAAGATTATGAATAAACCTGGAAAATTTGGTGACTAAGTGCTACTGAGGTGGAGGTGTCTGAATCAAGAAGATGAGAAAATAATTGAAAATTGAAAATGTTCTTTCACCATTCATATATATATAAATAAATAAATAAATAAATAAAAAATACATATATATATATATACTGTATATATGTATGCACAGCATGTACACATCATCAAGTCTTTAGCTGCAAAAGAAAGAATATATTACCAAGTACAAAGAAGACCATCCCCAGTGTAACGAAACACAGTTCTGAAGCAGGCAACTTGGGTGTCTTATACTTTAATGTCTTTAATGAACTGTTTTCTGTCAGTTTGAAGCCACAGATTTTATCAGTGCATGATCAAATTCTACAAATTGCTGGTGAGCCGACATTTTTCTTGCCCCCAGCATTCCTCAACTGATTACCAGGTGATTTCTGTAGAGACTGCAACATAGTAATAAAAAGTAGAATCTTTGAATCACAGTGGACATTACATTGGCCACTAGAGGCCGCTTTACATCACCTCCATCTTCACATAATTCTGTCTATTCCTGTCTTGTTTATCAAAGGAAGGATTGTAACTGCTCTTGCTCTTAAGAAATTGTTGCACTCAACTGTCAAAAGACAGAGGTAAAGACTATTTTTGTATCTTCTTGAAAACTATCTAGTGATTGCTATTACCTAATATCTGCAAAGTTAATTAAGATTACTGCAGGAATGTGCACCAGATGTAAAATCAAAATATCCTATTTGAACACCTGTACCAGTTCAGTCTTGTGTGCTTTGTGCTGTTCCTCCACGCACACACACACACACACACACACACACACACACACACACACACACTTACTCTCTCTCTCTCTTTCATGCATCACTTACTGTAATAGCACTGTGCCATACTGGTTCATTTCTGGTGGTCACTGATAACACAATAATGTGTAAACTAAAAGTAAAATTTTGAGTGAAAGGACTGCTGGGTAATGTGTTTATTATTAAATGTCTAACCCATGTTCACTGTCATACAAATCATTGACCTATATGGATGTTGACTCTTGACAATTTAGAAATTGTGCAGTTTTACTCAGTATCATCAGTTTTTTTTTGTCACCCACTGTGGTTCATGTTAAAGAAACCTGAAACAAAGTCAGCTTTCACTGATAAAGTTTCAGTGTTAGAATCTTAGCACTTCAATGTGTAGAACTTTGTAGATTTGGACATTAGTAGGCTCTCAGAATCCGTGCAAATGAAAATGTTTTGCATATCAGATGCTTGAAGGAAAACTCCATCCTCAGTCTGGATGCTTTAAAGGTGTCAAGTTTCTTTCAAGGCATGATTTGTGACTGGTTTGGGGCAAACAGTTGGCCACTAACCCACCTCAGTTTAAGTCAGAGGCTTTCGAAGTGTGAAGTCTGCTTCCCCGGGGGGACAGATATTTTCAGGGGAGTCTCATTGAATAGAGGTGAAAGAATGTGAGTTATCTGAGGACATCATGTTGGAAAGCACAAAAAAGCAATTGGGCTGAAGAAATCAAATACACAAAGGTTTTAGGGGGAATTTTACAGTGCTCGCTACATTTCAAGTCTGAACTGTATTAATGACACATGGCAGTCTGTTTTCATCAATTTGTACTATATTGTAAAATTTTGTAAAATAGCAATATTTGGCTAGATGGAAAAATAATTAAATATCTTTAGGAATCAAATGACAAAATAATGATCACGTATATCCAGAAACAACAGGAGTAGGGCGAGGGGAGCACCCTGTACCGAGCTAAAAGCAGGCCCACTATCTCAGACTTTGAAAACCCCCGATTGAAACAGGTGACAAGTAAAATACAAGATTAGAGGAGTTGTAGTATCTACTCGACCAAAAAAAAATAAAAGAAGAGCTCTACATACACAGGTTAAGCATGGCTTTGACAATACTTCTTGATCTGTAGTAGTTCAAGAGGGAGACATCCTCACCATCACATGCAAAGTATTAGTATCCTCAACATTTATGATTCTGCAAAAAAAGGTTTTTCATCTTAAGTATCGATTCTTGCGGCGGCCTTGAGAGACACGGCACAGAAGTGCTGCTTAACTGTTTTTGTTAAAAAATGATGAAAAGTAAAAAATGCTTTATATTAAGCTAACTCTACCTCTGGTCTTTAAACTGAAACAGGAGTGGTATTGATTTCCTAATTAACTTGATGGGATGAAAAATAATCCTATTTACATGTTGGCAAAAAAAAAATCTGATAGAACAAGAAAATAAATTATGAAGGAAATGGAGTTATGACAGTATGTGTTTATTAAAGGAAAATCAGAGGCATAAATCCATCCTTTAAGGTTTTAAATTATTAAATTATTACATGCAGTACATACGAGGAACCCGACTAAGTTTACAGTGTTTCAAGAGTACATGAAAATATCAGTTTGTTCTCTACTCAAGTCAAAAAAAATCTACAAAAATATAGGTGTACAAGTTTATGAATAAAACTGCCATCAGTTTGTATCGGAAATAAACATGATTTTTTTTTTTTTTTAGAATTCAGTCATTACAGAAAGAGTCAAACCACTTATGAAATCCTGAAATTACAATATAGTAATACCAAACCTTAAATGACCCCCCCACCCCCTTTTGTCAAACTGGGAAACACATCCAGCCCCGGGAAAGAGACACTCTGACCAGTTTTGAGGGCTTGAGGAAATGACTCAAGTGACGAAATTCAGGGACATGTCGAGATATTTGCATTAGTCAGCTATAATTTTTGCATTTTTGTTGTCATGTCTCAAGTCTATCAAAGTTTTTCTTGCTCAGCGAATAAATATTATCTGAATAAATCTTTTAAAATTGACATATAAATACAATTTCTGGACTTTGGAAATTTTACAGAGCAATTGCTTCATGTTAAAATATCAATTTTGAAGATCCGTAAGTTCATTTGTTGTAGTCTGTTTTTCTCAGTATCAGGTAGGTGGTGGGCCGTTGGTGTAGCGTAACATGGGATAGAAAGATCGTGCAAAGTTATTGGCCTCTATGCAGCTGAGGTCACTGTCTGACAGCCGGACCAGACAGGGGAGGAGCAGAAGGAGCAGCAGAAGGACATGAAGGGGGAAAGCAGCTCGAAGGACCCGGGAGAAGAAGGACCTGTGTGGGAATGAGTCCCTTCTGGCTCTGAATAACAGAAATGGGTCAGAGGGATCAGATTTGTACAGGAATATATATTATAAAAGACAGGCAAATACTGATGCGATTTATGTTACCTGTCAGTGGAGGATGCTGTTTTTGTGTGATCAACCTCCTGAGAAGGGTCAGCTGAAGTACTTTCATCCTGGACAGCGGATGCAGATTCCTGATCCTGCATTAAAGACAAAAAAAAAGGCAAAACATAATATGTTTGTGCATGCCAAAATAACTCAAATCGGCTTTCCTTCAGTCTGAATAAAATGAAGACATTCAAAGTGATGGGTATGAACCAATATATAAACAATTGTTTAACATCAAATGAGGAAATTACTCCAAAGTTCCAACAGTTACCAGACGCTGCTGCAGGCTCCTAAGGTCCAGGGCCACCTGCCTCAGGAGCAGCTTCAGTTTGCTGCCCGTCACATGGATCTTTTCCTGGGCCTCGTCCCTCTCCTCTGCCCCATCGTCAGGCTGAAGCTGAGACCAAAGAGCCTGGAGAGAAGCCTGCTGAGCCTGCCGCCCAAGCAGCTCCTGCTGCAACTCCTACAGACCACAAACATGATAACAGCTCATAAACAGCATCCTAATGGGTGTAATGGCACATAGAATATTTTCTGTTCCAGTAGAATTAAGCAGAAAAAGTGGAACTTTATTTTGGGAGCTCACATTGAGAGTATTGCGGTGTTGCTTGAGAGCTTTGACAGGTGTTTCTGGATGACTGATGTCCACTGTGTAGCGTCGGCTCTCTGCGTGAGCTAACCACAGCAACAAAGAGTGGAGGGTTTCATGAAAGTCCTGTAGAGGGATGGTGAAACTCGTTATATTTTTTTTCATTGTGTCATTTATTTCTCATGAAATATTCAATGTTCCTTTATGAAAAAAAAAAAATATATCTGCTCTTTTTGGAAATATTTCCAGACGTATAGTTTCACTATGAATTGGTTTATCAAGTTTTTACTGTCTGTCAATGACAATAGGATTCTGTATTGGTACAGTGAAGTATAGCAAAAATTTGACCCAACAACACCAACAAATGACAACAGAATCTGTTTTTAGGCAGCTTCATATCTGTTTGCAGGATTATGTAAAAATCCACCTATCCATCCATTTTCTTTCATGTTTAGGGTCGCAGGGGGGCTGGAGCCTATCCCAGCAGCTTTCAGGTAAGAGGCGGGGTTCACCCTAGACGGTTCGCCAGTCCATCGCAGGGCCAACAAATATAGACAGACAACCATTCGCACTCACAGCCACGCCTACAGTCAATCTAGAGTATACAATTAACCTAGTCTCCATTTGCATGTCTTTGGACTGTGGGAGGGAGCCAGAGTACCTGGAGAGAACCAATGCAGCTAGAGGGAGGACATGCAAACTCCACACAGAAAGAGCCTGTGCCTGAGCCGGGACTCAAACCCAGAACCTTCTTGCTGTGAGGCGACGGTGCTAACCACTGCACCACCGTGCCGCCTCTGTAAAAGTCCATCGTCCATCCATCGTCATCTTCCGCTTATTCCTTACTAGTAAGGGTCGCGGGGGGGCTGGAGCCTATCCCAGCATCAACAGGCGAGAGGCAGGGTTCACCCTGGACAGGTCGCCAGTCCATCGCAGGGCCAACATACAGAGATGAACAACCATTCACACTCACATTCATACCTACGGTCAATTTACAGAATCCAATCAGCCTCGTCCCCAAATTGCATGTCTTTGGACGGTGGGAGGAAGCCTGAGTACCCGGAGAGAACCCACACAGGCACAGGGAGAACATGCAAACTCCACACAGAAAGATCCCGCGCCCGAGCCGGGACTTGAACCCGGAACCTTCTTGCTGTGAGGCGACAGTGCTGACCACTGCAACACCGTGCCGCCTCTGTAAAAGTCATGATACTGATTTTTTATCAGATTTGGTGGAGGGTTGTAGTAACAGCTAAGGAATACAGCATTCTTTCCTGGAATATATCTGTTTACCATAGTGCAAAATGTCACTTTTTTTCTATTTACATTTGAGTTGGCTGAGATCACCTGGGCCAAGATGTGTGTGCTCTGATTGCCCTCTAGTTAACTTTCTGTCTGTAGTAAGAATTTTTAAAAAGTAAATAAAAAGGCCTGATATCTACAGCTGACAAACAGCTTAAACATGGCTGCCAGTTGTTTCAATGCCATTCAAATAACAACAGCAGCATTAACTGCTTAATCAGCTAATTTCTCTTCCTACCATTCAGCTCTGAATACCAATTTAAGAAGAATGGTACTCGGGAATGTATCCTATTTTTAACACCTCTCACCTGGCACTGCATCAGAGTCTTTCTCAGACTGATATCCCACTGCTGGAGGTCTGTACAAGCCTGGCTCCAGGCTCGGTTCATCCCAGCCAGTCTCTCCTGGTGCTCTGGGACTCCCAGAGCCCGCAGGTTGACAGACAGCATGGTAGACTTGTAGTGAGTAAACATTTTCTGCATCTCCTGTGTGAAAGAAGCATCATCAATACCTGTGATTATACTGTAAATAAACTAAATGATCAAGTGTAATATGGTCTTCAATGCTACCTTGAGGTCTTTTGCTCTGGCTGCCATATTATCCAAGTCAATACTGGCTGCTAGGTTTGGCTGTTGCTGGCGGTTTAGCTCTGGGGTAATGTTTTCCAACCAGGAAATGATGTCATCAAGGTCAGATGTGAGCTTTTCCGGGTCCTGAGAGCCAGCATGTTGGTCGCTTGTGGACTGAGCCTGGAGCAGCTCCCACCGCTCAATTATACCTGAGATAGAAGAAACACCCACTGATCTACTGTCTATTTTAGTTTTCAGGGTGTGTGTTGTGAAAATATCAGCATTAGTAAATGATGAAAAAAGCTTATTAGGACCAGCCACATAGCTTGTGTATGAACATTCCTTGGGATACTGAAGATTTTAAGCATAAAAAGTTGATTCTTGAGCATTGAACCTTTCGGGTTACGTTTGTTTGTTTTTTTGTTTTTTTACTGACTGGCCTCCTTTGCTGCTTCTCATTTGTGACATACCGCTACTTTAACTCTGAAACTCATGTTGCTTTGGTTTGTATTTGTTTTGGTGAGCACATTCAATCCATCGCAGCTAACATCAACACACTAAATTCACCATGTTATCATCTCTCACCTGACTGCTTGTCTGATTCAGTGAGGCCAGTCAGCCCAAGCTCCTCCGGCTGCTCCTCTTCATCCAGGATCAATGAGATTCTCTTAATGTCCTCAATGCTGTCACTGCACTGGGACATAAGACGCAACTGGAGCCAAAATAAACACAGTTAGTGTTTTCTGGCAAATGGACTACATATACATTGGTCTCAAAGGATGTACTCCAACTGCATTTTCTTTAGATATCAGTTGTTGTGGTTTAAATGCATCCATTGGAAAGAGATTGGTGGTACATACATAGCGCTGCTTAACAGGGGTGCTGGTGAGGATGGGTGGAGCATCACCAGGGTGTTCTACATCCACCTGGAGACGCTCAGCTTCTTCAGGTGAACACCATTTCTGAGAATCATGCACAGTCATTGACCTGCTTGAACCTGAACACACATACACACCAGAGCTTAAAATGTATCTCGAACATCTTTTACAATTATCATGCAATCAATGGTATCAATTATTAAAAAGAAGTTGGATAAAACCATAAAGACTATGATTGGTAAATGGACTCATTGATTGCCGTCATATTTTCACGTTAGGATACCTTACCAAAAAGGAGTTGCATTAAATCACTTTCTTTATCCTTTAAGTCCTCCCCTATGTGTTGCCAGAGGGTCCTTAGTGACATTACTTAAACAAAAACTTAAATAGACCATACCAGACTGATTAAAATGATGATAATATATAGAGCGTGAGACAAAGCTGAATTAACAGTGCTTGATGCCACTGATGTGGGAAACATGCAGATGTTGAAAAGCATTCATGTTGATCAGTGATGAGATTGCCAAGGCTGCAGAAAAGAGTGAAGTCAGTTCAAATCAAGCAAGAAAATGAGAGAACACAATTTGTGGTAATGTGCAGTAATGGCATAGTTCTCATGACTATGAGGGAAGTAGGGAAGAGACAAAGACAGAAACTAAGCAAGCAGCAGCTTTAAAGTACTTCAAATTGGGGCTAAAGTAGAGATGGTGAGCAATGTGCAAGTAACATTTCTGTTCTTATATGAACAATATTTCATTCACTTTACACTTACTGTTCAATTTGTTTCACTCTTTTTTCTTAAGTTCATGTCACCCCCAGAAACATCCAGTCAAAGGCACAGTGCCAACTGTAAGCTCAAATCCATAGTGAAAAGTTATAATGCGGAAATGTACTTGTGCCTACCCAGTGAGAAGGCTCGTAGGGCCTCTGGGGCTTCAACAAACTCGTCCTGGGTCTCAGTCAACTCCACCTCTGGGAGGAGAGAGTGATCAGACCAAAGGTGAATGTATGTCTGAGTGTTTGTGTGTACATGTGTGGAATCAGTGTCCAGGGATGGGGACTTGAGTTTGCAACTCAGACTCAAGTCGCACTTAAGTCGTGCACACACAGTGACTTCAGACTTGACTTCAACTCGTGCTGAAAAGGCTTCAGACTCGACTCGGACTCATGTTTTGGGTAACACTATGGTGACCGGCACACCTGCAGCTGCTGCTATACCATTTGTAATTATGTTTGGTTATAAAAACTTCAAACAAGACGGCAACAACAAAGAAAGCAGTCTGCGGTATCAAAATTAAGGATGCTGGATCAACCACATCAAATTTTATCAGGCACCTGAAAACTCACCCAGATCGGTACGTTAAGTCACATATGGATGGTTAGCAAACATTTTTAGCTCAGCATCAGCAATGTAACGTTAACTTAGTTTGCTACTAGCTTTGTAACTGAATATTTGAAAAGATGAATGAGTGTTAATTTGCTTGTCACACTTGTTTGCATTGAGTGGCATTGACATGACGTGAAAAAAATGTACGTCACGTTCCGCTGCCACCATCTACTGGCTGATGTTAAACATAGAAAAATACAGTTATACTGTCGGCTTACAGGCAGGTTACAGCTTTATTGTTGACCATGTAACGTTAATGTTATAAGTTATCAGGTTACCATTACACTAGGTTTGAGTGAGAGGACAGAGGAGTGTGTTAATTTATAGTAGACTTAAAAGATGTCATTAGAGACCCAGTGACATGAAACTTTTATTTCTTAGAGACTTGAGACTTGACTTGGACTCGGGACCAAAGACTTAAGACTTGACCAAGTCTCACCCCGCAAAGACTTGAGACCTGACTTGGACTTGTGACCAAAGACTTGAGACTTGACTTGGACTTGCAAAAAAAAGACTTGTGAACATCTCTGTCAGTGTCTCAATTTGTACAATTTTAGCCACAAACTCTTTGAAGTTTTCATTAAATCAGACAGTTATTAGTTTCAGTTTGGTATATTATTTTAATAATTGCAGTAAAAACAAATATTATTGTACTAACTTTTCATACACAGGCACTTTCCAGTAAATAAAGAAGATCTGAAGATTCTCAATCTAATTCTCAGGCCATTGATTTTTGAGTTGCAGTCATCTGCTGTCTGGTGCTCCTTTTCTTTTGCCTCTCTTTCCAACATCTTCTATAACTTTGAAACATTTTAAATGGTCTTTGGCAATAAATGAAAAACACAAGACACATTGAGCATTAAATGGACTGTAGAGAAATATTAAAATCGAATTATAAGACAGAAAAAAAGTGCGGAGGAGGTGTAGTGTACGTCAGCACAGACCAATGCTTATGCAATGTTTCTGCTGGCCCAAGTGACCACAAAACCACCTTTCAAACTGGTCCATTACTTTTCTCACTGACAACCACTTGCCATGCTAAAGCTATGGTGCTGCATTTTTGTTGCCATCTTCTGGCAGTGACAGATATTACAAAAAACTGTTGGCACGTGGTTATGTCTTGGCTTCTCCAACATTAGAATTGGATCCATTCAGTCTGATAACATTCAAAAAGGGTGTTAGAGCCACAAGCAAAGGGCTAACTAGCAGTTTCGGTTGAGGAGGGTGTCTACTGCACATGTTCTATGGGGCAGATCATGAACAGTTGCATCTGCCGGAAGTGTGTGATAAACAGATCCAAACTCTATAACATTTGATTAACCTTGTGAAGATGAGCTTAATGAGCACTGTGTGAACTTATTTTGTTAGAGCTTAAAAGCAATGGGGTGGCACGGTGGTGCAGTGGTCAGCACTGTCACCTCACAGCAAGAAGGTTCTGGGTTTGACCCAACTCGACCACTGGGTTTTTTTGTGTGGAGTCTGCATGTTCTCCCTGTGCCTGCGTGGGTTCTCTCCAGGTACTCTGCCTTTCTCCAATGCAAGAGGGGACAAGGCTGATTGATACTCTAAATTGACCGTAGGTATGGCTATGAGAGTAAATGATTATCTGTCTATGTATGTTGGCCCTGCGATGGAGTGGTGACCCATCCAGGGTGTACTCCACCTCTCGCCCGAAGGCAGATGGGATAGACTCCAGTGCTCCTGCGACCCTTAACAGAATAAGCGGTAGAAAATGGATGGATGGACGGATGAATGCAATGAACATTTATATATATGAAAGTAAGATGCATTTTAGTTTTAACATTATAAAAATATTAAAAATCATTGGAATATGCCGAGTGATTCAGATCAAGCCTTCTCCCAAAATCATGGCTGGTTCCTTGGTTTATGCCCCACACCACAGGTTAATAATCTTTCACATTTTCGAATGAATAAACTACAGGTTGTTTTTTTTTCAATTCATTATTGGCATGTGTGTCTCAAATCATGCAATTTAGTCTCTGATGCCATTGGTTTACATAATTTTATGTGAGATTAGAAAGTGTACCTGATAGTGCACTGAAGTAAGCTCCCTCTTCCTCAAGTCCTTCCTCCTCATCCTCATGTGACGATGACCCTCCAACATCCACCGTGTGATCCCACTCCAGCGGCAAGGAGTCCACACTCACCGGTGTCTCCCGCCCTGAGCGTTCCAAGGGAGAGCCCAACAAGTGGGAAGGAGTAGCTGGAGGGCTGCCTTGACCCCGCCCAAGCCACAGCCGGCCAATAAGCTCTAAGCTTGACTCCAGGGAAAAGGTGGTGCTGCGAAGCTCTGGTTCTTCAATGATCACCTAAAATGTACGGAAAAAAAAGGTTGTTCAAAACAGAGGTTCTAAACAGTTTTATTATAGTGCCCAACATTAACACACTTTATAATATGGAGTTTTATTTTGAACTAAGTTTCTGTTTACAATCGGTGTTTCTCACTACAACTCACTGTGTGGGTGCTTGAGGTCTAACAAACATGATGAATAATATTTTTGACTTCATTTTGACTGATTCAGTTTGACAGCTCTCAACAGCCTAAATAAAATAACATTTCACTGTTTCTACTTGAAAGGTAGATTACATTAGTTTTTTTTAAAAATTGCACTGGTTACTTTGTAAATGAAAGAAAACATCAACTGTATGGATAGTTGGCTCACTCTGGGCTGGCTGAGGCGCTGATGAAAGCGGACTAGTCTGCCGAAAACCTCCTGGCAGTAGGAGTGCAGCTCCTCCAGTTCATCCTCTATCAGCACAGCATCCTGGGGTGAACTCTTCTGGATCAAACCCTCTCCAAACACAATCAGCCCATCAATCCGCTCAGTGTTCAGGGTGATCTCCTTCTGGAAGCTCTGCATGAACATCATTGGATCGATGAAAAGGGAAAAAATTAATGTTTGAAAGCAAAAACAAAAAAGGCAAATGTAAATCCTAATAAAATCTATAGAGTGGCTCTTGCAAAGGAACAGATTAATATTAAAGTTAGAGGTTTAACCATCCAAAATGCTGCTCCTCTAATTTATACAAGATGTACAGACAAAAGCATAAAGAGATGAATTTGATTATAGGACCTCATACAATCAGCACAACTTACAGGTTGTTATTAGTATGATGTGTGTGTTTTTGAGTGTGTGTGTGTGTGTGTGTGTGGGGGGGGGGGCTGTGCTCTCACACTGAGCTGTTGTATCTTGTGATGGACGTCACTCTCTGAAAAGTGTTCAACATTAGTCAGCTGCAGGTCCAGCTCTGTCAGCCACACCAGCATGCTCTCCCTGGTGCCTTCAAAGTCCTCCCTCTGACTGGTAAAATACTGAATATAAAACAGGTTGTGTCAAAGGGCATTTTAATGTTGAGGCATATTATACCTTTAGCTAATGATTCGTTTTATAATTTCACATAACCTGTCCTCTCCAATGTTAAACAGTTGTGAACTGTCCAGTGATGTACCTTGAGCCTGCGAAGAATGGCAGCCACTCTACGGTGCAGGGTGTCCCAGCGCCGGTTCCCTTCATGGACCATGGCTTTGAGTTGGCTGGTGCAGTCAGTACGGTTCTCTCGGGCCAGGCGGCGATATTGGTTGTTGACAAGTTCCAGCTGGGTCAGCCGCTCATGAACCTGTCTTTGGAAACCCTTAAAAAGAAGGAAAAGAAGAGATGAATTGTTGAGTTAGATCATTAAGCCTTTTGTTAACACACTGCTCCAGTTGATGATTTAACCCAAACAGGCAATATTTGGCTCTGAGATACACACAAGCATATAAACAATGATACTTCATACTCATCCAAACTTCATTCTCCCAATCAGCCTCAAAACCGACCTCGAACTTCTTGAGCTCCTCCTTGGCGGCAGCATACAGGACATCTGCGGTGTTTGGGTTGGCAGCTGTACGCTCAGCTATCTTGAGCCAATCCTCAAACCGTGAGTATTCATCAAGAAATTTGCACCACAGTTTCCAAGTCTCCTCAATCCTACAAGAGGGACATCACACAAGAGTTATAGTCTACTGTGGGGAGGCTATTCAGTGACATTGATGGATGCTTTCCCAATGATGGTGTTAGTTGACAGTTAGAAGTTCTTGAAATAAATGGTTTCATTAGATCTACAAAAAAAGACTGACTCTTGACTCAGGAAAAAAGACCTCAGAGTGAGTGTATTGTCTATTCACACTTTTAACTCTATCATACAGAAGTACAGTACATCACAGATAATAGATATGGTACTCATAATCAATTTTAAACTAATCTGTGTTTATGTTGATTTGGAATAATCTAACAGATTTAAATGTGGGATGAAACGTTAGCACATCATGTAAGCATGTGTATTCCCACCTGAGCCTCCTGTCCAGAGCCATGGCACAGATGGTCCTCCAGTGCTGGTCTAGGCTATGGCTTGTTTCTTGCAGGGAGTCACTCTCCACCTCAACGCTGCCAGCAGCATCTTCATCACGCAACAAAACATCGCAAAGACTGAGCACTGACGCTACACCCTCTGTGTGCTGCTCGATGTCCCTCTGCAGCTCCTGGCCACACACATGGACAGACATTGCATCAGTCCATGTAAAAAATTTCACAGATACACCAGCAGAAGAAACAACCACTCCCAAAATTAAACAAAAGGACCCACTGATATAAATGAATTATTAATCAAAAACTGACAAAGAGTAAGGAGGAGTGGCAAGAAAACAGAAAAAACTGGATAAAGAAATTATGGAAAAAAACTGAACAAAATATTAGCAATGTTCGAGGAAAATGAATAAAAATTAGTGAAACATAACAGCAAAATGAAAATAAAAGCCACTGACAGACGTAGTGACAAACTGTAGGAAAGTACACTGGTGAAATTGTGTGTATGTGTGCGTGTGCATGTGTGCCTGTGCGTGTGCATGTGCGTGCGTGTGTGTGTGTGCATGCGTGTGTGTGCGCGTGTGTGTGTGTGTGTGTGTGTGTGTGTGTGTGTGTGTGTGTGTGTGTGTGTGTGTGTGTGTGTTTGTACACCTGCTGCTCTGCCAGCCGCCTCTGGATCTCTTGATGGTGACATACACTGTAGGTGATGGGTCTGGACAGCTCAGCCTCAATGCGGGATAGCCACGAGCGGAGGTTACTCATGTTCTTATCCAGCTTCTGCACAGTTACCAGTGTCTCCTTCAGTTTCTTCACCCTAAAAAACACAAAAAGATTTTTCTTATGTTTAATCAAAAAGGAAAGCCAGTAATATGAGGACACAGAAAAGACAAAAGGCAGAGCAAAGAGAAAAGAATGATAGGAAAGACAAAAACAAGAAAATTTAATGCAAGGACAAACGAGAATAAGTTATAGGCCCTGTTCTTTCTTCTAACAACTCTCAGGTGTCACACACGAGAAATTCTACAATCACCATGGCAACAGACCCCCTTGCACATGCACACACCGACTGGTGTCATAGCAACACTAAGGACAATAAAAGCTCTCTTCTGTGGCTTAAAAAGCCTGAAGTGTGCCCCATTTGGGACTTTGAGTTAATTTCCTCATTTGATCCTTCCTTTGCTGTCGAGGTCCAGCAAAGCCTGTCAGGGGTGGGAGTATTTTCCTCTTAGCCTTAACACGCAAAAAATGAGCACTAAAAACAGCTGTGAGTGTAAGAAGGCTGAAGAAAGTATGATAGGATCCCAACAGATATTTGCAGTGTCTGGAGTAGTTTTAGATTTGAGCTTATGAAAGTCAGTTTTAATATTAGAATAAATATTATTCCAGGCTGATTTACATGTCAGACTTAAGCTTAGGTCTGGTGAACACTATACCTTTGAAAAGTAATGAGACAAACTTGATATGTACTGAACAAAATCTGTTAATACTGCAATGAAAACGGGTTCAGAACATCAGCTATTTGCTATACACACACATAATAGTTGTCATAATGATAATTACTTCAGCCATAATATGAGTGGCACAAGAATGAGACCTGAAATCCTTAAAGAATATCCAGTACTTTTCGGTTAATGTTCTGCAGAGTAAAATATGTGAGCTTGACTTTTGAAGCCTTTATGTGTCTTAAAAACAGCCATGCCAACAAGCAGCTAAATGAGATTACAAATGTTAGCACTCTTAAAGCACAAGATGCACAATTCTGTGGTAATGTTGAATTCATGTGTCTGCTGTGCAGTTGATGCATAGCATAATGACAGCTTTCTACTCCCAATGATTACAATTATGCTTAAGAAATTGTAAAAGTAGTGTTCATTCTGAAGAAAACGTACAAGTCTCGTACTTTTTCCCCCACTGGTCTCATTTTCAGCAATGATCAAAATTCACTGTAAACATCCCATTGGCTTTTGGTCGAGCTACCTCATGGCGGTGGTAACTTACATGTTGTCCAACAAATTACATCATCTCTGTGGCAATCTTAAGGGACATTTGCAATATCAAGCCCTAATTTAAGAGCATGCATAATATGTGTAGTCACTTGCTGATTCCTTGTGCAGTTTATGTTTCAAGCTTCAGACTGTATTTATGGCTGTGTAATAAAGACATACAGTCAGAGTAAATTCTGTCAGGGAAATACTCTTCTCTTCTCTGCAGACCCTCATCCACTAAATTGTATCTCTTTCTCCTACCCGGCCTCTACCTCTGACAGCCAAACAAAGCCCAGCAGTTTCATGCAGAGGCCCAACAAAGACACAAAACCCAGTCAGGGGTCTGTGCTGACTAAAAGGACAAGAGTAGAATGGGTGGAGGAGAAAAAGGGGGAAAAGAGCTAGAGGATAATTGAGGATATATGGACGGAGGACAAAGTTAAGGAAGTGCATCTGGCTGTAGGAGAGCTCGTTCGTAATCTAGTCCAAACGAGTGACATTTACTTTTGTCATGAAAATGCAGATCTTTTAAGTACATGTGCATATGGAGCAGTTTTGGTGGGAGTCAGTAATGGACGTACACCTAATTTTGCTTTTTAAATAAACTTAAACTTAAAAAAACTTTTCCAGTGTGTGTATTTCTTGCAGCAGGTTACATTAGAAAACAAAAGAAAAATGTGAGCATAATTCATTCTCGACGAACAGTAGCCTTAGAGTTATACTCTCAAAAGTATTTTTGTCCTTCAATTAATCTCAGGTTTCCTATTATATTATTATTAAATATCTCCTCCTGGAACCGTCATCTTATCGTGGTGGAGGAGTTTGAGTGCCCTAGTGACCCTAGTAGCTATGCTGTCAGGGGCATTTTGGCCCTGGTAGGTTCACCCAAGGCAGACTGGTCCAAGGCGAAAGGCCAGACAAAGAATGGTTCAACAGACCCTTCATGGAAGTTAGTACAAGGAATTTGTGCACCCAGCCCGGAGGGGCACCGGGGACCCGCCCTAGAGCCAGGGCCCAGTGTAAGGGCCCGATGGCGAGTGCCTGGTGGCCAGGCCTTAGCCCAAGGGCCATTCAGTCTTTCTACCGGAGAAGTGATAGTCTGGTCCGTGTTGCCGGCAGTAAGACAGACTTGTTCCCGGTGAGGGTTGGACTCTGCCAAGGCTGCCCTTTGTCACCGGTTCTGTTCATAACCTTTATGGACAGAATTTCTAGGCGCAGTTGGGTGGTGGAAGGGGTCGAGTTTGGTGGCGGGAAGATGTTGTCTCTGCTTTTTGCGGATGATGTTGTCCTCTTAGCTCCATTGGGCCACGATTTACAGCTCTTGCTCGGACAGTTCACAGCCGAATGTGAAGTGGCTGGGATGAGAATCAGCAACTCCAAATCTGACGCCATGGTCCTCAGCTGGAAAAGGATGGTTTGCCTACTCCGGGTTGGGGGGGAGCTCCTGCCTCAGGTGGAGGAGTTTAAGTATCTTGGGGTCTTGTTCACGAGTGAGTGTAGGATGGAGCAGGAGATTGACAGGCGGATTTGGGCGGCATCCGCAGTGATGCGGGTGCTAAACCAGTTTGTTGTGGTAAAGAAGGAGCTTAGCCAAAAGGCAAGGCTCTCGATTTACCGGTCAATCTACATTCCAACCCTCACCTAAGGTCATGAGCTTTGGGTAATGACTGAAAGAACAAGATCGCAAATACAAGCGGGCAAAATGAGTTTCCTCCGCAGGGTGGCTGGGCTCTCCCTTGAAGATAGGGTGAGAAGCTCAGTCATTCGGGAGGTGCTCAGAGTAGAGCCGCTGCTCCTTCATGTTGTGAGGTGTCAGTTGAGGTGGTTCGGGCATCTGGTGAGGATGCTTCCTGGACGCCTCCCGTGGGAGGTCTTTCAGGCATGCTCAACTGGGAGGAGGCCTCGAGGCCGACCCAGGACGCGCTGGAGGGATTATATCTCTTGGCTGGCCTGGGAACGCCTCGGAGTTCCCCCGGAAGAGCTGGTGGAAGTGGTTGGGTAGTGGACAGTCTGGGCTTCTTTGCTGAGGCTGCTGCCCCTGCAACCCAGACCAACCGGCTAAGCGGAGGAGGACAATGATGACAACGACTATTATATTATTTAAAAACTACCCTTCTCAAATGTATATTTGTTCTACCAAGTCCAAAGAATACTATCATGGGACTTTGTTGTGCCTTGGTTGTGGATTTTTTAGCCTCTTTCAAAGCTATATTTTAGGTTTTAGTCAACAAATTGACCGTTGTTTTTTTTTGTAATCAACATACTGAGTATGTCATGTAATGTATGAGATCAGTGGTGCCCAGATTGGGGCCTACCACAGAGCTCAGCTTAGCCCACCAAATTTTGGAAATAAATAAATAAAGACAGAAATATAATAACAATAACAACAACAACAACAACAACAATAATAATAATATCATTATCATTGGATCGTAATAATCTAGTACAACCCAGGTTGTTATAAACTGTAAGGTTTACATGACCACCATCAGTAAATGACTAATGTACACATTAATCAACTGTTAATGAATTGTGAACAAAGCATAAACTAAACATTATTAATGTGCCCTTATCAAAGCATTTTTTTCCATGAAATCAAATCAGTTATAAAGTAAATGCAGTTGCTGACAGTGATGATGAGCCTCATTTGTGAAATGTTGCTCAGATATTTGTTTTTGAACAATATGAGACTTTTTTTTAAACCTCAGTTTTCTTATGGACAAGTAGCAAAGCCTAATTGCTATTGGTAACTCCTTGCCTTTTAAATCAAGGGTGCACCTTAGAATCCTTGCAAGGCTGGGTGATTGACAGCTACAAAGTACACAAGGACCAAAATAAATCATACAATAAATAATATCTGTCAGGCTTTGCTTCCTGTCTTTTAGACATTGAGAGCTAAAAAAGAACACAAGAACATTTTGTGTTCCTAAGTGCTACCATTCGCCACACTGGCTCAATGGAGCTTGTTCAACAGTGTTAGACCATTTTCATTGTCCTGTTTAGTCTCATAGCTTTCATATACTCAATTTCTTGAAGCAATTGGTAGCCCACTAGCTATCAAATCCTAAAAAAAAACAAAACAAAGAAAAACACAGTTGGCTACCTGTCCTAGCAAGAAAATTGAGCATCTAGCAGCTAAAGAAACAAATGTTTATCTAAGTTGATAAAGCTGAGGGTGAAGTTGTTTTGCGTCTGCTATATAACTCAACATTTTTTGCAATCACAGTAATAATGTAAAGGCATGTTTTGACATCTTCAGCTCCATTTTGACCAAATTACAATTAATGCAACATTACCCAATCCATATCTCACAATAGATGTATTTGAAAGTTATTTTATGGAATTGTTGGGAGAATTAAATTCAGGCAGACAGACCACTCCCCTTCTCCTGACCCACCCTCTGTCCCTCATATCCTCACGCTCTGTCAGACTGCAGATCAAGGGGGCCGGTCAGTGTGGACTTGAAGCCATATGGCAATGTCTGAGATTCAAGCACAGCTTTTTTTCATTGTGAAGGGGGTGGGATGGGTGTGCTGGGGTTTTGCAGTATCTTCTGCTCATCCACAGGACAGCCCATCTGTCTGATGCAGGGGCTTAACCTAAAGTCTATACATTAGAAAGCATCTATTCTTGGCAGCTGCAGAGTACAGCAAACACAACAGCAGGTGGATGGATGCTTATGAGAGCTATTGTTGAATTACGGACCCTAGTTAAAGCCTTTCGATGTTTAATGATGCTTTTTAATGCTGAGTGGCATTGCTGTAAAAGGTGCTTGAGTGGAGGGATAATTACAGAGTAAAATGTGTGTGGGACTGGCTCACTATCAACAAAAACAGCTGCACACATATCAGATTTAATTTAACACATTTATATGTTCCTTTGAAGTAATTACTGACTGACATCCACACACTAAACTGCAGCTCTACTAGACAATTATGTCGCTCTCTTCTGGGGACTTTTGCTTAATTGGCTTAAATACAAATGAGAAGAAACTGTCTCGTGCTGGGATACTCACCTGGCTTCAATGTGAAGGAAGAGGTTATGCCAACGCTGGTTCACCTCTTGCAGGGAACTGTGGACTTGGGTCTGCTTGGCCTCATCACTGGCTAGCAGCAGCTGCTCTCCCAGCTGTTTCAGGTGGCTCTTATTCTCACTGAACAAATTGATTTCCTCCATGCAGTCCTGAAGTGGCATGACAAAAGATTATGTTACTTCAGATCATGTCCTTAGCAGCAAAAGGCAAGGAAACCTGAAAAATAACTTCAATCTGCATTGCATATCTGTTAGATCTTTAAGTATGGAACTTAAAGGGGCAGCAAAATCCACCAACTTAACATGTGAGGCTTCAGTGTAATACGTCACAAGGAATTCCCATCTTAAGATATCAAAGGAATGAAATGGACTACCATTTGATGCTAATTTTCCAGTTTCATATTGCTGCCCAAAACAATGATACTGCAATGCTCAAAGCAATTATGTTGTGTACTAAATGAGCATGCTCCACGATGAGACAGGAAGGTACAAAGGGCTTTCAGTCATTGAAAGGACAACTGTTGTGTAGGAACAAAAGGAGTGCAGCCATTCCATTCCAGGCCACCATCTGGTTTAAACAGCATAATGCATGTTGCTCATATATGGATTTTAATCATCTCTACTTAAGTGGTGCCAATGGCCTGATTCACTGTGGGGGTGCACAGAACGGGTTGATGGGGGCCACCATGAACAGACAGTACACATAAAGGTTATGAAAGCAGTATAAACATCTGTGTTAGTTTCTGTGTACGGTACACTCAAAAACAGTACTCGGCTGGGGAAATATTCATATTCCTTCTACCTTTTTCAGCTTCTCAACCATTTCCTCGATGCTTAGATCTGCACTGTGGCACACCTTGTTCTCCATCTGGGTCAGCCAATCACAGAACTCCTTGTTCTTGTCATTAAAGATGGTCCATGCATTGAGGCGGTCTGTGATTTCCTGCCTGCGCAATGATACCTGGAAAAGAATCCAGTTGGAAAAAAAGTGATTAAGGCACAATTCACATGTCCTACATAACAAGCTCAAAAGGTACAAGTGTGTTCTCAAAAGTATTCAAATGGCTGTCACTGGGAGGGGATACCCTCTTGAAAAACAATTATGTACATGTACTCAGTTCACTCTGTACCCTTTCTTCTAGTCAAAAGGTTTATTTCTGGAATCTTAAAGACCAACATTTTACTTTGGAGATAACAAATGTATCTTTGAGGGACCAATTTGCAGAAGTGTACTTTTAAGTATAAAGCTGTTTTTTTTCTACTCATATATAATTAATTCACTGAAAAATTCAAATATTTTACATCAAAAGTTGCAAAATCAATTAGTACCATCGTTACCAGAAATTAGAGAAAGTATTTTTTTCTACAAACAAGTTAAAAATTTTGCAAACTTCAGCTAATTATTCCTGGTGGAACATCAACATTGTTCACACTAATAACTTCCTTAAAACATTAGCATATTTGCTTCTTACAACCAGAGGTCTATTTTCCAGGCACTGCTCCAGGATTTTGTCCAAAACAAGCACAAATTGTGCTTTATGATTTAAAAGCAAACCAAGAATTTCTTAACACCAACAGAACAAATGTGCCACAATTATAATATTAATTTTAGACTTTCTGGAGAGAAGAAAGTTATAAGACTTTACACTTATAATAAACAACTGTATATATGTATATATTTCAACTTAGTGACTGGAGGTACCTAAAAGAAAGAAGTTGAATCTTTATTTCTAAATGACAGTATAGAAATTGTTTTTATATATTGAATTAGATATAATGAAACAACATGAATATGAAAATGTTCTTTTAGTATACTGAGGCAGCAGGGTCATTTAATCTTGCTGTAATCTCTAATCAAACAAATTGAGAGAAATCCTCAGGAGAGACTGGCTGTTTGATCAAATTAACAAGTTCATTTTCTTAATGACAGCTTAAAACATCCCATTACATCACTGAGGAGGTGATGATCTTTTGTTAGATACAAAGGCAGCAGCTATATTTTACCGTTCAGTGGCATTTATTTGATTTAAATGAGACCTGAGGTGTGGCTTTAATATACTAACACCAGCGGGCCTTTTTGACTCAAGGGTGCCTTGTGATGCAGTTGTCTCCCATTTGAGGACTTTTTGCTTCCCCTGGAACAATGGAGGCTGCCCCTGAATCCCTTTAGCCAAGCCAGGCCATCTGCTCCGCACCCATTCCAGTGCCCCCCCCCCCACAAGTGCAACCTGTTAATTGTGCAGAGGACGCTGTTGCAACTCAGCTCAAACACCCAGCCCTGCCAGGAATTCGTAGAAATGAAAAATCAAATGTGTGAGGGAACAGCTGAAATTATTTAGCATTAATACAAAAAAAAAAAAGCACTAATATTTACTCTTCCGGTGTTTGATTCAGTCTTTCCTTGAAGAAATTCTCTGGTCAACAGGAAACTAAGTTTTATGATGCACAGTCCTGTAGGGCAATCTTAAAAGAGTTGTATTGATGGGATAGTCATTACCATTTTTGTACAGATAATAAGGTGCATACAGAGCCTCAAATTGAAAACCTGGTGGACACAGTGGTGGCTGCAGCTGCATCTGTGAATGCAATTAACTCCTGCCAAGACAGGAGCAGGTGGATGCCTCCTACTCAACAGCAGACACAATTAGCAGCAGCGCAAATTTTCCCACAACCATTTTAACTGTCAGCAGAGCATGTCAATATGGTTGGTTTAGGCAGAACAAAAGTGCACTTGTGTTTAAGCCAAAAGACTTAACTGTAGGAATTTGAGCCAGCATGTACAGTATGAGCTACTTTCCCCTTCGGTGTAGTTACAGAATTAAGTTTGTTCTCTTTTCATGTGATTGCTCGGCACGTCGGAGTGTGTTACAAACGAAAGCTGTCCAGTCTTTCAAAAATTTGATTTAACAACTATATATTTCAGCTTTCAAGCTGAAAAATGACAAATTTAGTAAAATGCAAAAAAAGAAATACAAATAATTTCCCCTGTAAAAATGGAAAGAAAGAAACAATGTAGTTTTCCCTCCATGAACTGTCAGATCAAACAAATGAGTGTGTGTTCAGTTGTGTTGTGTAGTCTTTGTGTCGCTGGTCACCACCAAGATGCCACTGGTGGCAAATTTCTTCTTCTACTCCCCAAATCTAGCTCTCTATTTATCTGCACCATCTGTAATCTCTCACATGTTCGTGATTTTTTTTTATCACTGTTGTTCTCTCTTTCACTTTCTCCCCTTTCTTTCTTTCAGTTCTCACCTTCATACACAGCTCTTCCCACTGGCCATGGAGTTGTTCCAGCTGCTGTTCCAGCAGAGCAGAGTCAGTGGCCGCAACATACTGAAACAAGTCAGTCTTCATGGTGGCCAGTTCCCTCAATCCACTGGCTAAATGCTGCAGAGAGATTCCTGTCTTCTGCATAACACACACACACACACACACACACACACACACACACACACACACACATATATATATATATATACTCTTAAACACTCCGGTCAGGCAGCCATGAACACGCTTCTCTGCCTCTTCCACGCCAGTGTTCGCTCTGACCGTCCAGATTAAAGGGCTTTGGATGGAACAGGGGGAGGGTAAAGGAGGTAGAAAGGGGGAGGGGTGTGAGAGCAGGGGGGTATTAAATAAGGGAAAGGGGGGTAAACTCAAAAGCACTGTGGTGGAATGGGGGTTAGATACTGATGGATTTGAGGGGTGAAGGGAACTTTGGCTCTGTTTTTACTGTGAAATGCATCAAAGGATGCAGGTGACAGCTGTCTCTTTCCTGTATATATATATATATATATATATACACACAGTTCACAGATGTCTCTTTCCTGTACATATATATATATATATATATATATATATATATATATATATATATATATATGTGTGTGTATACACACAGTTCACAGATCAGTACTAACAGCTGATGTGCAATTCCATGTTTCAAAATTGGCATTGTGATGGAAGAAATATTTTGAAGTGTGAATGAAAATAATCTTTAGGTAAATGAAGGCTGTTATAAACACAGGGCTAAGTTCTTATCACCTGAATATATTCATCCTGCTCAGACTCTGCTGGCCTCTCAGGCAGCTGTTTCTTCAGCTCTTCCAGTTGAGATGTGATGCTGGTTACCCTGTTCTGAAACTGCAACCATTTCTAGATAAACAGCAAAAAAATATTAACAAACATTTAAATCATAAATGGCTTTGTTTTTGCATTAAATACATTAATAAAGGGGAATTAAGAACAATCAGATTCACAAACCAAATCTAAATTGGTAAAATTAAAAAAATATGCAATTTTCATGTGTTGCTGATTAAATCCTTTGTAACATTAATGTCAAATTTGACTGTCAAATGCTGAAGGAATTGAGAAAACCAGCTTTTTCTTTTTTCTAAATATATTTTACTATATTTCTACATCTCAAACAATATGAACTGAATGAAAATAAAACACAAGCTGAATACATCAATATATTGTGAACAAATAAAACCAACTCGACCAAGAATCATTTACTCAACCAGGACATAGCTTCTTGTTGTCAGTTCCACTCTGTGTTATTGCTAATCGCTGTGCCATCTTTGACACACTGATCAGAGGGATTTCCCCTTCGCCGGGTGAATCCTGTTGAGCTTAAAAGGGTTAACACAACTTTCCCTGACCCTGCTGGACACCCAAACATTCAGATGCTTTAATAAGCATAGGCTAATAAGGTTCAGACATCAACAGCAGCTGATAGGATTAAAAAAGGAATCAAACACATCATTCAAGCTATTAAGCAGTCAGTACTTGACAGTCTTCTTAATACTCCCAGGTAAATCTGGTAAACGATGAGGTATTTTGTTCCTGCAGATTTTGCAAGTTTGTTCAAGTGGCACACTCCATTTTTTTAGTTGCATAGCCATTCATTGTCCGTGTCTTCCTGCACAGTGTAACAGATGTGCACAGTAATAGAATGACAGGCATCAACACTGTAACCAGCTGGTTACACCCTAAGTTTTTGTGTGTGTGTGTGTGTGTGTGTGTGTGTGTGTGTGTGTGTGTGTGTGTGTGTGTGAGTGCGCACACACACACGTGCTGTTGAGATATAAAGCAATGAGTCATGCAAAGCTGCCCCCCCTCATAACTGGCCTCATGTCAACAGTATGAGGCTCCAGCCCTCTTTTAGTAACTATTGTACTGTCCATCCAGTGCTACTTGGTTTAAACCTCTTAACATTTTTTTTTAATGGAAACTATAAGCCATTAAATCCAAAAAGTATTTTTCCCACAATTTTGTAAAAATATGGAAAAAAGTGTTCTGGTTTAAAATAAACAATTTATACCACATAACCTTCATGTCAAATTTTACTGAAAACACAGAGACAAAACAACAACAACGAAGAACCCCGATTAAAAACATGTCCAAAGTCCATCCATTGTCTTCCGCTTAAGGGTCGCGGGGGGGCTGGAGCCTATCCCAGCAGCTACGGGTGAGAGGCGGGGTACCCCCTGGAAAGGTCGCCAGTCCATCACCGGGCCAACACATCAAGACAAACAACCATTCACACTCACATTCATACCTATGGTCAATTTAAAGTATCCAATTAGCCTAGACCCCAATTGCATGTCTTTGGATGGTGGGAAGAAGCCGGAGAACCCAGAGAGAACCCACGCAGGCACAGAGAGAACATGCAAACTCCACACAGAAAGAGCCCGCGCGCGCCGGGACTCAAACCCAGAACCTTCTTGCTGTGAGGTGACAGCGCTAACCACTGCACCACCGTGCCGCCTCATGTCCAAAGTAAAATGAAGAAATCATTTGGAGTAAAAAGAGTTTGGCCTCACTTGAAAAGGTAACAAATGTTGATTTTGGTTTTATTTTGCATAACAGATATAACCAGTGTATGTGCACCTCGCATGGAGTAGAAGAAGACTGAACACAGAAAAACTGAACAGGTGCCTATAGATGAATGGAGCTAGAGGAAGGAAGAAGGTTTAATCTGGAACACAAAATGAGCATATAGCATCAAGACTGACCTCATTTAGGTTCAGATAAAATTCAGTTTAACATAGACAATGAGTATTTCACTCATGTTTTTTTTCCCAGGGTATGTCCAGGTGTCTCCAAGTTTCCAGGTTTTACCAATTGGTTCATAAATGCCACACACTTTTTTTTTACCCAATCATAATCTGAAATGCTGAGACACTGACGTGGCAAAGATACAGTAAATACATTTGAAGAGTAAAGTAAGGACGTTCATTTATCTGGAAATATGACACACTATAGGTTTATTGTAAATAATCAGTCAATTTTGCTATTTTACCTTAATAGTCGTGTCGACATGGGCTTTCCTGTCAGCCAGCAATGAGAGGGTACGTTTCCAAACCTCCTCTATGGCCTGGAGCTCCAATTGCAGTTGACTTAGACTTTCTGACTTTGTCATAGCTTCGCACAAATTTCGGCCAGCCTCCTGAGTCTGAGTATAGATGGTAAAGTGTTGTCCCAGAGTCTTTTCCAAAAGCTTAAACAAATATTAGGGAGAAAAAGGAGTGTTATGTGTGAAAGTGTGATGTATTCCTTTTATACATCATTACATATTGAATTTGACTGATAACTGTTGACACCTTGTTCCCGCAACAGAAAGAATAGAGCATGTTTCTCGCATATAAGGTCTTGATTTTGAGAAAAAAAAAAAAGCCTCTCAAATTGAATAAAGTCTGACTGGCTAGATTCGAAAACATAACCAACCTGGCAATTATCGGCACAGCTCTGGAGCTGCTGCAGCGTACACAGAGCAGTACTAGCAGGGTGCAGCAGAGGTTCAACATCGCTGAGCAGCCTCCACAGAGGTTTCAAGCCACGTCGGTAGACCCTCCACCAGCTGAGCCGTTGTTTTGTGGTAGCCCTGCGTTGAGCTGCAAGGGACAGAGACCTAAACCATCTCTCTTTCATACATGCCACTTTTGCCATGAGCTCAGATCTGTAAAGGAAGCAACAAAATATGTTCAGTGTTTTGGCGAAGACCATTAAATAACCTCTATGTATAACATGGGAAAGGAATATAATATGAAATTGGAGCTGATTTTTCATAAAACAATAGAACATTTTAATTTCCCTTGTTAAAAAAAAGCATAAAACTGTCATAAAATTTAAGTAAAAGATTTGAGCTCACACAGGCAAATGCTAAATCAACATTGAGAGTCTCTCTTACTGTTTGTATCAGTTCCAGCATTGGGAGAAGAGTCAAAACTTTCCTTTAGATCTCATTAAAAAAATTAGGAGCTCTCCAAGTATCCCAAAACCACACAAATGATTCACACAAGGAGACATTTGGCTTGTCCAAGGCTGGAAACACCCACACATACTAGATGGTCACAAGCAAGATGGAAAACCTCATATTTAGTTATGTTACCAATGGCAAAGTTTGAAATATTTACGATAGGCCAACCTGCTTTGAAAACTCAGTGCATGGAGAATTTCTTGCTTCAGACAAATATTTTTGTCAAATGGTAGGCACTCAAAACATCTTAAAGTTGTATAACAGCATTATGGTCACTGACTTTCCGGTCACTGACTTTCCGATCACTGACCTTTTCTCTCCTGTTTGTTTCTCGACAGACTTCACTGCATCACAGAGAAGACCTTGCAGAAGCTGGTTCCCACGGATCATTTCAACCTGCTGCTTCTGGATGAGTGACAACACAACATTAAGTATTTATTGCTAGCACTTTGATAGAGTGATGATACCAATTCTGTTTGGCTCAAACTAAGATCCTCAATTGAAAACAAATGGCACCTAAGCTGCCTAATGTCCTGCCACCATTACTGTGATATATTAAATAAGCTTTTGCGATAATGAGTAGATTAATTCAGCTGCAGCTATGCAGTAATAAACAAACATATCTTTGTCAGCATGGTTGTAATTTACTTTGTATAGATAAACTGCAATTAATCTGCAGATGTAAAGATGTGAAGGATTTATCAGTAGGAAAGTTTTCCTATCGCATAAAAAGTTTCTCCTACAATCACACTGTTCCATCCACAACTACTCTGGCGCTGTGGGAGACGACCGCCTTTCCTGTTGCTCCGCAGCTCCAAGCTAATGTTTGTACTTTTTCTTAGCTTTTTATACTTATATCATCTTCCACGGAGACTCTGTGTATTACTTTTTATATATCACATGGATACTTCAAATTTTATTTTTATTTTGTTCACAACTGTATTTAATAGCTATTGTTGATAGATATATTTTTTGATAGTTGATAGTTATGCTATTGCACTACTTTTGTATTACTTTTTGTATTTCTCAAGGGGTTTCTTGTATGTATACTCGGTGTCTGTGCTGCTACTGGAACCTGAATTTCCTAAGGGCTCTGCCCAAAGGATCATTAAAATTCTATCTAATCTAACCTAATCTAATCATTGATCAAAATGAACTCACCATCATTTTTAGTTGCCATGAAAATGGCATTATACCACATTTTGTATAATCTAGTCCTAAATCATCAGCTCTCTAAGCACTTGAATGAAGCACTGCTTCCTTAAACCTGGCACTTTCTCTCTGACCTGGAAACACTGTCAGTCAGGCAAACAACAATGAATTTTCATGAAGGGTTTAGAATACTGGCTTTCATATGAAAGGGAAAAGTTTGAATTTTTTTTTCAAAAAGGAAGCTGCATTTGCTATCTCACCTTAACCTGTATGGCAGCTGTCGAGTCCAAATCCCATGACAATATAGGTTAAATAAACCAAGTATGACACAAATGGTAAAAAAAAAAAACATAACAGCAAATTGCTAAACAGAAACCAAAACTACAAAGCAGAAACTACTAAAATAATAACTTGGTCAGGAAAAGTTGGTATATTCTATCAAAAGGAGTCATTGCTGATTATGTAGAAGCACTGTGACTGCAGCGATTTGTGGTTTATCATTCTGTTTTTGTTGCATTTACAGAATTTTTCTGCACTTCATAACCCTGAAAAAAAAACATGTAACATTGTTTCATTTTATTTTCAGTTAATTTGGCTTTTTGTTTAAACCTCTTTTTTGGCTTTGTTCTTCTCCCTGGGCAGTTTTAATGCTTGTTGTCTACCAGTTTTAATTCAGGTGTTTTCACTGTTCCACCACTAGAAGTACAAAGCTCCAATGGATGGGTTGTATTTATCTGTGTTTATTCATCCCATAATTGGTAGATGACTGACTTGCCTTTAAATGAATGTGTCCTTCTTCCCCTCTTCGCCATTGTAATTACAGCTTAATGTAGTTTGCTATGTCTGCTGTCTAATTGTTTGGTGGTTGTTTCCAATTTCCAAGCGTATTTAATACAGTGAATAAAATGTTTTTTGTTAAAACCAAGAGATTACTGTCTGAGTGTCTGATGCAAGATTTGAATTTAAATCCTTAAGCATTTTAGTATCTTATTATTATTGTTGTATTACATTTTGTGACAATAATCTGCTCACTTTGATCTGAAATCCACATCTCTGTCTTATATTATAGGCCTACCCTTTTATATGAGTAGAAAATGTAGAAAATCTTCAAATCACATTGTACCTGATGAGCAACTAGAATCTCTCGGAGGTTGGAGTAACTTTCAGCTTCACTGGATGTTGACTCCTGCTCCAGCTCCTCCACGATACACATAAGGTCCTCACACTTCTGCTGAAAGTCCTGTGTACACTGACTCTCGGCCTGCAGCTCTCTAACAAATGACATACATGTACAAACAAAACAACATTTTAGGGCTTGTTTTATTTGCTCTGTACTGTATATGCTAATAAATCTTCCATTTATTTTCACCATAACACCCAATTTATGACCACGAAAAAACAGTTGAAATAGAGCGATTGTTTTTGTGTCATATTAATTATCAAACCCTCATCACCAGGTCAGGAGTCTTTGAGTTAATTCTGTGCTGAAATTTGACAATCGCATCAACTCCGCGGAGAATGGTCACAAATTATCTTTGAGGAAGTGTAAGGACTAATGGAGTTAATGTTTGATGAATCTTTAAAAACTCTCCTGCTGGTTCAAAATACTGCTGCCTGTACACTGACAACAAGCACAAGAATTGAGAGCAGGGGAAAAAAAATTGAGTGTAGGAAAAAAAATTGAGTGCATAACTTTTAACACTGAAAACAAACAAAAAAAGATCTGAGAGCAACTGTTGACAAGGCGACTAAAAAAAAGTTTATTAAATGTGTTTTAAGAAGCAGCCCGAGTCAGTCGAATGAAGTTCAGCAGCAGGACACACACCACAGTCTGCAGGACATCAACACCCCTGTCCCAGAGGAGAAAGAACAAGGCACAGGAGAGCAACCTGAATCCAACAAATCACGTCCACTAGCAGAGAAGACGATCCCGGGGCGAAGGCCATTAGTCAACTGGCCAAAGTCCTGCAACAAGACGCTGTGGAAGGGGGTCAACACTGATCTCTGCAACATCCTAGAAGGGATCAAAGGCACCACCATGAAGAAGTTGGAGAGAATGGGCAACCTATTCTATGCCTATGGAGCGGAACGGTTCAGAGTGGCCAAAGGCAAACGGTCTACACCGTCAATTCCCACCAAGTCCAGAAGGCAGACAGAAATAGATCGCCTAGTCAAGGAGAGGAGGCAGCTGAAGAAGCACTGGAGGAAAGCCACAGAGGAGGAGAAGGAGGGGATAAAACTGCTGCAGGAAGAGATCAAGAGCAGGCTTGCAACACTGAGGAGAGCTGAAAACCTCCTGAAGAAGCGCAGAAGGAAGGAGCAAACAAGATCACGCTTCTACAAAGACCCCTTCAAATTTGCGAAGAGTCTCTTCACAAAGACCGACACCAGGAAGAAGTTACACTTCCACCTGACAAGCCACCACTCAGTCCACCAGAGCATGAGCTAGACATCAGTCCACCCAGGTGGAGTGAAGTGGACAAAACTGTGCGCAAAGCAAAGGCCGCATCAGCTCCAAGCCCCAATGGAGTTCCATACAGGCTCTACAAAAACGCACCAGATGTCATGAGATTCCTCTGGAAGCTGATGAAAGTCATGTGGCAAAAGAAGGAGATACCAACATCCTGGTGGAGAGCCGGAGGGATTCTTATCCCTAAGGAAAAGGACTCATAAGAAATCGGCCAGTTCCGCCAGATCAGCCTTCTAAATGTTGAGGGAAAAATCTTCTTCAGTGTGGTTGCTCATAGGCTCGCAGGATTCCTGCAAAGAAACAACCTGATTGACACGTCAATCCAGAAAGCAGGGATCTCAGGCTTCTCAGGATGTGTGGAACATGCTAGTGTCATCTGGCATCAGATCCAGGTCCCCAAGAAGGAGGGAAAAGATCTCCACGTGGTGTTTCTGGATCTTGTGAACTCCTCCTCAGTCCCTCACAACCTCCTGTGGACAGCCTTCGACTACTTCAGAGTCCCACCAGCTCTTACAACCCTTGTCAAGGCCTACTTTCAGGACATCCAGCTCTGCCTGACAACAGCAGAGTACACCACGGCGTGGCAACATCTGGAAGTGGGAATCATGGCCGGCTGCACCATCTCCCCCTGGCCTTCACCCTGGCCATGGAGGTCATTATACGGGCCTCTCGATGGGTGGTTGGCGGACAGCGAATACGACCTGGGCTGAGGCTGCCACTGGTCAGAGCCTACATGGATGACATCACAACATTGACCATGACCAGGGTTTACACAGTACGGCTGCTAGGGAAGCTCCAGGAAAACATTGAGTTGGCTCGCATGAACATCAAGCCGAGCAAATCCAGAAGCATCGCCATTGTCAAGGGGAAGCTGTCAGACCACCGCTTCCACATTGGTGAGAAACCCATTCCAACGGTCTCCGAAAAGCCTGTGAGGAGCCTGAGTCGTTGGTATGATGCCTTCCTCAAAGACAAAGAGCAAGTGGAGCAACTCAGGAAGGATGTAGCCAGTGGCCTGGAGAACATCGACAGAACACTGCTTCCGGGCAAGTTGAAGCTCTGGTGCATGCAGTATGGACGACTTCCACATCTCCTTTGGCCACTAACCCTCTATGAAGTTCCGCTCTCAAAGGTGGAAAAGCTGGAGAGACTGGTCACCTCATACGCAAGGAAGTGGCTTGGCCTTCCCAGGTGGCTCAGCAGCATTGGGCTCTACGGCAAAGGGATGTTACACCTGCCCATCTCCAGTCTGGCAGAAGCGTACAAGTGCATCAAAGTTAGACTGGAGATGATGCTACTGGATTCGAGCGATCCATTTGTAGCCCAAGCGGCACCCATCCTGGCCACCGGAAGGAAGTGGACCCCGTTGGTTGCAACTGAGCAGGCAAAGGCAGCACTCAAACACAGGGACATCGTGGGCCGAGTTCAGGAGGGGAGGAGTGGTCTTGGTCTCGGGGCCAGCACACCGGCCTGGAGCAAGGCCAATCCAGCTGAGCAGCGCAAGCTGGTGGTCCAAGAGGTACGGCGGGAAGAGGAAGCAGGAAGGCGTGCACAGGCTGTGTCTCAGGCAAAGCAAGGGCAGTGGATGGCATGGGAAGGAGTGGAGAAGAGGAATATCTCCTGGAAAGATCTGTGGGAGATGGAGACATTCAGGGCGAGCTTTACCATCAGGGCTGCCTATGATGTGTTGCCCTCTCCTGCAAACCTAAGCCAGTGGTATGGTGAAGACCCCACGTGTCCTCAATGTCCAAGCCCAGCAACACTGAAGCACATCTTAGTGGGATGCAAGACCAGCCTCACCCAAGGCCGTTACACCTGGTGGCACAACCAGGTGCTAAAGTGCCTGGCAGCAGCGCTGGAAAAACAACGGACAAGCGTGAATGCCCTTCCTCCCTTGTCATCCCGTTGGCAGCCAGCACCATTTGTCCGGGAAGGGCAAGCCAGCCTCACTACCATAAGAGCTGACTCTGGGCAGCTGGGCAGAGCACGGGACTGAAAGCTGCTGGCAGATCTGAACAAGAAACTCTGCTTCCCAACTGAGATTGCATCCACCAACCTGCGACCAGACCTCGTTCTATGGTCAACCTCGCTCAAGCTCGTTTACATCATAGAGCTCAAGGTGCCCTGGGAGAGTGCAGTGGAGGAGGCCTATGAGCGGAAGAAGCTGAGGTATGCTGAACTTGCTGCAGATGCTCAACAACAAGGCTGGAAAGCGGCGGTACGCCCAGTGGAAGTAGGCTGCAGAGGATTCGTAGCCACCTCAACATCCAGGCTACTCAGGGAGATGGGAGTGCGAGGGAAGGCCCACAGGCAGGCAGTCAGGGACCTCTCCAGGGCTGCTGAGAAGGGGAGCCAGTGGCTGTGGATGAAAAGAAAGGATCCGACCTGGGCCTTCAAGTGAGCTGATGGCGTCTAGGGAGTGAACCTGGGACGCTGGGATTCACTGCTGAACTCTCTGGAGGTGTCGTGGGATAATCAGTGAAACATCCATGGAGGAGGGCACCCACTTGATAACCCGAAGGATGCCATCACTCATTTGAACTCCACAAAGTCTCATCTGTGCACTTAGGTGTGTATCTATCGAGGGATATCAACATCTAGTCCTACACAACAGATCTGTGATTAAAAATATATTGCTTGCAAACTGTTTGCCTTTTCTTTCAAATAGTTTCCTTTGCTATACTGACAAAAATCGCTCTCCATACCCGTCGAATTCCAAATTCTTCTCCTAACAAATAAAGCCCTTAAATATCAGGCCCCTTCATACCTCACAGAGCTGATAGTCCCCCAGTATCCAGCTAGAACCCTACGCTCCAAGGACGCACGGTTATTTGTGGTTCCTTTAGGCTTCAAAAGTAGAATGGAAGCCAGAGCCTTTAGTTATAAGGGATATCTCCTGTGGAGCCATATCCCAGTCTTGGTTTGGGACACAAACACCATCTCTACATTTAAGAGTAGACCAAAAACTTTCCTTTTTGATAAAGCTTAATGTTAGGACTGGCTCAGGCTAGCTCCTAGTGATACTGCTATAGGTTTGACCGCCAGGGGAATCTCCCATTATGCACTGAGGGCCTTTCTCCTCCTCTCACTCCTTCTGTACTCATTCATATCTCATACATACATGTTGCTAACTTGACTCCCTTCTCAGTCTTTCTGCTTCTTACTTGTTCAGGTCTTATGTCTGTCTGTCTTTCAATTTCTCTCCCCCCTTCTTTCTCTCTGTCCCTTTCCCTTATCAATTTTTAGCTCTGCCCTCTGTTTTCCTGCTCTCAAAACAGATGGCAGTTCTGGATCTGCTAAGTGTTACTGCCTCTTACAGACGTTTTGTGTTGCCCCGGATACAAGATCTGCTTACTCATTTTTATGGTGTAAATTAATTGAAAGAGTGTGATTTTAGACCTACTATACTTATAAAGTGTCCTGAGATACCTTTTGTTGTAATTTGGTGTGCGATTCAAAAAAATGGACTTGGCTTAAAATCTGCCCTGTCCCTATAAGATATTGATGGAGCCAGAGGACACATCTCCTCCAGGATGCAACGCTTGCTACATTAACATCATAAATAGGTTGTCACTTCTATTCCAACCCAAGGCGTCTTAGATCATCATAACAAATGCTTTTAATCTCCCACAGTGGAGGCTCGAGGATGAGAGAGTTAAGGTAGCCCAAAGGCTGAGTTTTAGGTTCCTGTTAACAAATGCTAAAGACATACATGGTTTCTATTACTGTTGATTGCTCTTAGTGTTCTTGCTTGGTTCTGTGTATATTTATTTCTGAGTATATTTAGCTTAGCTTTTGATTTTGCCTTATATTCTATCACAGCCATCTGCACCTTATTGCTGATGTCATACAGTTTTTTGAGAAGAGAGGTAATAAACCCATAGCCCAAAACTAATTTCTCTATATATCACAAATTTGCACTTCAGTTGCTGATATGCATTCATCAATGAGACAAGACATTCTGAAATCCCTTCAAGGATTCCCACAAAGAAATATTGATTACAGCCCTTCTGCGTGTTATCTACAAAAATAAGCCCAAATATTTTGAAGAATCACTATGGAGCCAAATTTACATACCTGTAAATGTCAGTCATGTGAGTCAGACTTTTGGTCCACCGCCTGCTGAGTGTGTGCATTGTTTCTGTCTCCTGTTTACTAAGGGTAAGGTGGCCACTCGTCTCCCTGACATCAATCAGGGATGGAAGGAGCTCACTGAGCTCTAAGAGCTCCCGCTGTACATCCAAGACATAATGCAGCCTGAGTTTAAGATCTCAAAGTCAACATTACATTACATTTATACTGCATAAACAAAAATGATAATGGTGGGAAATAAGAACTCACACCAACCTTCACAGAATCTTTGTTGTTCATGGTGGCCCTCTGACTTTGAGGTACGTTTTGTGTCTGCTTTTCAAAAGCCTTCAGTTGAGAATGAAATAATTTGTGTTGCTCTGAATCCCCCTGCTCACAAAGAAAAAAAGTGGAAGATATAAGACCATAAAAAATAAACATATGCTCTCTCAAATATTATGTACAATTTCTTAGAATTTTTCTCAAAAAAGATGAATTCTTCTGAATTCACGTTCCTCTTTTTTTATTCATTTGTCAACAATTCAATCAAGCATGGACTTTAATGTCATAATGTCAAACATTTTAAAATGGTGATGCAGCCTCTTTTTAAATTTGATATATTGATATTTGATGTGATATTTTAGAGAAATCTAAATCTAAAATTTTCCCCATTGCTTTTCTCTTCCATTTTATTCTTTTCATTGTAATTTAATTGACTAAATTATTTATTTATCTCTTCTGTCTTAATTCACTATTTTATTTGTTGCTGTCTTTTTTCCTTTTTGTCGTTGCCATGGTGTCACTTCCAGTACTTTTTCAATCAACCAATCACAATTTTCCCCATTGTCCCATCCTGTTTAAAAGGAGGCCACATTATCATTTTAAACTTCATCCTGAAGAATGTTCTTGTTTGACTGAAATGTGGAATGATGTGAATTAAGTAGAGAAAAATAAGTACCACAGATTTAAGATCTATTAGCATTTACAACATTGAGCATAAAGTACTCATCTAGTCACCAGTAATCGCATTGTTTAGGTTGTGTTCAGTCCAATTTCACACACCCTGATCTCCAATCATGACACATTTGACAAATTTAAAGTAAAGATTAGAGTGCAGTCAGATCCTTGTGCTGTTACACAGATTTTCTCCTATATTCAGTGGCTTCTTCCTCTCTTCTTCTTCCTCTCATGTATCCCATACTATACACCTCCACAAAGTTTAGTTGACACTAACTACATGACCTCCTGGGTGGATGTAAGAGCTATAGACAGCTGAAATCATGTATCATATTATTGGAGTAAAATTCCATTCACATTTTGAAAATTGCTCACCTTGAGACTTTTTTTTGCCTCTGACATCATCTGGCTCAGCAGCAAAATATCACGAGAGAGCATTCTGGTCTGTGACTGGATTAAATTTGCGGCTAGTGGCTCTAACCAACTAATAAGAGGCTTGGATGACGTCAGTACATCTCCCAATCTGCTTTGCAAGTCTTCAGCAGCATTCTGCAATTTCTTGAAGAACAAATTTAATAAGTGACACAGAGAAATGAGAGGATAGTACAGGAGAGCAGGCATGGAATCCATATTGTTTTATTTGCAATACTTAATGTTGACTGGACTGTGTTAATGCTCCTTTTTTCCTATAATTTTCATCAAAACTCCCTTGAACACAGGCTGATCATAACATCACAGCTGCTTTTTTCCTCTCTTAATAAAAATGAAAAATGGTTTCCACAAGTGCTTCTGACTCATGGATTCTAAAATATACCTGTGTGCTTTTGAAATGGAATGGGAAAACATCAGAGGCTGGACTCAATGTCCTAAACTTCTTTTTTTTTTAGTGTTGTTTTTTTACATGAATGTGCAAAAAAAGCTATAATGCAGCATTTGGACTACACAGTACAGGAGAATCAATAAACCACGGGACATCACTGATAATTCTGCTCATAAGCTCCTTTCCTTTCCAAGAAAAGAAGTCGGATTATTGAGGGAAATTTATGTATTAAGTCCATGATTTGATAAATGAATCAACCCTGTGGGGAGAGGATGAGTCAAGCAGAAAATTTGATGATAATATAGAAAAAAGTGAATAACAATAACAATAATCAAACTGCTTCTCTCTGCAGCCACCATATAACTAATTATTGGAACAACATAATATTTACTATCCCTGAGCCACAAATAAATCAAGATACCCCGCTGTAGATGATTGCTGCAACTGGTACATCTCTTTAGTTAGTATTCTAATTAATTTAAATATCGTATGAAAACATATATTATTTAGTATTGATTATATACTGATATATTTTGACATTGATTTCTTTGTGTAGTCATTTCAAGAAGTACATGGCCATGAATATTTTTCTCAAAGATGTGGAAACTACACGAAAAAGAGCAGGAATTCCTATCTCTACTCAGTACTATGGAAGGCAAGTTCTAATATCAACTCTGAACTAACCTCCACTGAGTGAATCGTCTGTTTGTCGAGTTGGGGTGAAACCAAAGAGTTCAGCAGCACCTCCCATTCATGCCAAAGGTGTTTAAGTTGAAGAGAGAAGCTATCAGAGAGGCGATTATACTCCTGCCAGACAGACAGCATCTCTCCAATCTTTCTGTGCTCGTCCACAAGTTCCTGCAACAAGTCCCTCCACCTAAGACAGAAAAGGCTTTGTTAAGCTCTTTTTATCTTAATTCAAACATGAAGTTACAGACAGGTGGCACACTCAATGAAAAAATGAATTTTTTTTTTTAAATCATTGGAGAAATAAGAACAATGTCCCCATCAATAGGACATGAAGGGGTCACGGAATGTTTTTTTTTTTATTATGAAAATTCTGTGAATCATAAGTAATGGCCTTTACAGTCCATCTTGACTCAGTGGAAAACATATTTAGACAGTGCTTTCATCATCAACCCTCAAATGAGGAAATACCTTTTAGATAGATATCATCAAATAGAGTTCTACAGACTTAAAGACTATAGTGTGTCTACACACACTGAAACTCTGATGGTGGCCCAACAACTTACTAAGAGACACAATATTGTTTTTTCTTTTAATTTATAACTCAATATTGTTAATGCTTCGTGTTTGTCTTCCTAAATTTGTAAAAGTACACAGGCACTGACATGGTTGTGTTGGATATCTTTGTCAAAATTTGGTATACATTTGAAAATGGAGCTTAAAAGTGCCAGTGAAACTGAAGCTTCAATGCACAAACATGTTTTACACTTTTTAAACGTTGTGCCTCAAACAGCATCTTTGGGACTTAAAATTCATTCTACGACAAACAACACTAAGGACAGAGTTAACTGATGTAATGGCTTCTAGAGATTTTAACGACTAGTATTTTTTCATAATATTACATCTTGAGCATGTCACCAACCGCTTTTGCTCTCCCTCCATACGTTCACTCAGTGATTGAGCTGTTCCACGATAGAGCATCTTCACAAGGCTCTGACAGGATTTGTCCATGTCTGTCCAGAGCTCTTTCCTTTGTTTTTCTTTCTCCTGGAGTTGCTGTGAACAGTAAAAAAAACACCTTTACATTTTTACTTTAGATGTATTTTTACCTTCCAACAGCCTCAGCAGAGCTGACACATGACCCTAGCCCAAACAAGACAAAAGGCTTCTCCTAATGCTAACTCAAAAGTCATGATCAACGCATCCAGATTTTGTTTATACTGTACTAAGTGGTTGAAGCTCTGAAGTCCTTTTAAAACTTGCTGCAGTACTAGTAAAGCCTTGTGTCCAGGATGTCAAGGACAGTGCTGATTCTCACCTGAAGGATGTCCATGTATTCTCCAGTCTGCTTCACTGAAAACAGAGGAGCTTGGTGATACTGGAAAGTGCTGCGTACCCTAGTGGTGTGCAGAGAAACTTCCCTCAGATTTCGCTCAAAATTAGCCCAATCCTCCACAGTCTGCTGTAATGTTGGTTTAAGTGATTGCATCTGCAAATTACAGCAAAGGAGAACAGGAAGATATCTTATTGCATAATTCTAAAGTGCTTGTTCCTTTTAAAGAGATATGCTAATCATTTATAGGCTTAAATGTAAAAAAGAAAGAATATTGCCAACAAAATTAAACAGATATTCTTGGTAGATCATTGACTCATGTTAACAAACACAATATTTACATGATTCTAAATAAAATGTAACTTCTATCATTAGAAATATGAGATCTAGTTATCGCTCTGAAGGTACTATTGTCTGCAATTTCGAAATTAAAATACAACAAATATTACAAATGTTTTACTCAACTTAAGCATTTAGCTGTTCAAGTTAAAAAAAACAACAACTTTTTTTTAGATATAGTTCTCTCAAGATGATAATTACTCACATGGTTACGAATTAATGTGGCATTGTGTTATACTATGTAGGGTAATGTAGCACAACTGTCGTTTCAGCCACCAGTGTGCTTTTACTGTAGTTCTGTTTTAGTTTTTTTTTTTTTTAAACACCTTAGACATAAAAAATAATCGTTAAGTGGCAGATTCTCTGCTTCATTGCCCCACACGTGATGTTTGGTGCAGGACATTGCACACAGTTAGTTTATCAGAGTTTTTTCACTGAAAGTAGAGGTGAGTGTTGCAACTGACACCGATGATTCCAATGAGAATGAAACTAAATAGATTAAACAAAATTTGGAGATTACTGATTATTGTAACTGAGCTATTATGCTATGTGATTTTAGTGTAACATATAGTAACCACTATCAACCATCATCAATAGTCGATGATAATGACTATCATTATTCATTAATAAGTTTATAGTTTATATGAGAGGGCTTATTCACATTTAATGCCTTTACCTGTTGACTGAGATCCTCACAAGCATGACTGACTCTCTCCACCTGGCTGCAAAAAGCAACATCACTCGGGTGCTCCTCTTCTTTTTCAGCAAGCACACGTGTGGATTTCAAGTCCTGCAAAGTTGCAGCGACCTCCTTTATTTTTCCCGCATCAGCCTGGAAGAAAAACACAAGTGTCTCTTGTCTGAGGATATAGTACAAACCTGCAGCTGCTTACGTCCTGGTTCTGTTACTTACCTCCCACTCCAGCAAAACCTTACAAGCCAAAGTTTGACTGCTAGGTTGTTTCCACTGCCTTAAACACTTTTTCTGCTGTTCTACTGAGTTATGAAGACGCTGGAGCTGTTTCTCTCTGTCAGCACATATGTGAAGGATCTGTTCAGCTCCATGCATCTGAGGGGGGATTCGTGTGTGAAATTAAAGTTAGAAATGGAAAACGACACCACTTTGTAGAAAATCTGGAGAGTCGTTGAAGCTTTTTCCATTGTTTTTGGTTTACAAGGAATGATCTTTATGGTTTGAGTGAAATGTGAAACGTAAAAACTTGTATTTGAGTGCAAAACAGAATACTGAAGCATCTAAGACAGTTTAACTCCCACTCATAAAACTGAATGTAAGACAAGACAAATTCTGTACACAACCATGTTCCTTTCCCCTCCATCACTCTGCTTTATGTTCTTATATCTTCCTCTGCATACATAACACATTTCACTATTTAGCCTGCTAATGATACAAACAGAATACACAACTGTTAATATAAAATAGCTCTCTGCTTCAGTCTAGAAGTTGCATTTGTCATCTGTTTATTGCATATTAGTTAGTACAGACCTGACTTTCCAGTTCCCTCTGCAGGAGCATCCACTGCAGTCTGAAGTTACCAAGTTGCTCAGCAAATATCGTATATTTAGAAGAGAGAGTCTGATCATCAGCTTCCATCACTGGCGGTCCAGATTGGGACAGGAAATCAAGAAGGGGCTGCCCATTGACCATGACAGCTTTCAACCCCTGCTTAGAACACATGATTAAAATACACACACAAAAAAAAAAGCTTCCCGCAAAAGAGAAAAAAATGATTTGCACACTGATTTATGTCAGATGAGACTGATAGACATATGTTAACTGTAGTCTAGTGAGTTGGTTATTGTAGTTGAACTGCAATTTATCAAATTGAGTAGCTGTGTCAATGAATGTAAACAAATGCACTGATTTACTGAAGTGGAACCTAAAATGATGCGATGGAAAGATGAGGTACCCGGTAGCGCTGCAGTGTCTGAGTGATCTCAGCAGCATTTTTGGCCTTCAAGACTGTTTCTTTTTCCTGGTTCAGTTGAGGCTCCATCGTCTTCTTCAGCCAGTCCTCCAGGTGAGACAGTAGCTTCGCCGGTGGCCATGCTAGCAGCAGCTTCTTTTTACACAAGAATACAAAGAAAGATTTCACATCCACTCGTGTAACTGTTTATGATTTGTCACAAACATTACACACTTGTGCTGTTAGTGATTGACTTCAGATTTTTCATCATCTCTCCATCTTTTCCTGCAAAACAGGCTTCTTTATAATGCGTAATATCTGCTTCCTTTGTGTGATAGTGTTGGAAAAAAATGTAGTCCTTCAAAGTTCATCATCCTCAATCACTGCAAAACTGATGTGACGAACATTTATACTCCCCTCAATGAAGCAGATTAGTCAATTCCTAAAACGTTTTTGGAAAACTGGGATTTCAGTCAAATAAGAGTTTCATTCATAAAACGCTGTGTACAACATTTTAGGATATGCTGTCAAAAAAGCTAATGCACCACAGCAAAGGCACCACCACTTTGATCTTTTTTTTTAAGGAACATGTCTACTTTTTAGGAAAGACAGTTATTGTCTGTCATTTTTAGAGCCAGACAAATAAAGAGGAATGATGAACAGTAAGTGAAATTCCCAAATGATTTCTGCTTGTTCCTTTAAGGCAGCGAGTCATTACTTTTCTGTATTTTTGCTTTATTTGTAACAATTATGTATACTAAAAATATCCATGAAAATGAAGATAAGATCTCTCTATACAGTACCTGCTGCAGCTGGTCTTGTACATTTGTCACATTAGAGGTAAGTTTGCTCCAGCTGACTTCCAGCTGGGCGAGATGCATTCTCAGGCTTGGACATTCAGCCTCCCTTAGATGAAACAGCTGAGCAGCATACTGGGAAACAGATGCCCTCTGAAAAGACATAGCCTCCATCTCGATGGAGAAGTCCTGGAGGAGGAAAGTCACTGTCACAAATCACTGATCCTTAGCTACAGACAGAGGAGGTAATATAGCCATCATAAATGTATCTAAATATCACCATTAGACTTTCGTTCTATTTTTATAGTTTGCAGAAAATACATGTGACTCATTATATTTATAAATTATTTATGCACACATTGTTACAAAATTTTCACCTATAGTGTCTCCCTAGACACTGAGCCATCACTGGGAGACAGAGGGATCAGCACGTGACCACAGTGCTTTTGGTGATGCAGTGAATCTCCTTCACATTGGATGAATGAGAACACTGATTGAGGCTTGTGGAATTTTGTATCAAGAGCTGTATGGAGTTCATTAATATAGAGACAAACTGATGTACCCAGAATAGCCCCCAGAGGCTCATTGGAAGCCATGTCTGGTGAACAGGGAGCCCATGGAGGACAGGGATGTTTTCAGCTTCCAGAAACTGTGCTTACAACCTAGCGACATGAGGCAAAGCACCATCGGACTGAGACTCATGCTGACGGATACAACAATGAGACACAGAATCTCATTTATTATTTGCAGCTGTGTCAGTTGATAATATGAAGAACAGGAACTCCACCAGCACCAAAGGACACTATGCATACAACATTCACATCAGCATGTGCTCACCAACATTACAGATTGCCTACCATTTGCATGATAGGATTCATATGTGAAGATATTTTTCCAACATGCCATTCTTATGAGTGTTTGCCCAATGACAGGTGTTCCTATGTCAGACAATAGCCAGGTCAAGTTGTCTGTAAGCAAAGTGTAGAGATTCTTTGGAAGTTCATATCAAACACTTCTTCAGCTGTACAAGCAACTGTTGTAATGCAGTCATGCAGGTACAGCTGATGCTGAATTGTTGTTGAAACTTGTCTACTGCAGGCAGGTGATCAACTGCCTGTAGTGCTAAACAGCTGGAAATGACTCATAAAATGGTTTGTTGTGGAAAAATCATCTTTACAGTTTACAGTGCAATTTGATGAACTGACATAACACCTTGCAGTGTGCCAGTTGGACTATAAATGTTGCAAAAACTGAGGCATTGTGATAAAATAAATCTGGAGGATTTTAAACCTTTTGTTAACTTCCCCTTAAGGAAAATCTGTGTTGTGATCATGACTTTTAATCAACGTCTTGACTTTATACACCTGTGCAAGAGATGGCTTATGGCAAAGAACAAACGCCTGCTGTTGTTGAACACATTTGTTGGGGATACTGTTCAGTGTAGAAACACTGATGGCTGTCAATGCTCATTCCAGTATTTCTCTTGGTTTATATATAGTTAATATGGGGCTACATCCTGGAAACACATCAAATAACTTTTTTGTTGCTTCAATAAATCTCACTTGCAGACTGATGCTCCTTTTGGGGATTTATATCCACAGACTGAAAAGTACCACATGCTTTCTGTCAGGTTAAGTTTTCCAAAAAAATCAAGGACAATCTATCAGCACTGAGTTGATGTGTGGAACTATGAGGAGTACCTTACCAACAGGCTGATCAGATTCCTATAAATGCACTCCTGATCCTGGTCAGTGCTGTCTGTGAGAGCTGAACAAGTCTTCAGGTGTTTGTCAGCATCAGTCAACCGTTTACTGAGTGAGGCAAAGTTCGTCTGGAATCTGTGGGGAGGCCAAGATGAACATGGATAGCTCACCCAGTGGGGCAGAATATGACAATGATACTAGATATGGGGTGGTGGGGAAACATGATAACATTATTCAAGGAAAGACTTACCCATAATAAAAACTCTGATGAACAGTTAGATCTTATTGTATTTTGAAATTAAACTGGATTTAGAGTACTCAACCTCTGACCCAAGCTGAGAATCACTTTTTCAGTGAGTGAGTGATTTTTATTGGTTAAGTGGAATTTTCAGCAAAAAATATGATGGAAATTAGATATTCAAACCACACAAAGTAAAAACAATATTAAAAGAATGAATGATTACCTCTCTAAAATCCATCATCAAACAACATCATCAATCTGAGAAGCTCAGTTTGGCAATCTATCCAGCAACATTAGACCTTTTTAATGGGCCTTGACTTAGAAAAGCTTGATTTAGATTTGTGGTTTTCAGAATAATCACACACACACGCACTCGCACACACACACACACACACACACACACGCACACAAACTCACACACATGCCATCATTTCTGTTCTGTCCTTACATATTAGCCAACATGTATGATTCATATGGGAATATGTATATGCAGGTATGGGTATAAAAGGACTATGGAATCCTAGGGGTTACCTTGTTATTCTGGATGAAAGTAGGAAGTTACTGGTAATAACGTTTGTCGAGCTACTCTTGTAATTATTAACCTTTCTTGGCCTCTTTTTTTGCCTGAACGCATCTCACCTGGCCCATCTGTCCTGGATATCTCCACAGCGTTGAATCTCCTCCTCCGTCTGCCTGTAGGTACTTTGCCACCGCAGCTCCACAGCGCCTCCTGCCTGGCTGACCAAGCTAGAAAAGACTGCTGGCTTGGTCAGCAGCATGCTCCTCTGATCCATTAGCCAACCCAAAGAAGCTCTACTCTCATCCAGCTGGGCTAGGGTTTGCTGAGTGACAAGTGGGATCAAAAATGCTGATTTTAAATTATACCAAACTTTATGAGACTCTAGAGAAGCATACCACATGGGCCAGTTCTGAGTCTGCTTGAAATATCATATAAAACTGGCAGAGGACGATAGAAAGATGAGTTGATAACTAAAGGAATAAAATGTAGGTGATAAAAAGGAAACACTGAACAGCTGCTCTTGTTTTATCCACTAGTATATACTGTCTAATCCAATCTGACCCTGACTAAGTGAAAATATTAAGGTGTTTTTACCCGCACTGCTTGACTGCACAAACAGTCAATATGTTTAAAAAAGTTTTGCTAAATTAGAATACAAAAGGGAATGCAACCTACATTGACAATCATGTGAAGGTAAGGGTAATGGGAGGGATTAGAAAAGAAAAGGAAATGAGAAAAGCAGGTAAGCCAACATAGTAAAAGCATCTAGCTATATTGTATAAGACCTAACCCACATTTCAGCACCTGCCAATGGTCGTAGTGTTGTGGCTGACTGGTTTATATGCAGAGTGAGTTTACCTGGCAGCTCTGTCGTCTATTAGCCACAACAGACACCTCATAATCTTCTCTTTCCAATTCTCCACCACTGATGATGGTTTCAAGCTCATCTAGCGCCCGGCCCAGTTGAAAACAATTCTCCTTCCAGTAGACCCTATCCTACAACAGGCAAACACAAACACACGTTTGATTAGCTGCCTCATATGCATTATCATCAGGTAGGATATTAGCAGAAAATAAATGTGTGTGTTTATATGGTCTTTCGCAAATGTGAATTACAAACCTGAAGCCTCATTCTGAAAGCCACTTCCTGCTCTAGAGCCTGCTGCTGCAGAGCTTTGGCTCGGACCTCCAGTTTAACTCGCTCATCCTCTTGACACATAAGTGCTTCTGGCTCACGTTGGAATAGATACTGCACAAAAGCCAACTGAGACCTGAGAAGCTGCAGGAACTTCTGGATCACCAGGAGATCAGATTGATGACAGAAATGAGGGGAAATAAATGCAAAACAGATGAGCACAGAGGGACACAAACAACCTTAGTATTGAACCTAATCAGTAGGTCTTTGAGGCTGATCGCCTGACTTAAATGTGCCCTTTGTGTGCCTGTTGAAGAACTTGATGAAAGAACAGAGAGGTGGATACCTGACGTCTGCAGAGAACAGCTTGAATTTGGGTGCAGTTGAAAACTTGACTCTGCTGCCCTTCTGTTATTTCTTCTTCACCCAGTTCTAGGAGGCGACTTATTCCCCGCAGCAAAGACCAGGAAGCTTCTAGGAGCATGGCTTTCCCCCCAGGACTCTCTCTCAGATGTCTGACCGGCACACACTGCTAAAAGATACAGAAGAAGGATAAACTTTATTTTGGATGGATCTATCACCTTTAACTTAAAAGTGATCAACAACTGTGGGTTTTTTGTTTGTACTAATGTAATTTACAGAGGTAGCTTAGTTATAGTAAAAGTGTTGTACCTTACTCTGAAAACCGACCTTTATGCAGATATCTTGCAAATCAGTCCCATTTTTTACCGAGAATTTGAGTGTTGTATTATAAACATTGTTTTTTTTGCTTTTGGTGTACAAATAGTGATATTCTCTATAAATGAATGTAAGATTGTTAAATTAATATTCTTATTGTTGATGAAATGTCTTAGACACACAGGTTCAAGCATTATGAACTTACCTTCAAACTAGGGATATCCTTTAGATTTGGGAACGTCTCACTTTGTCCCAGTTCAAACTCATCCAAAACACACAGTTGGGGTAAAAAGAGTTCCTATTGGAGAAAGGTACCCAGTGATACTTCAGATATTGTAGGTGTTTATGATATTAAAAGGTCTTACAACCCTTGACGATTAGAATGACATATAACACAGACATTACAAATATTAAGCCAAAGAAAAATGTTTTTTTTTTGTCTTGACAAGCTTTCTTGATTCTGTGGCATGTTAATGATTTGACAGTATATTTTAATATCATTGCCTTCTTAAAATAATGGTCTCAGTCATTTTTTTAAAAACTTTTTCAGTTTTTCAACACAAAAAATGGTGACAAAACATCAAAAGGAGTTGATTTAAGCAAAAAAAAATTGTCAAAAAATGACATAGGCAATTATCTTAAGAAGGTGACAATATCTTAAAGTGTTTTTTTTTTTCTTCTTTTGGGCCACACAGTAGAAATATTGTGCCAGTGAGAAATGACATTGATCACAGTCTTTTTCAAACCTGATGTTGTTTTTTAAGGTCTAGACGTTGAGTGAGCTGATCCCGCGATGATGACAAAGTAAGCTGAACAGTTTGAAGACATTGCTGAAGGGAGGTCAAACAGCCTAGTGTGTCTGGTTCTTCACCCAGAAGTGATGGTCTGGTTTTTGACTCCACATTGCTCAGCAGGTCAGACACACTCACCAGCTGGCTTGATACACACTACACCAGAATTTAGAAACACCATAATATTTACATGAGCTCTACAAGAAAAGTCACATGAAATAGAAAAGATTGAGTCCTTCTCCACATGATTTTATAAATACAGCAAAGTGTTTGCAGTTGTAAACAAGTCACCTCCTGCTGTAGCATCCTCAGCTGGACATCATCTTCACCAGCACTGCTAGGAGTCAACTGAAGATCAGTCAAAGCATCCAGACAGAGAAGGACTTTCCGTACGGCCAGGTACAACTGTTCCTTCACATCTGAATCATCTGAAGATTTCACCTAGGAGACAAAACAACTTTATAGCTCACACTTTTTACTTGACATCTGAATCGCTGGCAGATTTCACCAAGATCACACGATCTTATTGCTCCCAATTTTTGCATTTTTTGTTTTGCTGTTGCTTGAAATCACTTTTATTGAATTATATGCAGCATGTATCACAACAAAATTATTGCTGCACTGATTGAGTCAATCACACTTAGGAAACAAGACAACAGATTGCAAAGATTCTACATCATAAAACAACCCATTTTTAATTTCAAAACAGATCTAGCTTTCAGCAACAAAAGGAAAAAAATAACATTAATATTTTGGTTAAAAAAGACAGAGCCTAAAATGTTGTTTATTTGAGCCCTTTCAGGTAGCTTGTTAAGCCAAACACATCCATATTTGATGATTATTTCTTTGAGGTTAAATTTGTATAATTAAAAATAAGATAAATTGAATTTTGCAATGACATAATTTTAATAATTACAAGCAAAAGGACAAGACAAATACCAGGACAAGTGTTGCAGTTAGCATATTGCTTGACGTAGGTGCTTTGCTTTGTTGCGCTAGTGCAAGTTTGATCGTCCCTGCTGATTCATAATTATGCACATTAATCTACCTGTTAAAACTGCAGTTAATTGTATTATTTGGCCGAAGCTTAAAACACCATATTTCTTGTGGCGAGTCTTTCTGCTATGTAAACTCTCCGCTCCAGGGATGGATTCTCCCACTCGCTCTCCTCTCTCCTTCTCAGTGTGGCACATGTTTAGTTACTCTTTTGCCTCCTTTCGTGATGCTGCAAAATATGTTAAATGTAGTTTGTTTGTAACGCTGGAGGCGACCCTTAGCAAAGTTGACTTGGCAGTTCCACATTGATGGATCCCAACAAAGAGCCACTAAAGCTAGCCAGCTGTCATCAGCTGGTATGGACCACTCTAACTTAACTCCTAATGTAGCTCCAAATGGTGTTCCCCGGCTGCTCAGGAGCTGCCGGGGAACCACGGCGGCTGGGTAATTTTCCCAAGCATAGTCCTAAGCAGAAGCCTACTGTCAGTGACCAACCATAGGTTCACGTTTCTAATAAAATTTCCCCACTGAGTGACATATCCGCTGAGAAAACAACATATTTAGCTGCAGGTCATTGTTCAACCACTGGCTGTCAATATGGTGTCCAGCAAACGAAGTGGGATTTTTGTTGGACTGTAACTGTAACTGGAAAACTTTCTGGGGGAGACATGGTCTTATTAGAGGAGATGGCATTCATCCTATGTTGAGTGGAGCTGCTCTCATTTCTAGAACTATAGCCCACTATATTATAGAACCAAGACCCTGACAACCTAGAGTTGAGACCAGGAGGCAGGGCTGCTTACATGCTTCTTTGCGTGTACTCAAGGGCAGTTACCCTTCAGTCACCCAAACCCCCACAGAGACTGTCTGTGACCACATCAGTCTACCAACCCAAATACCATTATAAGAGGAGTCAATCTGAAAAAGCTTAATCAAAATTAACACGACCACTGAATTATTTCAAAAGAATATAAAAATTAGGCTTGGACTATTGGTGTTCCGCAAGGGTCTGTGCTTGGACCAGTCCTCTTCACTCTATATCTGCTTCCATGAGGTGACATAATAAGGAAACTCTCAATTAATTTTCACTGTTATGCAGACAACACAAAATGGATGACCTACAATTTACTTTTATTAAATTCCGACAAAACTGAAGTTATTGTGCTGGGCCCAAAACACCTTAGGAACAGAAGAAGCATAAACTTTGTTTTGGATGGATCTATCACCTTTAACTTAAATGTGATCAACAACTGTGGGGTTTTTGTTTGTACTAATGATGTAATCTATCTAATGAGATAGCTACCCTGGATGGCATCACCCTGGCCCCCAGCACTGCAGTAAGGAGCCTGGGAGTTCTCTTTGATCAGGATCTGTCCTTTAACTCCCATATTAGGCAAATCTCCAGGACTGCCTTATTTCATCTACGTCACATCGCTAAGATCAGACTCATCCTGTCTCAAAAAAAAAAAAAAAAAAAAGGATGCAAAAAACAAGTCCATGCTTTTGTCTCTTCCAGGCTGGATTACTGCAATTCCCCTCTTATCTGGCTGTACTATGTTCCAAAAGACTCTCCAGCTGGTCCAAAGCGCTGCTGCCCACGTGTTGTTTAGAACTAATAGAAGAGACCAGATCTCACCTGTACTAGCTTCTTTGCATTGGCTCCGCGTTAAATTCAGAATAGAATTTAAAATTCTTCTCCTAACATACAAAGCAGGCATTTTCATATCTGAGAGAACTCATAGTCCCCTATATCCAGTTAGAACCCTTTGCTCCCAGGATGCAGGGTTACTTGTGGTTCCCACAGTCTCTAAAAGTAGAATGGGAGCCAGAGCCTTCAGCTATCAGGCTCCCCTTTTCTGAAACTGTCTCTCAGTTTCAGTCCAGGATGCTGACACCCTCTCTATGTTTCAGAGCAGACTTAAGAACCTTCCTTTTAGATAAAGCTTATAGTTAGGGCTGCTTAGGCTGGCCCTTAGATATGCTGCTATAGGCTTAGACTGCTGGGGGATATACCATGATGCACTGGGCTTCTCTCTCCTCCTCTCTGTTCTCTTTGTCCTCCCATATTCATATGTTGTTCTAACTCGTCTTCTTCTTCAGAACCTTTTGCTTCCCCACTTCCCATATGCCTTCCCTGACTGCTGCTGCTGCTGGAGGAGGCTACAGTCCTGAAGAGGCTCAAGCTGCCACCCTTAGCAGCACCTGTTTGTGTCTGTCCATCATTCTCTTCCCCTTTCTTTCTCTCTTTATCTCTGCCCTTCATTCTCTTCCCCTTTCTTTCTCTCTTTATCTCTGCCCCTCTCTTTCCTTCTGCATATCTGTCTTCCTACATTATCTGTCTTTGTCTCTGCCCTGCACTCTTGCTCTCTTTCCCCCCCCAACCAGTCAAAGCAGATGGCCATCCCCATTGAGCCTGGATCTGCTCGACATTACTACCTGTTAAAAGGAAGGTTTCTGCTCCCACTGTTGCCTGATGTGCTTGCTCATGGAGAATTGTTGGGAGTAAATTCATTGAAGGAGTGTAGTACTAGACCTGCTCTACTTGAAAGGTGTCATGAGATAACTTTTGTTGTGATGTGGCACTCTACAAATAAAATAGACTTGATAATTAAGACATCTGTTTCTTGTGGTAAGAAAAATTATTCACCAGTGGAAAGAGTACAGGTTATTTTCAGCTAGAATTTGTAATCTTACAGTTATATCAGAGTGAGAGAACACAAGCATGAGTTTCTAGCGGACGCACTATTTGTTTCAGCATGTCGATGGACTCGTTGACAAGCTGGAGAACAGCACCAGAACATCCTGCTGATATCAGGTCTCCCTCCGGAACCTAAACAGAAATATAAGATGTTTAGTTTGACAGTTTGTCAAGTTGTATTTATTCATTTTACTTTGAATGAGAGTCCATTTCAGCACCATTTCTCCTGTAATATATATATATATACATACAGACTTTTTTTTGGGCTGCATGATACCCTCAAAGCAGGCATCTATAAAAACTAAAAATACTGCATTGCAAATGCATGCCTCCACAATGTATTCCTGTCAGAGTGACCTTGACCTTTGACCATCAAAATATTTGCTGTCATCTTTCAGTCCCAATGAATATTTGAGCCAAATTTAAACAAATTAATTCCTGAGATATTGTATTAACTAGAATGGGGCAGACAAAAATCCAAGCCAAGGATATCATTGTAATACCATTACTGATCCCACTCATCATGTGAAACTGGCAACTTTGAAATTCTTTAAGTGACACAAACACATAACTCACATGACAACAGATATTTTCAGATGGTGGAAGATACGATGGAATTTTAATCTCTACATTATGGTCTAATCTCATCCCTCACCCACACTATGTCCTACCAAATGCTTGTAATTTTAAAAACTGTAATCAGCTTATTCACAACTTTTATCAAAAACTAGGCTTTGTTTAAAATTTTTGCCTACCTTTTCATCTCTACTTCCACAACCTGAGCTGATAAGGGTTTGATGCTCCTCCTGGACTTTTTCCAGGGTCGACAGTTTTTGAGAGATGTGGGTGTGAAGTTGTCTCCACCTTTGCTGGTATGTGTCATCTGTGTGGTGTCCAGCCAATCTACGGGTAGAGAAGGTTTGCCAGCAAAATCACCATGTAACATTCTTCTGTCTGTATTTTGTACATATGAGTTGGGTCTTTTACCTGGTCTGCACCTCTGGTGCATGTTGAGATCCTACCACAACAGTGATGCTCCCTTCACTTTGGTTCTTTAACCCAGTAACAGTATCATGGAAGTCAAAGTGAAAGCAGAAAAAAAGTAAGTAAACAAGTTTATTCATTAATATAGATAACTTCTTATCAGTGTCAAACATCATAAGTGGTTCATATTTTTTGTCTGGCTTCTTGCAATTTCCTTTCTCCTTTTACCACTTACCAGACCTTGATGAGGAGATGAACACGGATTTCTGTCCCTCTCCTCTATGGATTTAACTGACGCTCTTGTAGCAGTGAATGGAGTTATAGGTCTCACAGGAATTAGTCTTGTGTCCTCAAGTGCTGCCTGATGGGACTGCATCTGAACATCCATGTCACATTTTGCAGATGCATGTAACTCTGGTGTTGAAGCCAAAGCTAACTGGTCGTCAGATGCGAGAACAACTGCAGCCATTTGAGGCTCAGATGTTACAGTTTTGAGTCTACTTGCGTCACCAATATTGGCTCCAGGTTCTAGTTGGGATTCCATTGTTATTAATCGAGTTTGAATATTTTCTGGTCCAAAGGTCTTGGTATCAAGTCCCAATTTCATAGGTAAACGCTGCGGTTCAGCACCTACTGAACTTGTCTCCACTTCAAAGTAAATGTGACCAGCTAAACTCTCTGTTACCTGAAAGACCAAAAATTTATTCATATTAGTTAAAAGAAAAGGAAAAAAGTATCCAAAACTGGTATTAAAGAGTTCTCAGTTTGAGACATTCATCAACAATAACACCTTTTAAATTCAGAATGTTTAAATTCAGTTTTCAGTATAAAATTTGACTATAATATGGTGATTTCATACAGATAATAATAACATCAGCAAATATCTGTTGGTCAAAACAGTCGCAAAATAGTGGATGTCAACAAAATCACAAACTGAGCATCTATAGTGCTAACTTTAAAATATCTAAGATTTAATTAAACATTTAATAATTAAAGGTTAGTAAATATCCAAAATGTTTATGAAATAGTCAATTATTATTTACCATAACATCAGAGAGCTGCTTCATTTCAGCCACGTCTTCATTCAGGGTGTCTTCCGGGTCCTGACACATGAAACACGTACAAGTACATAAAAAAAAATAGTTCTAATTCTTAGAATTTTTTTTTTTGTCAAAAAATGAGTTAGGCAATTATTTTAAGTAGGGGACGATATAGAATTTGCACACTTGCACACATTCATCTTCGTGTGTGTGTGTGTGTGTGTGTATATGTGTAGCAACATATTTCAAGCAACTTCTGACAGTTTTAAAGAGGACGCTGGATAGACTGTCTCACACAGCTTAATATCAACATGCACAGATCTCCACACCACCAGAAAAAGAAGAGTTAAGTTAGTTATGTTTAAATTATGAGGTGAGAAGGCGAGAACACATGGAATTACTAATTCAATTCTTGAGGTTTTAAATCTGAACATAAGTGAAGATTTGATTAATTTTTAACATCTGTGGTTCTCAATAATTAACTTTAGAGCTTAATGTGACATTTTGGAATAAACCCCAAGAGAAACAGGTCCCCATAGACATTCGGTGCAAGGCTGTGAATGGGTTTTACACATTTACCTCTGGAATACTGCAAGTTAGTGTGTCAGAGGAGGATGAGTGACAACTCTCTGCCTCTTCCTCTGAATTAGACTCGTCAGAAGCCTCCTGTTTTTCAGCGATAGGGTAAGTACCATTGTTAAAAATGAATTACAGGAAAATGGGGGGAAAAAAGCACTTTCGAATAATAAATGTAATAAAGTCTAATGACTTTCCTTATTGTAATGTTCCATCAATATCAGAAGCAAATGTTTCTTTTCGGGATACATACCGCTGCAAATTTAATTTAACATTTCATTTTTTAATTTCTCAGAAAAATGTGTTTTAATTATGCTTGTAAAGTAATTTCACAGCTTATTACTAAATAATTACAAGACAGCTTAACAGCTAATGAAGACTAATGGCACATCAAGCACATTTTAGCAAAGATTACTAATCATCTGCTATATACACTCTTATGGTGATGCCAATGTAGAAGCTAACAAAGACTAGTCTGCATGCATTAAACATGCAATTTGCCAGTCACTATCAATATGCAACAATTAAACTTATTGCTTTAACTGTCTTTTCAATGATTAGTTTTGTGTGAAAACAGACATCGTGTTTCAGGGTAGATGTTATTTACAGGCTTGCCAAGGACATATTCCTTTAACAAAGAAGAACTGAAATTTGTGCAACATATTTCCTTAAAAATCTAGCTGACAGTGGGAATCACAGATTTTGTGCCTGCTGTAATTAAACTTCCTAAATCAGTATACTTAAAATACAGGGTATTACCACACAGATGAAGCATTCAAAATCAAAAATAACATCAGTGTTATAGTTTTAACTGCTGTTTATTCAAGAATTCTACCTCCTTTGTAATTATTGCTACTGTACCTGGAGCAAGTTGCTCTGTGGAGATCTGTCTTGTTGCAGTAACACTCCAAAGACATCAGAGGTTGTGGCAAAGCCAAAATCCTTGCTGGTTTCTAACTCCTTCCCAATCTTTTCCTGCAAAAATTCATCAGATGAGAAAAACAGACACAAAAAGTGAAATTTCAACAAGCATGTATTGAAAACACATACCAGTATGCAAGGTTGAACAATAGGCCTACAAGGATTACAGCTGGAATTGGTGCTGGGGAAAAAAAAATCCTGCATCTTCCACAAAATGAAGCAGTCAGGTAGTCAGGGAGAGAATATTTTTTGCATCAAGAAAAGTTGCTGTGTGACTTACATCTTACCCCTAGACTGTACTTCCATTCTCACTTCTTAGGCACACTCAGTCACATCATAGCTGTTAGATACTTAGGCTTTTGATCAAGTTAAGCTGTCTTCAGCTCATCATTTCTAATCCAATTGCACAGTGACACACTGTCATTGCTAGTGAATTTATTTGCTGGTGTCTTTTTAAATGTGTCTCTTTCTTTCTGCTCAGAACTGGCCTCCTCCTTCTCAGAATCACTGATTCCTAATCTGCTACCAGCGTCCTCCAAATTCATCTTCCACTACCATCACCACAAGTGTCTTTACTCCATGGGGGGATCTATCTTGCAGCTGCTCTGAGATGATGTCCCCCTGGAGTCAAAGCCTCACACTACAGTTTTCATACGTAATCAACATCTTTTTCAACAAATATCTCTCCGAATGACAGCAATTACAAGTTCTAAAAAGAAAAATTGCCAGTGGCTTTTTCCTAGACACATTCTCATTCAGACTTCATCTTCTACCTGCAGCAAACAGGCTTGTTGCTGGGTGTGTTGTTCCAACTCTTTGAGCTCCTGGAGGATGACTTGAACTCTGGAGAAGACCCCCAGACTCCCCTCTGCTCCCTGTGGGAGGTGTAGCGCTTCTTTGCAGCTCTCCATCTCCTCTAATGTCTTCTGCATTGACTGAACATTAGCCTGGATCACCTTTGCATTGATTTAGAAAGGAAAACACACTTCCTGAAGATCTACAATCCTAGTATTTGTTATAATTCTACTTGAGTATGCAGCTGAAATTTAGTTTTTGATCATACAACTGTATAAGTGGATTTAGATAGATGTAGATGACGTTATTAAATCTAATAAAATATTTAACGACACCTTAAACCTAATACGTTCATTATGAAACTTAAGCAATGCCCACACCTGTCCAACATGTTATTCAAATGAAATGTGTATACTGTATAAGAAGTATTTTTTCACTTTTTCACCTGCCGGTTGTGAAGATGCTCCTTCAAAGTGATGCTGGAGTTATCCACAGAGGACAAAATTGTTCGAATCTTTGGGACATTCTTCTCTATGGACTTTAGCTCAGCTTCCAGGGCCTCCACTACCTGAGGAGGGTCATGTGAACAGCCTTTTTAGAGGCTTGTGTTTGTATCAATAATGATATCATTTAATGGAAATTGACTTTATCTGCCAAAAAGGCACTTTTATATCAAACCATTTAAATTAAACTATATTTTATTGTAGCTTCTCTTGTCTTGGTCCTTGAAAAAAAGAATTAGTTCATCATGACCTGCCTGGTTAAATATATGTAAAATAATAATGAATACATAAAATCTCAGTTTTTCCTGGTTTGCACCACTTTTCTCTGTCCATGGATAATAATGTACTGTAAAAGTCTCAGCCATAGAATAAGGATCCCAGAGAACCAGCCAGTTTGACTGATAGTGGAGAGAAAAACACTTTTTGCATACCCCAACAGCCTGCAGGAGCAGCTGCAGAGGCACGGTGACTTCACGTTGCATTGTGAGAACCTGTTGGTCACTGTGTTCCAGCCTTTCCTCCTGGGCACTGATGTCACACATAGTAGAGATCTCAGCAAGCACTGGTTTGAAGTCCTGCAAGGCATTCCTGATTCTTTCAGAGTCATCCAGGACCAACTGCAGATAAAGATATGATAGATTGAAATTGATCTTTAAAAAGAAGCCTGTGAAAAGGCTTGTTGACGGCATAAACATAAATCTTACAATGTATAGTTTTCTAATTTCTGGTCAAGGAATCTGCTCTAGGAACACTTTATCTAATGACATAGGTACCCTGGATGGCATCACCCTGGCCCCCAGCACTGCAGTAAGGAACCTCTCTTTGATCAGGGTCTGTCCTCTAACTCCCACATTAAGCAAATTTCTAGGACTGCTTTCTTTCATCTGCGTAAAATTGCTAAGATCATACACATCCTGTCTCAAAAAGATGCAGAAAAACTAGTCCATGCTTTTGTCACTTCCAGTCTGGATTACTGTAACTCCCTCCTATCAGGCTGCACCAATAAGTCCCTAAAGACTCTCCAGCTGGACCAAAATGCTGCTGCCGGTGTGTTGATGAGAACTAGAAGAAGAGACCATATATCTCCTGTACTGACTTCTCTGCTTTGGCTCTCTGTCAAAATCAGAATAGAATTTAAAAATATTCTTCTACCCTTCGCTCCCAGGATGCAGGGTTACTTGTGGTTCCCACAGTTTCTAAAAGTAGAATGGGAGCCAGAGCCTTCCGCTATCAGGCTTCCCTCCTCTGAAACTGTCTCTCAGTTTTGGTCCAGGATGCAGACACCCTGTCCATGTTTAAAAGCAGACTTAAGACCTTCCTTTTAGATAAAGGTTATAGTTAGGGCTGCTTAGGCTGGCCCTTAGATATGCTGCTATAGGCTTAGACTGCCTGGGGGATATACCATGATGCACTGGGCTTCTCTCTCCTCCTCTCTGCTCTCTGTCCTCCTGTATGTGTTATAAGTAAATCATACTCATATGTGTTACTTCAGGCTTCAGGCTCCCCACATCCCATATTCCTGACTGCTGCTGGAGGAGGCTACAGGCCCGAAGAAGCTTGAGCGGCCACCTGTAGCACCACCCACTCACTTTCCCATCTTTCCATCAGTTTCTTCCCTTTTTCTCCTTCTTGATCTCTGTCCTTCTTTTTTTTCTGTATATATGTCCTTCTCCATTATCTGTCTTTGTCTCTTCCCTGCTCTCTTGCTCTCTTTCCCCCCAACCAGTCAAAGCAGAAGGCCGTCCCCACTGAGTCTGGATCTGCTCAATGTTCCTGCCTGTTAAAAGGAAAGTTTTCATCGCCACTGTTGCAGGATGTGCTTGCTCATTGAGAATTTTTGTGTCTGAATTCACTGAAGGAGTGTAGTACTAGACCTGCTCTACTTGTACAGTATAATGAGATAACTTTTGTTGTGATTTGGTGCTATACAAATAGAACTGACTTGACTTGACACTTTATAATTAGCAAAGAAAAGCTTGACAGTGTTACATTGCATTAGGGTCCATGATGAATTACTGACTATTCTAAGTGACTGATATAACAATACAATAAAGTAAATAAAGACCATGGTTAGATTTGTTCCAGACAAAGTGCAACAACAAATAAAAATTTAAAATACCAATAAAAGAAATATATTATGCAAATAACTGAAAAAACTCATCATTCATGCCACAGTGATGGATAAAATAAATTATAAAAAAGTTAAATATAAAGAAACTGAAAATCTAAACAAAAATTTATGATGTGCTTAAAAGGATGCAATATTGCATGAACTGTTACTTTTCACTGACTTGCAGGGAGTTTGCATGATTCTGGAGGCTTCTTCCTGTAGTGAATGTGTAGGGTGCACTCAGCCATGCCCGTGCTTCATCTAACCAGCAGGTGGCACTGCCCAGAATGTTTTCAAACTCCTGAAGACACACAGGGATCTGAAAAAGAGATTAGAAAGGGATTAAGTCAGAGTTCTTCTGCATTTTCTGAGCATCATAAATCAATAATTCAATAATAAGCTTTTGATGTTATAGCCTTTCAGCAGTGAATAGAATTGATTCAAATTCAACAATTTCTGTAACACATTTCACTATGGTTTCATTTTCTGAAGATGATGGATGTGAAGAAAACAACTGGTGTAAAGTTGCCATGGAGTTCTCATTCACTCTAGGTTTACATATGGGGTTCATCAGAATGGTGAGGTTTGCAAGGAAATTAGGAAGTGAAAAAGTAGTGCAGGAATAATTCCCTTAGTGTTGATGAAGGTTTATCAGCCTCACTGACACAATGTCCGACTGAGAATCCAAATTAACATCCTTGCTGAATAAATAAGTTAGACTCATTGGCAGAGGGAAAAAGCAGCTCATAACATTCCTACACACACACACACATGCAAAGATGTGTAAACAAACACGACATAGACAGCTACTCTATTTTCATCTAATTATTAAGTCTGTGCTATGATGAGCTGACGTACTGTTGAGGCTGCTGCTTCTGCGTTAAGCTGTCACATGAACATGTAAATGCATGAGGCTACACATGCTTGTCTGGTGGGAGGAGTCAAAAGTAAGCTTGTTTTCTGGAATTCCTGCCTACCATCATATTAATGTATAGAAAGCATATAAGAAGCAAATGCTTTTCTTTAGAATAAGCTCAACGCTGAAAGTTGTATCACAAGATTCGCTTGCATTCAATAAAGCAGTGCTGACTGCACAATATGCCTGACCTTGCTGAGGAATGCAGTACGATGCTCAGCCGTCTGTGCAACATTTTGGTAGAGCTGCAGTGGTTGCGTCAGTTGGTCCATGAAGAGGTGAGCTTGATCTGGATGCTCTTCTGCTAGATCTTGCACTTCACTCTCAACCAGCATCAAGCGGCCATGCCATGTGTCCAACCCATCCCACACATGCTAAAGAACAGACAGAAGTGCTCAGAATGCAGAGGCGCTTTCAATGGATTTTACTCAGTTGTCTCAACAGAACCAATTCAAGAAGGAATGATTAAAATGACCCACATGCCCAAACTGTTAGCGTATGTGCCACATAAACAAACATGAGCCAAAAGTAACACACCTTGAGAACACTTTGAGCCTCACTGACTGATGAACTTCTTTCATCCAGTAACTCTTTCACTTTCTCCAAGCCAGTGCTCAACTCTCCAACTTGAAATACCAGTTTCCGAAATGGGTCGCTCTTCTCTGCTATCTGTAGAGTGACCACAGAGAAATAGGAGGGTCTGGTTGATGGGAGAGATAATGTGGCATTCATTTATCATCTGTTACCTTCTCCTGCAGAGACTGTTGAACATCTTGTATCTTCTTGCTGATATCAGCTGGAATCTCAGTGTACCGGCTCTGCAAGCTTTCTATGATGCACTGCAATTGGGATCTCTGGGATGACATATCCATTCTGAGCTCCTGTCAGTGTGATAATGCAAGAGAGAAAATATAAAGGACAGGCAGAAATTGAAGGACTGGGGCCAAAATTGATCTCAAAACTCATTTTTCTTCTCATAGGTATTCTTTTCAGGTTAAAATTTTGTTGTAAACTTATTCTTCCTTACATGTTTGATATGTAATTAAACAAGTTCAGTACTAATGAATAAGGCCAAACAAAATGATGAGACCACTTAGTACTGCTAAAAGTTTTAGTTTCTGAGGAGGTAAGAAGGATGATTTAAGCACAACATCACGTCTCTCTCCAGTTCCTCACAATTTCAAAAATCAATCTTTTGAGGGTACCTGTGGTTTGTTATCATTTGAACAGACTTCCAGCTCAGGAAGAATGGTGAACATGTGTCTCTCCACCTCTTCTATCTTGTTTTTGATTTGCTCCCTCTCCTTCTCCTCCGCCTGGGCTGCAGCGACTACCAGCAGGTTTCTCTCTTTCAAACTGCAAAGAAGCGCATTAGGGGCAGTCTTTAATATTAATTAGTTATCCCTTTCCATGCATATATCAAATAAACCAACCTTCTGATATTCTCTTGGATCTTGACAAGTGTTTTACCAACAGGCCCAGGACTGACAGGATCTTGGGAGCTGGTTAAGCTCAAGGCATGCTCCAGTTGATGCTCCAGGGAGGCTAATACCTGCTGCTCTTTGTCTAGATCAGTCTGGTGCATCTCAGCCTGGTCCAGGAGCCTCTTGGGTTCCTCTTGAATGAAGCTGACAGTGGAGGAGTCAGGAACCTCTGTCTGAAGACTGGCCAAAGAACTGCAACATTGCTCCATCTAAAGAAGATTTAATCCTTAATATATTGTCTTCCCTGCTGTAATTATGCTGCTAAAAACTAGCTTATCCCACAAAGCAATAAAGTGAAACTCCTCTGAAAGAAAATTGCATCCTACAGTATATGTTACGTTCATACATGTTACGTCACATTTATATTCAAAGCTGTAGGCACATATGGCCTGGAAAACTCACACTCATGGTAATGTCCCTCCACTCCTCTGCTCTCTGTTCAGAGTGGGCCATGAGGAGGCCAACACCACGTCGTAATGATACCCAGTGCCTCCAGAGGATGCCAAGCTCACCGTCCTTTCCAACCCCACAGCCATACATTGGACATCCAGCTCTAAGTTCTTCGATTCTCCCACCGAGGCTACGAAGATCCTCCAACAGAAGCTTTGCACACACACACACACACACACACACACACACACACACACACACACACACACACACACACACACACACACACACACACACAAAAGTCTTCAATGAAACATGAATCAGAGCAAACTAATTCTAATGAGTGTGAAACTTGCTGGCTTCCAGGGAATGAATTCTGGTCTACCCCACCTTGGCTCTGTTATGTTGGGCGATGCATTTCTCATGTGATGCCACTTGTCCTGAAGCACATTCTAAAAGCTTGGCTTCAAATCCAGAAAGAAGCTGCCTTATGTCTTCATGACAGCTCTTGTGGCTTTGTTGATTTATTTCACACCTGTGAAACATTTGTCTTTTAGTTGTTTTTACTTGAAGAAAAACTACCATTTTCACAAAGTATACAAAACAACACTGTTCAGAAAAAAAAGCCAGTACCTCTGCAGGGACTCTAGTCTGAGTTGGGCCTGAGCCTCCAGTACAGCTCTTCCCACCAACAGCTGACTAAGGATGCTGATGTGCAGCTGCTCAGTCTTTGGCCGGGACAGGCAGACATGTTGAGGCACCAGTTCAACAAGGTGGCATATATGAGCTTGAAATCCATCTTCTAGAGCTTGTACAGCCTGCTGAGTTTGTCTTTGCTCCTCAGTGCAGTCTAGAAATCCTCCAGGTGCCGATAAAAATGTGGCTTCAGCATTAAGGAGGAAGCCTATTGCTCCTTGTGCAGCCCATTGGTAATCCTTTATCAATTCTCTAGCATGGGATAAACTTTCCTGTTGAATTCACATGACATACTCAAACACAGCCTTATGGAATTAAAATATTGATTGTAAAGTTTAAAAACTGAAAATGTTGAAGCTTACCATGTGTGCATGGCACTCTTGCATGGCAGAGTCTCCAAGCAAAAGCAGTTTACTGTGGTTCTTCAGATTCACTTTTTCTTTTGTCCCCAAAGCTTTCAACATCCGCATCCAAGACTCCATATTTCTCCAAAGCACCCACCATCTTTGCAGTGTAGTGTCAATGACTTTTTCATCTAGACTGATTGGTTCAGCCACTTGCAGCTCCAGTTTTGCTCTTTGAAAAAGCTCCATTACAGCAAGAATCTCAGAGGAGAATTGCAGACCTAAAAGAAGCCTTGCCTCTAGATTTTTGATGTCATCTGTGACCAAATTTTCCCAGGAAACTAAAGTTTCCACAATGCAGCAAATACGCTGCCTTTCTGAATTAAGCTCTGATGGCTCCAACTCCTGAGCTATAACCTCCAGTTGGTCTGCAGCTTCTTGACACTGTGTCTTCACCAAAGGAAGTTCGACTAAAAGTGCCTGACATAGTCTGAACCTTTCACCCATGCTTACCATTTTGTCTTTGGCACGCTGGATTTGCTCCTTGGCAATATCCCTAGAATCTTCCATTTGTTTCCTCAGGTGAAGATATTTGTCTTGCTCAAAGGCATGAACACTTAGAGCTTTGCACTTGTCTTGCAGTTCCCCAATGGTGCACAGCAGGGAGCTTCGCTTGGCCTCCTGGCAGTGTGGAATCTCTTGTACATGACACTGATGCTCCATCAGCATGCGCTTCAAAAGTGCTGTTTTTGAAAGAGTTTCCTGTGTTAAAGGAAATCTTTGCTGTTCCAAACAGGTGGAAATTTCCTTCAGGCTATCCTGGATGGTAGATAACTCCTCATCAGAAGAGGTACGCTCATGAATCAGCTCTTCTAATTCCCAACTGGCTGCTTTCTCATGTGCAAGCAATCCATCTAATTCTGTCCAAAGGCCTGAGACTCTGTTGACAAGGTAGCGGCTCTCTCCTGGGCTAAGCCCTACAGCTATTTCCCTGCAACTTCTTTCCATGTCTTCAAACAGATTTAGCTGGTTCTCTATCTCTGTTGTGGCTAATTTGTGAATCTTAAGCTTGCTCTCCAGCTTACTGATATCAGCTCTTGAAACATTCTCAAAATGGGTACAGGGGTCTCTTTTAGCATGTGTTTCCGCTAGCCAAGCATCCATGTTAGCAAACTTGCTTAACAGTTTCTCCCTCTCCTGCAGATTTGTCTTCATCATGTCAAGAACTTGATTCAAGTTTTCAGTCATGGATTCACACAGGACTTGTAGTGTCTTCAATACTTGGTCGTGGTCTTCATTATTCATGTCAGAAGCTGCAACTTTCATCTCTTCAACTTCGGCTTGAATGTTGGACCTTCTAGACAAAATATCTGTCTGAAACTTCTTAATCTCTGCAATCTGAATACGAGCTTCCTCTGGGAAAAGGGACAACTTTTTCTCAATTGAGTAGTGGGTCTCTGCTTGTTTTGCCCGTACGATTAAGTCTTGAAATTGCTTGTATATCGTAGCTGAAGAAAAGCCACTGGTACGACATGTGGAATCAAGCATGTTCTTGGCCTCGCTCAGCAAGGACTCCATTTCTTGAAGGTTCCGTTTAACCTCATCATTCTCTCTCTCACCAAGAGAGAAATGAACAATAGCATCTGACTGGGAATTTAAGTGTAAGTAAAGCTGGGAATACAGTTTTAGGTTTGTGGTGAGACAAACAACCTCCAAAGGGCTTTTGGTGTTATAAGTTTCCCCACAGGACTGTATGGACACCTGAAGAGCTTCTATCTTGTTTTTAAGCTCTTTGGTCTCTTTTATAAGAAATGAAGCTTGAGAGGCAGAGTTGAAGGCATGCCGAAAAGCTCTCTTGATACTTCCTTCCAAAAGCCTCCACTCATCCTGGACATCTCCAAGTTGGGCAAAAAGAGCGCCTGAACTTTCAGCATCACTCAGGTGGACTGACAATTGGCGACTCAATCGGAGAAGCTCTTGCAACATGCCTTTCCTCAGTCCCATGGTGTGTATCAGGGCATTGAGCTTTTCAGCTTGAAGTGCACTGCTTCCCAATGCATTTCTGATGAAAAAAAAAGAGAGTGCATCTTACATAGTGGCCTATATCAAGCTAAGTACAAGAAGAGCTTCAAACCTGAGATTACTCACAAGCTAATTTTTTCCTTTGCAGAAGCTAAAGTATCCAGAAAAGTTTTGGTGATCCTCATTTGTTGGTGATATTGTTTGACCTGATCAAGCTGGGCTGCTTTCACCTGCACTGTGGCAGAGGCATCCAGTAGTGCAGTACTACACAGTCCTTCAATGCTTCTCCAGGCACTTGGGTCAGAAACGGAGGTAGAACTTGTATTGTTCATGGCTACTTGATCTATCACACTACACTTGAGGTCCTACAACAGACAGAACAATCAGGTTTTTTTCATATATCTGTGTTATTTCCCATTAAAATGTAGAAAAAATTATTCAAATTTGATTTAATTTCTTGTGTAGCAGTAGTTGATTTAAAAAAAAAATAATTGAAGAGTACATACCTCTGCCTCCTCTAGCTGTTTAGCCATAGCTGTAACATCCAGCTCTGCGGGTTGATAGCGACATGCCAGAACTTTTTGGACTGTTCTTATTAATCGAATCTCTGGTTCCCCTGGAGAGGTCTGAAGGTACCAGTTCAAATCAATGTGTGGTGTCCTCTGAAACAAAATACATATCAGGGAAAAATCTTGAAGGCACTTATGAAACTGCAAGTTACAGCACCTTCAAGTCTAAGCTCAAACAATAATAGTGACATTGCAAGAGAAACACAAGGTAACAAAAATGGGAAATTACAGATGTCAGTTCCTGTATATAGCCTTAAAATGAGTAGTTTAATTAAATGATTAAAAAGTATTACCAACTGGCTAAAAAGTAAATTAGATATAACCATTTAGGGCTGGGGTTAATTGGATATACTGTATGACATTTAAAAAATGTTTTCGATATTGTCACCTTCTTAAAATAATATCCAAAGTCATTTTTTTGACAATTTTTCTTCCTAAATCAACTCTTTATGATGTTTTGTCTCCAGGTGTTTTGTGTTTCCTGAAAAACTTGGAAAAAAATGACTGAGGCGATTATTCTAAGAAAGCAACGGTATGTGGGTTAGAGCTAGGGGTTAAGCTGACTGACTAACCAACTTACACACATCATATTTGTGATACGTGATGGTACTAAAATGATGCGCTATCTTTCCAAATATATTCACATGTCTATGAATAACATTCAAACTGATGAAGTGCACATCCCAGACTGTGTATGAAATTCCTGTAATCAAGCAGCAGGAAATGACATTATCTCATTGGTCCATCCTGTGGATCCTCTCATCAGTCGTGTCATGGGAATACACAAACATAAATCAAAACAGTGCTGGTCTTATCTGCTCACTGTTCCATGCATTGTCATTTGAGCTAGTGCCCTATTTTGGATATGAGCCGTTTTTTTCAAATCAAATGTCGCAGAAAGTGTGATTTCTGCATTTCTGTGCAACCACATCAAATAAACCAAAAAAAAAACTTTGATGCACAAATTCTGAGAAGAGTTGAGCAATTACTTCTAATGCTTCCTATCTATATAAAAAGATACTTTCCATCTTTACACAGTAAATTTGAACTCACAAGCCATTTTCTTGGTATGTTTTCTAAAAAAAAAAAAAGATAATACTCACATTTATGATGTTACTTCTTTCCACCAAGCCCTGAATGTCAGACAGAGTCTCCTGCATGGTTGAAATGTGTTTGTAAAATGGATGTCCAGGTGATTCAAATGCTGTCTTTCCAGCATCAGATGTCCTTTCAGCCTCCATGTCCCCTTGAATCTGAGGCAACACACGGAGAAGACAAGGGTGGTGTCACATTTTTGCCTTTTTTCCAATGTTTGTCCACAGATAATAACACAGCTTCCTGTTCTTTTCCTGCTCCACAGAGGTAAATATTACTGTGTTGTCAGAAGCGCGGCGAGTCAGTGCAGTTAAAACAAGAATGTGACTGAGTAGGGAGCAGAATGCCCTGAGGCAGAAGACTCAGTCCCAGGCTATTCATCTAGAACATACTGCTACTCCGTCTTTTTGGAAGAAGAAACTGATCTGTTATAACGTGATTAGACAGGGCAGACACGAAAACAAGTTCAGAACAGACAGGCAACTAGATTATAAACAGGGGTGTTTCCTTTGAAATAGTTTGGACATGATTAGGGCGTGACCAGAGCACAGGTAGAGCAGGAAGAAAATTTGAAAACAGAAACTAGAATTACCACCTTATGGTTGTATGCCACAAGCCATGGTTGCAGTTTAAACCCATGTGAGTTCAGTAGTGCAAACTTTATAGATACTGATTAAGTGTCCTTTTTTGGTGATATGGAAGTGTCCTAAAAGTATAACTGATAGAGTTTTGTGGAAAAGTGTATTTGTATTGTAAGATTTTAGTTCTGCATCGTCATTCTTAGGCCTGCTGTGCTCCCTGTGTCCTTCCCAGTGAATCAGCTCTTTCTCTCAGTGCCTGTTCTCCTTCACCTGATCAGCTCTCTGTGTATATGTCAAATAAGCGTCCTTTGTTTGCATCAAAAAAGCAAAAGCTTATCAGTACCAAACAGAAACAAATGTTTTTCTCCCTTATAGTAAATGCGGCTACAGTACACTGTCCTTAGTTTTCCTGGATGCCACAAAAGGCGTTGCTGACCTTTTTCCTTTTAAATCTCTTTTTCTTCAAACCTGCTCATAAATTAGTCACTGCAAAATGCAAAGCAATTTGCAACAGGGATTTCAGCAATTTGTAATGTGAAAAACCTCATGATACAAAGATTAATCCAAAAGTGTTCTGGTAAGACTCTAAGACAAAATACCATCTTGTAAATGTCAACTAGTCAGCAAAAGTAATGCCATCAGAATTAAATAATTAAATAAATTTAATAAAACTGCAGTTCCAAAATGTCTGAGAAAGACAAGTTTCACTGAAAATGCATCCATTTCTATATGAAGGGGACATAAAGAAAGGGGAATGTTTTAGAAATGAAACAAAACGGAGGACCTGGAGGGCAATGGACGTTTGGATGGTCACGATAACCTGCTTGCAGTTCAAAATCAGTGAACGTGAAAAACATATCAAAGGTAAAAACTAACCTGTTTTTGATTTTGTTGCTCTGACCATTTTTTTAATTCTATTTTTAAAAACACTAAAGCTCATACATCAATGAATTTGGTATATTAATTGGACATTTATGAATTTTTATGTCAAAACAATATGCATCACTTCGCTCTTTTTTGTCTGAATGCTAAAAACATACTAAATAAAGGGATATTTAACATGGGTGCCTTTGAGTATCATAACCTTGAGGTTAGTGTTCCATATTAACAAATTAATTCTAGGACGTACTTTCATATTACATTGGCAATCTCTTTTAACATAAAAGCTGAAATATGAGGAGAGGAATGGTGAGCAAGACAGGAAAACATTAATATGAAACCTACCTGTCCCGGTTCTACTTGTGTGGCCTCCAATGATAAAGGCAACATTGAATCTGTTTCCACTTCAGGCATCATAGCATCACATCTTTCTGGCAATTTTGAGTTTATGGTCTCTTTGCATTCAGTGTTGCATACTTCTTCTCTCTTTTCTCCCTCTGCCATCTCTACATGTGCAATGTTAGCAGCTGAAGACTGGGTCTCAGTTAAGGCACTTGCAGTTTCCGCTGGACCAGTTGTTGGGTACAGATCAACATTAAGGCTTTGCTCCTCAGGATGACATAAGTCTGTCATTGCCTTTGGTTTGACATCCAATAATGTGGCTTCTTTAGCATCTATCAAAAGAAATTCCACAGCAAAGCCACGTGTTTCAGAGGACACTGAATGTGTTTTTTCATGGGTTCCAATAGTGTTTATGTCTGTAGAGTTTAAGTCCCTCAGATCATTGTTTACTAAAACTGGGGGGATTTCTATAACTGAGTCTGCCTCATCAGTTGAAAACAATCCACATTCTCTCTGTGGGATTCTTGAAATGTTGGCATTCTGATGCTCTGCTCCTTGACAAGGTTGGACTGCATTTCCATTTTGCTGCATATCCTGATGCTCCATGTCTAATACAACTGTAAACACTCTCTTTGGGGTTAGGCTAATGTTTTTACTCTCTTGTTCTTTGGCATCAGTAACTGACTTAAATATATTTGATTGTGCTGCTAGATGTCTGGACTCATTTTCAGGTATAGGTAGGCTGGTATCCTGAACACCCTCCTCATTACAAACCTGAATGGGTTGGAAATGGTGTCTAGCTGGAAACTTAGAGTCTGTTTTTGGAAGAGAAGAAGTCAATGCCAACTCTTTCTTGGTTTTTGACCTGATTTCAGAGACTTCATTAGGAGCTAAGGCATCTTTTTGTGTGAGGCTAGCTGCAGGCAACCTCACTAAAATCTCTGCTTGTTGAATTGATACACATGTATGGTCTTTTATTGTATGATCAGTACCCATATTTGATACCACTGATGAGTGCATGTCAGGCTCTGCGGAAGGATGAGGTTTTTTTAAAGTACGTGTGCTTTGGATTTGAATTTTCTCAACATTCAGACTGCCATCAGAGTTTTTGCTGTCGCTGGGGGCTTCAGGGTAAGCAGGAGGACACATGGCTGTAGTGTCATCAACAGCTCGCCCTGGCACAACTTTAAAATCCAATTCCACTTCTTGACTGACCTGTGAAACATTGATAAAACATAAATGTAGTATTTTTAATTACTACAGTCATGGGACATGTGCATAAAGCATTTCTTGTGTGATGCTCCACACTCCGTTCTCAACCTTGTATCACAGTCCTGTGTCAGAAACAACATCCTCTATGACTGATTTTAATTTCCATAATGCATGGTCTCAAGACTTCCATATATGGTTTTCATGTTTTACCTGATCATAGACTGGAGTGTTAATGGTTGTAGTTTTAGTTTTCATCTAAGTCTTTTAATTCCTGTACATGGGGGACATCTGCCTTACTTCCCTGAACTTTTCTTCTTTGGCCCACCACTGTCACAAACCAGCCCATTGAGATGTAAAAAAAAAAAAACTACACTCCATTTCTTTTACCACACACAGCACAGTATGCTGAAGCATTCTGGTCTGGTCTTCCAAGTACAAATTTTAAATCAATAGTTTCCTTTTCTCAGTAACTTCACTGCCCCTCTATTCATGAATGCCCTTGTACACTCATACATTCAACACAACATTCCCTTTTCTCTATTCTGTACAGACAACAGTACAGAATCTCCAGAGATTTTCTTTTTGTCTGATCTGCTCTGTCTATCACAAGGCCCACAGGATGTTAACTAGCTCTGCAGTGAAAACACACTCTACTGTAAAGGTGAATGTTTTGTTCTCCTTAAAACCTTCACTGTATACTTAGTCTGAATACTGTCAAGTTTACAGGGGACAGATTTACCAAACATATATATATATATATATATATATATGTCTGTAAGCTGAACTCTCTTTTTGATGCTCTCCTTAAGGGGCTTCAGATTTTCTCAGTTGATACTCTTCTGTTCCACCTAGTGTTTTGTTTTTGTTTTTAAGATTTTGCATCCCTAACATTTCCTATCCTGAGCCTCTAGCTATCCCTGAGTCTTTGAGTGTTAAAAGCTGCAAAAGATCTTTTCTGTAATTTTGTCACACATAAAGGGTGGAGCTCAAAGCAGATAAGCATCTTGTGTCTTTTAATTATCCAAAAGACAGTTTAGGTGTTTTAGGTGGACATTATTTTTTGTGCCAGACAAGCAGATAGCTACTTCTCTCTCCTCTCTTCACACATTCCAGAGCTCCAGACTGCCACCAGACAACCAGCTGCTAGTTTGCTTAGCTGCAATGAACACTAGCAGTGGTGAGGCACTTGAGAGCCTTAAAAATATTTTTGCAGATGGATTATTTCACGATTTATGTTGTAATAACTGACCTGGCATTGTTTTTTTTTGTTGTTGTTTTTGGGGGGAGGTACTGTAACACATTACTCTTCCAAATAATTTTCTACTACTACTCTATTATGATTACAACCATTTTACAACTGGAGAACAATAGAAATGCAACCTTTTTAACAACTACAAAATCTATTAATTTATGCCTTACTGCACAATACTCCTTGAGGAGAAGGGTTAGAGTCAAGGTTATATGAACCATAGATCAGAGAGATTCTGGGGAATTAAGTTTTCTGACATTAGCATGTCTTTGCTCTACAGGACTCTGGATGTTTAGGCTTCCTCTTAGTAGAGTAGGAGGTGAAACATGCTGTCTCAGATCTTCGATCAAGGACTGAGTGATCTGAATCACCTCTGTGTCCCTGCATACAGGGCTTTGCATCTCCTTGTTGCCACCCAGTATGGTAATTGAGAAGTCATGGTATCGTTCCATCAGTTTGCCGCTTTCCTCTACTAGAGAACACTGCTGAAGTGGGCTGCTTTGTAAAGATGACACAAGCTGTCTGAGCGTCTCTGTTCTCACCCTGTAGGAAAGAAAATGGTGCACAAAATGAACAGCTATCACCATCACAATCAACACAATTGTACTGATGTAGAGAACACTGGTAGTGGAAAATATGGTAGGAAAGGAGAAGACAAAGTAGAAAATGAAATTTTCAGTGTTTAATATAACAGTATGTTTCAGGATGAGGGCGTCACCTTCATAATGCAACTTTGAGTACACACTTGCTACTGTGAGTTCTTTCTTTATGAACATGTGCATCACAGTTCATTATTCAGGATTTCAGGGCTGTATTGAAAGTATCAAAATGCCCCTGTACCTCTAAAATAGACCCAACAAGTAGGATTAATCATACCTTGCAATCATCAAAAATCTTGATCAACAATTTTGTAGCCATATGACAACAGTAATGTAGCTAAGAATCAGATGAATTTCACTCTAATGAAATGAAAAAAACACAATGTACATCCTTCATCATTCCTGTCTCTTTTGTCATCATAATTCAAACACAACCCACCTACCAGTTTCAGGTTTTTCAAGTGTGTTTGATCAAATGGTTGGCCTAATTGCCTAAGATTTTGGCGCTAGTTCCCAGCTAGTGCTTTCCCCCCAACCGGTCAAAGCAGAAGGCCGTCCCCATTGAGACTGGATCTGCTCGACGTTCCTGCCTGTTAAAAGGAAGGTTTTGGTTCCGCTGTTGCAGGATGTGCTTGTTCATGGAGAATTGTTGGGTGTAAATTCATTGAAGGAGTGTGGTACTAGACCTGCCCTACTTGTAAAGTGTCATGAGATAACTTTTGTTGTGATTTGGTGCTATACAAATAAAACAGACTTTACCTGACTATAGTGAAATTGTCACCTGCATCATACAGTACCCTGCCTGATAAAAGTTCATAATTACACTTAAAAGTCCAACTTCAAGACCATGTCACAAGATTGGATTATATGCACACAGAGCAAGAGAGTTAACAAGTTTCAGAAAATCTATACCCCTGCTGATGTACTTCTTGTAAGAGACAAAGATTCTCCTTCTTGGTTGCTTTGTCCTCAGTGGCCTGCAGCCATTGTCTCAGTTGCTCACTCTCATTTCGCATCCTACAAAATACATACAGAATAAATAAAGGCACAAACATGCTGAAGCACAGCCATGTGTTTGATGCATGCATCATACACACTGCATGTTCAAGGTTGTGAAAATGACTCAACAGCAGAAAAGGAAACATTTCAGAAAACAAGCGCAAACTGTTGCGGTGCCTTTTAATCTTCAACATCTGAGGAGTATAAGTATGCCTTGTGTCTGTGCAACAGGTGAATGTAAATCCAAAGTTATGTTTCAGGGCATGTTAGAGACATTTTTGTGTTCGTTTCTGTGTACAATGATGTGTGGGACACTGGTTTCCACAGTAGGTGGTGCGTGTACGATAGTGTCTGCAGGGAACCTACAAGTAGAGGAAGAGGTAATTACTCTACAGGTGTGCTGCTTACTGGGGTTTTTGACCGCTGTTTAGTGGCTTAACTTTGAGCCTTTTGGTTGTTTTGCATACAAGTTTATTGGTATAAGTGTATGTAAGTCAACAAGGCTATACTGTAAGTTGGACCGACAGTTTTGACAAACTGCCTGCATTTGAGCACAACCGCATGGACTTATTCATTCAATGGAGCCACCACAGACAACGCGTCAACAAGAAATTCCTGGAAGCAGCCCCTCAGTGGCTTAGGTTTGTTATTGTGTCCAAACTCAAGCCACTAAGTAAAAAATAAAAAAATCTGCTTCAGCTATTATTTGGTGAAGAAGTCATCATTCCGCGGAGGAAGATTCTACGCTGGATTTCCTGTTTTGTCCGGAGGATGCTTACCACCGTTGCCATGGAACCAGCACCGGTCAACAGCTGATTCTCTCATCAGGATGGTGTGACAACAATACAGCGCCCACCACTTTTGCAAGGTGTGGGTAGCGCTACCAACTTAATGGCCATATAAGGTGTGCACAAAACTTTGCGAGTATAAACCCAATGCATTAGTCACTATATAACACTGATGATCGCGCAATAAAACTGAATTTTTCTGGCCGTTTTCTTGGATGCTCACTGAGTTGAGGACTTTATGAACAGTAAATCAGACTTCCGCGCAAAAGCGGCTGCTGCTGCGTCTGTTGAAGAAGAAAGTGTTAACGAGACACAATTTGTAAAAAGTAAAAAAGTCGATAAATTAGCGCCAAAAGCTCTTGCTGAAAAAGTGGAAAAGCTACAAAATATCAGAAAAGAAAAATTGGGTAAAATAAAAAAAAATCTTTAAAAAAAAAGTAGCTCAAGAGCTTAAACAAGTGGCAATGCAAAAAGACATAAAATGTACACTGGAAAAAATAGTTAATTTGTGTGGGGAAAGCAAAAACTGCTCATGGATCTCTGGTGTGTTTAATGGCCACTGAAGAAAGTGAAAAATAAGACACTTAGTTCAGTGCAATACTTGTTGAGGATGATTTCATTGCTGATGTTGAACAATGGTTAACAAATAATGATGGGGATGTTCAACCCGATGACAGTATTTCAATTGACATTGTCACAGAAAAAAGTACGTGCAGTGGTAAAAGCTGTCACTAAAGTGGTAAAAGCAGTGGCAGAAGTGATAAAACCACATCCTCGACCTGCATTAAAGCAGAGGCAGAAAAGTCTTCACTTCTTGCTGGACCTTCAGCTTTAAAGGAAAAACATGCTCTGGAGGCACAGGAAGAACAGCTGAGAAGAAAAAAGGAACAGCTTGAAATTGATGCAGAAATAGCTGCATCCACAGCAAAATTAGCAGTTTTGCAAGCTGCCTCAGAATGGCCCTCTCAAGCATCTGTAGATGGAATGAATTCTTATTTGCAAAGCAACAAAAAACAAAAAACAAACCACAAAGTTCTCAATCCTGCAGCAGACTCATTTAAACCCATAACATGAAGTGCAGAAAGCAATTTCTCAACTCCTCCTAAGGACTCAAGTGCACTGAATGTACACTGGGGAAAAACCTGACCAGTGGATCAAAATGTGAGACAAAGTGGAAAAATGCAACAGAAACATATGGAACAGCGCAGCATGGAAACACACAACAACAAATCCTCTCGTTGCTAGTAAACAGTATGCATTCTGCGTCAGTTGAGCAATAGCATATATATGTTCTGTACCAGTGCAAGGAGACCTGTGCACCATCATGCACCAAGAGAACAAAATAACAGCAGCTCTGTTTCATCAACAATACTTGATGTTCTTACCATCTCAAGACATTCCGGTATTCAATGGGGATCCTCTGCAGTATAAAAACTTCATAGGAGCTTTTGAGATTTGTGTGCAGTCAAAAGCTAACAAAGCTGACTGCCTTTACTTTTTGGAGCAATTTACAAGAGGTCAGCCCAGAGAATTGGTGAGGAGCTGTCAGCACATGATTCCTGACAGAGGTTATCAGCTGGCTAAAGAGCTTCTCAAGAGCACTTTGGAAATGAGTACAGAATTGCTGCAGCTTACATAGAGAAAGCTCTGGCTTGGCCTGCAGTGAGGGCAGAGGATGTGACAGCCCCTCAAGCCTTTCTCTATTTTTGCGTGGTTGTTGAAATGTAATAGAGGGCCTTCAATACATGCAAGAGCTTGCCATACCAACTAACATTAGAGCACTCATGACAAAGTTACCATTTAAATACAGAGAAAAATGAACAACAGCACATAAGGTATTGGAGAGGTACAATTGTAGAGCTTGCTTTAAAGATCTGGTCTCATTTAATGAATACCAAATGAAGATAATTTTGGATCCACTCTTTGGGGACATCCAAGACACAGCAAGTGGTTTGCCTGCATTAAAAAGTGGTATCGAGATCAAGTCTCATTCCAAGTTCGGCAAGGTCAGAAGTAGCTGCTTCACAACTACAGTTACTGTTGTTGATACAGTCAAAGCCACTGGAAGTTCAAACCCTGTCCAACAAAAGCAGGACTAAAAGGAAAGTTCTATGGGTGCATGTGTCTGTTGCTCTCAGTTTCACAGACTGGAAGAGTGTCCAAAGCTGAAAGGGAAGAAGCATTGGGTGTTGAATCACCAATGGTGTGTGAAATGGTGTGTGAAATGGAAAAAAAACTCAAGTAAACAAAGCAGAGCAGACTTAACAAACTTGAATTGACCATTTGAGAAGCAGCAATAAACACGCCAGCATCCTATCACACCGGAAGTCGTCACCAGGATCCAGGGAATGCTTAGGTTTGTATTACCAAACCTATACGTTCCTGGATCCTTGCAGTACAGAAACATTCTATTCAGAGCATCTTATGCAAAGGTTGAACATTACTAGTAGAAAAAAAGTTTCTGTTTAATCGTCCTGAGACAGGAAAAAGTTGTTTCTACTAGTACCCTGAATGATTTGGAGGTGGCAGGTCTGGGTAGTAAACAGCTTTTACAGTCTGGGCAGTAAACAGCTTCTACAGTCTCCCAGAAGTCCTTACTCAAAATAAAATGTTACCACCATCAATATTGTCACACAGGAGGTATTGCACAAGTGGCCATACCTCTCTGATGGACAAATCCCATGCATTCATGCTAGTGCTGACCTGTATTGGAACCCTGGGAGGTTGTGAACAGCCAAGGGGATGGGCCATACATGGTATGAACTGTACTTGGTTGGGTAGTTACAGGTCCCCCTCATAATGGTGGGAATAGCAGGCCTAAAATGGGGTGCTCAGTAGCTACAGTCAATAGGATTTCTGTCTGTAAGCTGGAGGAAATGCTGAGCAATCAGTACAGCCATGACTTCAACGAAAAAGGTTCAGAGGAAAAAGGTATGTCAAGAGAAGACATCAGGTTCCCAAAGATTGAGCATGAGTCAGTCCAGCTTCAGGATGGACATTACAGTCTGAAAATGCCCTTTAGAAAGGACCGGCTCATACTTCCTAATAATCTCTCTGTGGTTAAGCAAAGGCTGTTAGGATTTAAGGGGAAGTTCAGAAAAGATGAACAGTTTCACAAAGAATACACCAGCTTCTTCACGGTTATTGAGAAGGGCGATGCAGAGCAAGTGCCCCAACATCAACTGGATGGTAAGAATGGGAAACTCTGGTATATTCCCCATCATGGTGTATGTCATCCCAAAAAGGGTACATTGCTTGATGTGTTTGACTGTTCAGCTGAGTTTAGGGGAATCTTACTCAACAGCGAGCTTCTGCAAGGCCAAAAGCTCACTAGTTTGCTGTTTGGAGTCCTCACCAGATTCAGACAGGAGCCAGAGGCGTTTATGGGGGACATTCAGTCCATGTTTTACCAGGTTAAGGTGGCTGAAGAGGACAAAAACTCCCTTCGCTTCTTGTGGTGGCCAGTGGGCAATGTGAGCCAAGAACCAGAGGAAAATCAAAAGGCAGCTCTTCGTTTGGGGCTGTTTCTTCCCCAAGTTGTGCTAGTTATGGGCTCAGGAAAACCGCAGAGGACAATCGTGCTCATTTCTCATTAATGGTTGTTGAAACTGTCAGAAGAAATTTTTATGTTGATGACTGAAGAGCTTGCCCTCAAGAGGAGGCAGTCACCATGGTTCAAGCTCTCACTGAGATCTGCCAAAAGGGAGGAACAAAGTGGATCAGAAATAGCCGGGCAATACTGCAAACCCAGCACAGAGATAATGATTGGAAAGAACTAGATTTGGATAGAGACAAGCTTCTAGTTAAAAGAGCCCTTGGGCTACAATGGTGTGTTGAGTCAGACACATTTAAATTCCAAATGATGGTGAAAGAACAACCACAGCTCAGCTCAGTTCCCCTGGGTTTACTTGCACTGATAATGCTGCCAGCCAAAGTCATGTTGCAAGAGCCCTGTCAGAAGTGTTGTGGATGGGACGACAACATACCTGCAGGTATTGAGCATCTGAGGACAAGGCCACTGGAAGATCTGAAAGGATTGGCATTATTCAAAGTGGAGAGATGCATTAAGCTTAAAGACTTTGGACAACCTGTCAAGGCACAGCTGCATAACTTTTCGGATGCTAGTCAGGATGGATTTGGTACTGTCACTTACCTCGGGATTGAAAAAAACAGCAGGTGCAGGGTCCATGTAAAGCAAGAGTCACCCCTGTAAAGTCAATAACCATTCCCCGTATGGAGCTTGTAGCTGCTGTTCTGGCTGTACGAATAGATCAGATGTTGAGAACAGAAATGAAGCTGCCACTGGATCAGTCAACTTTCTGGACAGACAGTACTGCAGTGCTCAAGTACATAAAAAATGTGGACAAGCGTTTCCACACGTTTGTGGCAAATAGGGTGTCAACCAGCAGAGATGCAACTCATGTCTCTCAGCGGAGGTATATAAACACCAAAGACAACCCTGCAGAATGCGCTTCCAGAGGTATGAAAGTTGGAGACCTGCTGAATGGTGGTAGCTGGATTGAGGGCCCAAAGTTCCTCTTTGACCCAGAAAAGAATTGGCCTTCAGATATCACAGAGGCCACAATTGCAGATGATGATCTAGAGGTCAAAGGGATGCTATGGTAAATAGATCATTATTCAGGACTCTCCTAACGCTACAGAGCAGCTCATGTCATACTTTTCAGATAGGAGGAAATTTGAAGTTGCACTTGTGTAGTTTCTCAAATAGAAGAAGACTCTGCTACTGTTGGAACAAAGAAGAAAGGAATTGCATGGTATTGAGCTCCACAGACAGGATGCAGATGGACCATCCATTAATGTGTCACTGGAGATGGAGAAGGCTAAAAGAGCCAATGGAAGTCAGGTGGAGATCTCTTGGATGCTGAAATGGCCATCATTTGCTACAGTCAACAAAAGAGGTTCAAGGAAGAAATGGCTGCCCTATAAGCTGGAAAATATGTGTCAAGAGACAGATCTATCTACAGACCGGATCTACGTCACGAGGATAGATTTCTGAGAGTAGGAGGATGATTGAGCAAGGCAGCTTTGCCAGAAGAAATCAAGCATCCATTCATTTGGTCAAAGGATCAGTACATCTCCACACTCAAACTGAGACATATTCACCAACAAGTGGGTCACAGTGGAAGAAATCCTATGCTGTCAAAGTTACACACTAAGTTTTGAATAACAAATTCCAATGCAGCTGTGAGGAAAATCATATTGTGGTTCTGCTTCTGCAGGCAGTATAAGGGAAGGGTAGGCGAGCAAAAAAATGGCTGATCTGTCAAAGGAAAGGCTTCTTCCTGATCTCCCTCCCTTTACAAATGTTGTAGTCTATCACTTTGGGCCTTTAGAAGTAAAGAGGGTCTCTGTCAGCGATATGGTGTCATCTTTACTTGTCTTGCAAGCGCAGCTGTTCTGTGTAAGTATCTCTGTCTTTGGGTATGGACGCATATATTAATGCGTTACAAAGCTTTGTAAGTCGAAGAGAACAAATGTCCAGTATGCTTTCAGATAATTGAACAAACTTTGTGGAATAGAGAAAGAGCTGAGAGAGGCACTAACATCATTAAATCACAACCAGATAAAGGGAGTTCTTTTGCAAGATGGCATTCAATGGCGCTTTAACCTATCTTCAGCATCACATCATGATGGTGTCTGAGAACACGTCATTCGAATAGTGAGGAAAGTTTCACTTCCGTGTTCTATCTGCAAACTCTGGATGATGATGGACTCCATATGGTTTTGTATGAGGTTGAGTCTATTTTGAATGGTGGCCCTCCAAGCTCTCAAATGACCCGAATGACCTCGAGCCTCTCACTCCAAAACACATTCTCCTTGTGAAAGGTAATCCAGTCATGTCATCTGGACTATATAACAAGGATGACGTATATGTGAAGAGGAGATGGAAACAGGTGCAAGACATTGCAGATTTGTTTTGGAAAAGATGGGTATGGGAGTACATCCCCCGGCTCCAAGAATGCCAAAAATGGCAAAAAATGAGAAATTTTTTTTCTGGAGACATTGTAGTCATTGTGATGGATTCTGCAGCTCCACATGGATCTTGGCTTCTGGGCAAAGTTTTGGAAACTTTCCCTGACAAAAAAGGATTGGTACACTCTGTGTATCTCCAGACAAAGACAAACATCTTGGAAAGACCTGTCACTAAGCTATGCCTGTTGCAGCAAGTAGTTAGTGATGAAATAAAGTGAACTCTGAGTTGAACAAGGTTGTGTTTACAAAAAATTGTGGTTTGTTTTGCTCACCTTGTATGCTTCTAACTTAAATTATGGCTCTATTGATGTGTTAAAGGTCATTGTAATCTCAACCACTATTCAATCAGGGGCCGGCATGTTAGAGCTATTTTTTTGATTGTGTCTGTGTACAATGATGTATGGGTAGTGACCCACATATCATTGTACATTTCCACAGTAGGTGGTGCGTGTACTTTGGTGTCTGATGGTAACCTACAAGTAGAGGAAGCGGTAATTACTCTACAGGTGTGCTGCTTACCGGGAAGAAGCACACAATTTTTTGACCACCTTTTAGTGGTTTAACTTTGAGCCTTTTGTTTGTTTTGCATACAAGTTTATTGGTATAAGTGTATGTAAGTCAACAAGCCTATATTGTAAGATGGACCGATTGTTGTAATAAATTGCCTGCATTTGAGCACAACCGCATGGACACTGAATCATCCAATAGAGCCACCACAGACCACGCGTCAACTGGCAATTCCCAGTAGAAGCCCCTCAGTGGTTGTTTTGTCATAAATCAGGTAGCTACAGGGCAGATCCCTTAACACTTTGCTTTGTTGAGGTGCAACAGTTTAAAGTGCATGAAGAAAATAAATTATTTAACTGGACAACCTGAACATTTCTGACTTATTGAAACGTGGACAAAACAGAGGTGTAACCAAAAATATCAAGTATTTTAAAGGTTCAAACGCTATGTTTTTTTGCAAAACATTTTGTATATTTAAACTTTTATAAATCTAGGCATTGCAATTATTTTGGAGTCAAGGTTTTGCAACATAAAATGCATTCTAAAGGATTTACTCAACAGAAGAGGTCCTTTATGCTTACACGTGACAATACTTCTACACTGTTCAGTTGTGTTTCAGTTGAGTTTTGTTATTCGGTTTCTTCATGGAGTGTCTATTTTGATTGAGAAATTGCAACACTTAGATAAACTCTAAGTTCTAGAGTCTAGAACCTTCAGACCAGCAGGCTTTTCCCTTGTTTTCACCTGTCCTTCCCCTTGGAACATTATGCATACATCAACTTCATGAGATGAATTGCATGAACTAGACAACTGTTACCTGTTGAGAGCCTGAATACTCTTCTTTGTTCTCTCTTCCATGTCAGAGAAGGCCTGGTGTGTTGTTCTGACCTTCCCCTGCAGCTTAAACCCATCTTCAGCCAGACTCTGTAGGTTCTCCGGACTTGTTATTGAGGCCATGACGTGAAGATCTTCATCCAGGCTTTCTGCCCTCTGGTCCTGGGTCTGGAGCTCCAAATACAGATCCTGTAATGAAATATGAATTTCTTTTTTTTTTTTCCAAGCCCCTGCCACCAAGGTCTGCTCTAAATATGGCAATGCTTTGAGTACAGAAACAACCTTTGAGTCCAGCCTGTGTATGTACAAGTTTTAAAAAGCATTTTCTTACCTGGCACTAAAATATATACATATAAACCCAATGCATATTGTCTAAATTTGCTATAATTTGATTTTTCCACTTAAGCCAGTCTTCTTATATGCATATACAGTATGCTTGATGCGCTGAAAGATTCCACTCATTTGGGCACCTACCTCAAGTTTTGTGAGCATGTTTGTAGGATCTGAATCACTAAGAGTGAGGAGGGAGTCCTGAATCCTCTGGAGGGAACCGTAGCATTCTGCCATCCTGTCAGATATTTGCCTCTTGGTAGCCGCCATCTGCTTGGAAACATCTGCAGCATCAGATACAAGTTCCCGAAGCTGCTCCATCTTCTTTCTCATTTGGGTCTCCACCACCTAGGAAACATGAAAGCAGTAACAAGACCTCCACTGACAAAATACCTTGATTCTGTAAATGTGTGTCTCTAGCAAACATGGAAATATGGTTTTAAAGTCTTTTAAGATGTAGTATCAGTTGAGTGATATACCATTATACCCTTTCAACTGAAATTAAATATTATTAAGCAAATATAATGCAATACATGCATAAAGAAAATGTGTTTCACATATGCTGTGTCATCAGTTTAATCAATGTTTCATATGTGATCTGAAAAATCTTGTGGTGGCTTAAGAACTGTTATAAATTTCAGCTATACACATATTAAGTTACTGCTGAATACAGGAATATATTCTACTGTAGTAACACTGCCATCCTACAAAAGTAAAATTATTGTTTCCATGTTACAGAAAGATAAAAGCCTTCATAGTTAACAGGAGTGTATACATAAAGAAAATTTACTACAGCTCTGTTCTAAGTTGAAACAGGAACCCCAAACCATAGCTTTATACTGCACCTGAAGCTCCAGAGGTGGCTCTGGACTTTGAAGAAGAGCTTGTATCTCGGCTGCTCTTCGGTGGAAACATTCCATTCTCTCCTCCTGGCTCAAAATCTCATTCTACAGAAAAGAAGGTAGGAAATTATCGCCTAAACAACTGCAGACATTGGTAAAACATCTGACTCCAGACAAGACAACTCAGTGAGGTTAAAGTGTCATGTTACAGAATGACGAAAACTGCTTTACCTCCAAGACTCTTGCGTGTTCCTCTGTCTGACATGATGAAGACTGAGTGAATGCTGCCAGTGTACTATCTGCCCAGCTGTCTACCTCCGCACTCAGCTGGAGGACCCCATCCCACAGAGTGAGGCCAAGGTGCAAATTTTCAAGGTGGGATTCTGTCCTTTCTGAAATCTGAAAAAATGGCAATTAAAATTAATGCCAACACTGAATTTTGAAAAGATCACAGAAATAAAATGTAGCATTAACAAACGAATAGCATTAACCATATATGTGCTTTTAGTACAGTAAATAATATACCCCAAACACTGATATCTAAGCACTAGAGAAAGAAAATTATTAACCTGAAAATGGCCTGTGGCTTTTTTGTTGTTGCTGAAATATTTTTGAAGTGGCACATAAAGGATGGCAGTAGATATGATATATTTTGGCAAAAAAAAAAAAAAAAAGATTTAGAGCTTAAGGGTGATTGAACTCACATCCAGCCAGAGGTCCATTAGAGCATCTGCTTCACCCTCAAAAGGGTTGGTGGTGCATTCTGGGATATGCTGCAGATGAGTGTGAAGTTGACGGCAGGTGCTGCGTACCTCCTCTACCTTTGGCCCCAGACAATTGAGCTCTGCTTTGGTTTCCTGGACCTTGAATATCAACCATTCACACACACATACACAATAAAAACCAAAAGAAAACATTTACATGGTACACAAAAAGGATTTTTAGTGATTTTATTTTCTGTAAACCAATTTGTGTTCATCTTTGATGTTTCAACCGTGACCCACCAGAGTGTGTAGTCGCTGCAGGTTATCTCTCCCCATGTAGGAGGCTTGTTCATTGATGGTGCTTTCGGCCCTTTGCAGTGTACCACTGAGCTCACCTCGAATGAACTGAAACCTCTTCAGCAGCTCTGTCAGAACACAACACTGCTCCTGCCTGTATTTGATTTAAAACACACATGCATACATACAAGAGTGTGCTCGCGCGCACGCACACACGTGCCCGCACACACACACACACACACACACACACACACACACACACACACACACACACACACACACACACACACACACAACACACAGATGCACTAAGCTCAACAGGGTAGCAAACACACTCAGCTGGAGGGACATCATTGTAAGGGATTCTGAGTTTTACCGCTCAGTTACAGCTTTTGTTGTCTCCTCCCACAGATCTTCCAACTCTTTGCTTTGACTTGCATCAAGATCTCCTGCACGTGATGCTGCATCACTGATGCACTGTAGCTCAGAGAGTTGATCAGCCTGTTGGCTTTCCAGCTTTATCAAGGCATGTTTCCTTTAAATGACAAGTAAACGGATTAGTACTAGATTGCCTGTTCATAGAGAGAACAATTGTGATGAAGGTGACAGACATCCTGACATTTGTCAAAGGGCTATTTTCTGGTAATTATAGTAACTATAAGAATTAAAACATTGGAATATTTCCTGTTGATATTACTATGGTGCAACTATAATGACAAGTAATTCTGCAACTTTAACACAAGCACATACAGATACCAATTAGCTGAATATAACAGGTGTTCTGTGTTTAACCCTTTTTAAATGTGTAATATTTGCAGATATTTTCCTAACTGCAATATTAATGACATATCAGGTTAAAAAAAATAACTCTAAGAATAATTTGTTTTTGGAGCCAGATCCATGTGTTACCTCTGTTGCAGAGCAGGCAGGGTGGGCTCCTGTAAGCCGAGCTGCTCAGCTGCTTCCTGTATTTCTTTCAGTGTTCCCATTAAGGCCAATCTCATCTGGGCAAAGTTCGCTGTATCTCCCTCTCTCTTAATCTGGCTACTCCTTCTTCCTCTTGGCTGCTTGGCAACCAAGGCCTTCTCCTCAAAAATCCCTGTTTGAGCTTTGAGCTCTTCATCCCCTTGAGCTCTTGTGTCATTCTCTTCTTCCAACCCACTCCCCTTTGCTTTCAATCCTGACTCCTCTTCCATAATTTGATGCTGCTGCTCCTGTGTTTGGCCCTGCACTGGAGAATCCTCCCTCATATTGTTCTCATACGTTTCACTTGAAATCATCTCCTGTATTTTCAGACTCATCTCCTGTATATTCTTCTTTCCTTTTGATTTTTCCATGTCGACAACTTTCTGGGACAAAGATGTTGCCAAATCCCAGCACAACACAGTTGCACCATCCATGGTCAGAGTCATCTCAGCCACCTTTAAAGTGCTGTCAGCATTATGAGATTGTTCCAAAGCAGTCTGCAACCTGTGCTCCATTACTGGCTGCCAAGAGTAGCTCTCCTCTTTCCAATCTGCCTCATTTTGCTGTCTACTGGGGTCCTGGTTTGGCAGCAGGCTTGGAATCTCAGCCTCGACTTCCCTTGCTGTGGCCAGGAAGCAGTTCAGGGACTGGGCAGCTGACTGAACTTTGTCCAACTGCTGTCTGAGCTGCTGGAGAAGGTGAAGACTGTTGTGGCGAGCTTGGCAAAGAGACGAAGGGGATGTGGCTTTCGGCCCTTGTCTCTCCTCTTCAGTGCTTTGTTCTAAAAGCATTCTCATTTGAGACTCCAATTTGTCACTCATGTCCTACACAATGCAACAGATATCAATTATAATGTTCACATATTTCACTTAGAATTTAATAAAGCAGATATGTACCTGTAAGTCTTCTATCAGTTGAGGATCAGCTAAAGACAAGGAGGAGATTTCTACAGGGTCTCTGATGATCCTGTTCAGGGTCTCTGTGATCAGCTCCATCTGATTATCTGCTGACTCCACCAGGTCAGTAGTGTTCTCTAGAGACACCATGCTAATACAGAAAACAGAAACACAATTAACCTTTCTAAATGATTATATGTCGCATTGTACCATCATTTAGATTAATTTTCTTTTCCTGATGGTAAAGACCACAGAGCAGCAACTAAATAGAGCAAAACAGCTTTTTCCAATGTCAAGAACATGAAGAAAAAGTTTTTAACAAAAAAAAGTAAGTTTCACCATCTATATATTCATAACTAAGGATCCCCATCAACTGATGATTGTGTGAAAGATCCACAGCAACTATTGCAAAAACACAGATAATTCCAGGAAATTTTAAAATTACATTTTAATACTATGTATGATCATGAAACACAGTTACTTAGCTAGGAACGCTACTGAGGTACTTTTATGTATAGTTATATGTTTAATTAATTTGAGAGGTGACTGAACCTGGTCTGCATGCAAATCTGTTGGTGTCGCCATTGCTGAGTCAGCTCCTCCCTTTTTCTCTCTACATCGCTCCAGTCCTTCTCTGTTATCAGCTGGGAGATCTGGGAGAGCTGAGCATACTGGAGCTCATGTTCAAACCACAAGGCCTCTGTCTCTTGTTTTAAAGCCTGTTGAGGAGACAATGTGAGTCAGCTGAAAACATGATTTGTTGGTATAGGAAGACACACAGTTGCATGGGCATTATTTTTTTCTGCCTCTGTGTGGAAGAAGGTGAAATTCCAGTAACATATAATGATTTATGAAGTTTGCCACAGTAAGCAGACTTGTGCAGTGCTCTGGAGACCAGTGCCTGGGGTCGGGAGCACCGTCAGGAGAATTATCCAAATATAAATGTCTTTGGTGGTGGAAGCTTGTCACAGACACAGGAGGAACATGCAAACTCCACACAGTAAGGAGCTGGAACAGTCAGGAATTGAACCCAAGATCTTCTTGCTGAGGAGCAACAGTGCTAACCACAACATCAGTGTGTTAACAACAGTGTGCAAATGGCCAACCCTGAAGTGCAGACCATGTTAAAGGGCAATGATCATGAAGCTTCAACCTACCTGTAGTTGATTCTTTTGGTTTAGCAAGGTGGAGATGGTGGCTGATTCTGGCATGAACAGCTCCATATGTAACTTGTTCTTCTGGAGTTGAGACTGAAACCCTGAGCAGGAATTTCTGTACCTTTAAACAGAAAAATGTGTCATTTTAACAGTTCTGGGAAACATCAGATGTCAAATCTGTGACAATAAAGTTCATAGAACTTTTGTTTTTTTCATTTCATTACACAGAAATTAGTTATAGTTGTTAGAATTTTCACATTTCTTGAAACCACGGTTGCTTCACAGCAAGAAGGTTCTGGGTTCGAGTCCCAGCTCGGGGATGGGATCTTTCTGTGTGGAGTCTGCATGTTGTCCCTGTGCCTGCATGGATTCTCTCTGGCTTCCTCCCACAGTCCAAAGACATACAATTGGGGACTAGGCTGATTGGATACTCTAAATTGACCATAGGTGTGGCTGTGAGTGTGAATGGTTGTCTGCCTATATGTGTTGGCCTGCAATGGACTGGTGACCTGTCCAGGGTGAACCCTGCCTCTCGCCCGAAAGCCGCTGGGATAGGCTCCAGCCCCCCCTTAATCAGGATAAGCAGAAGAAAATGTATGGATGGATGGATGGATGGATGGATGGATGGATGGATGGATGGACATTTCTTGAAACAACAGTTATGAGAAGTAAAGCTTCACTGAGGTACCTTTCCACTACTTCCTGTCCAAAGGATGGCTGTGCCTGGAGTGGTGCTGGTATCTCTGGGATGATTGTCCACTCTGCCTCCTGCTTGGTCTCCATGGTGTCACCCTTGACAACCGTCTGCAAGATTGGAGAGCCACACAGGAACAGCGGCAGTGAAGAAAAGAAGATGGAGCAACGAGCCAATCCAATAACCCAGGATTAGTGCTCTGCAGCCAGTAGCTTGTGAGTGTCGGTCACAGCCGTTGAAAATGCTGTAGTTGTTTAAGGTTGACTGGGGAAATCTTTTTAATTTGACATTTTATTTTATTATAGTATTTATTTGTAATGTAGAGAGAAAATAAGTCTCGAGTTCAAATGCAATATATGATTTGGTTTATGCAAGTAGTCCCACTAGTATTTATATTATAGTTCGAATTATCTGTTACATATCATAATAGGGTTAGGGTTAGTAAGTTAATTAATGATTTAAAGCCTCTGTTTTCAAATGAAACTTTTAAAAGGCACACACACACACACACACACACACACACATATATAGATTTATTTATTTAAGTTTGAATAGTTGTTTATAGCTGTAATTTGCTTTGTGAAGATGAGAAAAAAACGTGATATCCTCTTACCTGGAGATGAGTTTGGACTTTCTGTTTGCTGTCTGCAATGTGCTGTAGAGAGACTTTCAGTGGCTGCCCTTTGTCTTGAACCGAGGATCCGGATCTTTTATTATCATCTGTAGGTCGTCTAAAGCGGTTCTCACTTCCTGCTGGGATGTCCTGACCTCGTAGTTGGAGGGTATCACCATGAAGCTGCTCTGACTTCACAAGCATAGGGTCTTGTTTTAGCCCGTCCACACTTGGGGAGAGAATTCTGAACGACTGCGGGCTGGGCAACATGCCAGGTGCTGTCAGTGGGACGTCTCCTTGGGGCTGCCATCCCCTGCTGAGATAAGCAATGTTCATAGTGGGAGGTCTTGGGTCATTGAGTTACATCCACTCAGTCAAACAAGCATTTTGTTAGTCTATTAAGGCTTGAGGGATTGCGGAGTAATAATTGTTAATAAATAAAACTGCCTGCTTTAATTAACTCACTAAAATTCAATGTGCAGTGTTTATTAAAAAATTATTTAACAATGCACTGAAAATAAGTTAAATTTATATTTGAAGCTCTAGCAGATTGGCGTGCATCTTTTTGATGATCAGAGCTTTAAAACAGATCACTTTTGTGCCTTAATGCTGTCTTGAATCAGATTTTTTTTTCTTTTAAATATTTCAGATGTGTTCATGGATTTTTTTAATGTACTTCAAGTCTATAACAAAATTTACCTCAGCCTTTTATGCCAGGCTTACTAGTGAAAAGGATGAACAGGATTCAGTGGAACACAATAATATTATCAATTATCTTTAAACATCCCCCAAAATTGGGTTAAAGCGCCTTGCCTCATTCAACTAAGGTCCAAAAACCTTGCATATCATTCCAACTCCAAAATAAAACAGAATGCACACAAGTTGGAATCAAAATACCAAAAAAAAAATTCTTTATTAGTATGGTGACAAGTAGTTGCATGGCACTATATAGTTAATTTCTTCTATTGTAATTATTTAAAACCAATCAATTTGATAGACATGGGAAATAATTTGTGATGTTACTGAAATGCTGGGGTCTGAGCCATAAAAAATGTCTGGAGAACCATTTTAGTAACCATCTCTGCAGCACCACAATGCTTCATCTATGGTGTACGTCACTGATTTATGTTAATCAGCAAATTGCAGCTGCTGTGGTTTGGCTATATTACTAGTTTGATAATAATTTTATCAATATGTGACTGGCTAATCATGATGATAACTTAAAACTACATGCCCCCTCTATTCACACCTCACAAGGAGTGCAAATTGAACACGTATCGACTTTTAAATACTTAGCTTTTATATCAGACGATCAACTTACTTTTAAACCCCACGTCGAAAATGTGTCAAAAAATCTAAAAGTGTTGCTGGGTTTCTATTTCAGAAATAAGTCCTGTTTCTCTTTTATTTCAAAAAAAGAGACTTGTCGCTGCTACGTTTTTACCAGTTCTTGATTATGGTGATGTTTTATATATGTCTGTTTGTTCCACTACGTTGCATATGCTGGATACTGTCTACCATGGTGCTTTAAGATTTATTACTGGCTATCGAGCATTAACCCATCACTGCATTCTGTTCTCTCTCTCTCTATTCTACATTCTCTCTCTGTCCGTAGACTGCTTCATTGGTACACCTTCATTTACAAAGCCATCACTGGTAACCTTCCGTTCTCTCTGTCTTCATACATCACATTCACACCAAACACGTCTTACAGCTTACACTCACAGGATCATTTACATGCCTCAGTACCCAGAACTCGCACTGAGTTTGGGAAAAGGGCCTTTTCTTTTTCTGCTCCGGTTGCCTGGAATGGACTTCAAAAAACTCTCAAACTGCAGGCTCTCACCACCATATCTGATTTTAAAACACAGACTTTGGACATTTTAAAGACTGAAATGGGACAGTGTACCAGTAATTGTTTTGCTGGATAATGTGTCATATTTCCATTGACCTGACCTTCTTTCCTCAGTGACCCTTTGTAAAGCCCTGCCTCCCCCTGCCTTCTTGCTTCGACTTTTATCTACTTCTGGCCTTGTTTCACTGTTCGTTTTTTCTCTGTTCCACGTTGCTTTGTTTGTTCTTGCCTGATTTTGTGTTATTTTGTTTGTTTTAGATGTTGCCATTTTGGCCAGGTCTCACTCGAAAAAGAGATCACCTAATCTCAAGTGACTACCTGGTAAAATAAAGGTTAAATAAAATAACAAATACACTTCATGATGTTTTCACTTACCAGTTGCCCAGGAGCACTATGTCACTGTTTTTTGTCTCCAGCGCTTCATCAGACTCTCTCAGTTTGTCTGTTGGATGGCAGGGAGATTTTCCAGGCGCCAGAGTTTCACACAGCTCCTGGAGAAATTCAACACGTTCCTTGGTGGATGGAGCTCCTTCAGTGACAGCCTGGGAAGAACATGAACTTCTCAGGATCTGAGCTTAAATACACTGATCACTGGCTTTCTGATCAGTTTTGTGCAAACTGCCCCGGGTTACTGCCATGAGAGTGAGGAATTATCAATGTACCTGGTGATGCTGCATATAATCATGGTCAGTCTGGTCAGTGGCTTCATGCAGATTGTAGTTAGTATGTTTTTCACATTCCACAACAGGCACTGATTGTGTTCCTAATTTGAGTGTAGACCATAAGGTAGGAACAAAGGTGGCCATTTCTTTATGGACATCCTGGATGTGGCACAAACACAGAGCCTAACTCAGGAAAAATGTTGCCAGGAGGTTAATAAGAAAAATATCAGTTATGCCAATACTGAACTCGTGGATATTTGTGATAGAGCTACAGAATACATAAAACATAACAATATAGAAAAAATACAGAAAACAGAATTCCTGAGCTAAAACGATTTCAGAAAGTATTTTTAGCTCTCTCTGGAAAATAATTTAAGCTTTTAAACTGCTTTTAAAACTCTTAATTGTTATTTGACAGAGGTGACTCAACCTAGTTCACCACTCTTTTATACACTGTTGTCCCTGCCATACCTCCCACTGTTGTCTGACTGAGTCAGAGAGGAGCGTCAGTTCCTGAACCTGGATCCCAGAGCAGAACGCCCCAAAACCATCTACTGCAGCTAAGAATTCCTCAAGGAACACAGGCTGTAGGATCTTTAAAGCCCTCTGCACAGACACATGAGACATAGAGCTGGACAAACATACTCAAGTACAACTGGCAGCTCTGCAGAGCAAAACATCACAGACCTTTAAAGAATGCTCTGACATATATTTTGGAGTTTCTACAGTTTGGATGTTACTGCATGCAAATCGAGTAACGAGTTCATTTTTCAGAGTGTGGATATTTAAGCTTGGAACAAATGTGGAACAATGGTGATGATTTGGATTAAACTAAAGATTGTTTTGATTGTGTTCATTATGAGACTTTTCAAAACAGACATAAAAATGGAGTACATTAGAGATACATTTTTTCTCTACAGAGAAAATAAATTCCCCCATCACAGTTTACGATAGAGGGGAGCATAAATGGTACCTGTTTCTTCTTAGCTTCCAGCTCTGAAATCTCTTTGCCAGCAAACAACTTGATTGCTTCCTGGATGCATCCTTGGAGGCGAAACCTGGCCTTTTCCAGCCTGCTCCTCGCCATTGAGCGAGCCTTTGAATAAACTTCAGTACAATCCATAACCGGTGGCTGTGGATATGTTTTATCTTTTTGTTGGGGGTTTGGTTGCTCTCTTATTCTGGATTTAAAATGGACTTTGTGAGTTTGTGAGGTGGCTGAGCCTGTACTTCCTTCTGCAACTGTACTTGTCAGGATTTTAGAAGCAGAAAGTTCATCCTTTTGAGTCGGGCTTGATGCTTGAGTGTTGTTTTTGACAGACTGAGGCAAGATTTCAGCTTTGTCATGACGAATAGCAATGACTTTTTCATGACTTATATTTTTAGGCCAGTTCTGTCCTCTTGTCCTTAGTTGAGTTGCCTGAGATGGACTCTGCAGAGAAAGTTGATTCCCATCCCAAGAAGGCTTCTTATTATTTCTAATTTGGTCGACATTCATACAGACATGTTTAGTTGCTGCCACAACAATTGACCCTGCCTCTATCTGATGGAGCATCTCAAAAGGTGGCTGCTTCTCAGGAGCTTCACCAATTTGTCGCCTAAATCCAAGGGAATTAAACATCTCAAGAATCTCCTGAGAAACAAAAAATATACAAGAAACATGTTGGAATAAGTTGGTTGATCTTTTGAAGAGCTGGAAATTCTCCCCATACAGAGAGAAAACTGACCTCGCAGTGAGAGACTGTCTTTGAGATCCTGTCCTGCATGCTAGAGGTACAGAGGTGCTGTTGGGTAGATGTTCTCTGGATGTGTTCTGTAAGGTCTTGTAAATTCTGTCCTTCAGTTAAAACCTGCTTTTCCAGCAGTAGACCTCGAGAGATCTTAGCCTAAAAAAACAATAAACAGAACATAAGGCCAGTAATGGTAGCTCTTAATAACAACACTGACGCCTGCATGGAATCCATAAAAAGTTGAATTGCACTTACATTAACTGCACACTCTTGTGTACGGTGTCCTCTGTGCTGTTCTTCCTTTAGGTGCTGGTAACATTCCAGGGCCTCTGTGCTCCAGTTGTCCAACTCAGCAAGACAGCCTTCCAGCCTGGATGCAGCTGACTGAAGCTTGTCACAGGTCCGTTCTGTATCAGCAAGCCTCTGCCATACATAAAATTGTGATATGTAACAAGTCTCACCATGTACACAGTATAATGTGATGAACACATTTAAAAAAGTTTTTACAACTACAGTGATCACTGGCCTGTATCATGGAACGTCTTTGAGTTTTTAATAAGAAAATACCTCTTTGAGAATTTTCAGGGTCTCTTTGTCTGAGTATGGGCCAATGGATGACATGTTAATTTCCACCATTTTTTTTCTAAGTGTCTGAAAAAGAGAAGTACAATTACAAAGTAGTTTAGGCATAGAGAAATGCAAAAGGAAATATTGTTTCATTAATGATTTTTCTCTGTAATCTTGCCAACCTGCACTTTCTGTCTGTTAGCCTTCAGTGGGATTGAAGCCACCTCCAGAGATTGTTTGAATAGCCAGTTGGCTTCCTGAACGAGTGACTGTGGCATTTGATGACACACAGGTCCAACACTGGGCTCTGATGATACTGCCTGTGAAAGATATGACATGTCTGTATGTCCAATTATCAAAATCCTTAATGTCAACAGGAAATCCATCCATCCATTCATTTTCTTCTGCTTATCCTGTTAAGGCTCGTGGGGAGCTGGAGCCTATCCCAGCAGCTTTCGGGCGAGAGGCAGGGTTCACCCTGGACAGGTTGCCAGTCAGGGCAGGCAGGGCCAACAAACATAGACAGACAACCATTCACACTCACAGCCACACCTACAGTCAATTTAGAGTATCAATAAGCCTAGTCCCCTCTTGCATGTCTTTAGACTGTGGGAGGAAGCAGGAGTACCAGAGAGAACCCACACAGGCACAGGGAGAACATGCAAACTCCACACAGAAAGATCCCGTGCCCGAGCCAGGACTCAAACCCAGAACCTTCTTGCTGTGAGGCGACAGTGCTAACCACTGCACCACCGTGCCACCTCAACAGGAAATATGAAACAAAACAAATTTCTTAAAATCTATTAAGCATCGTTTCAACAGGAAATGAAAATGATGGAGAGAACAATAAACACAGCAAAAAAGCTCTTACAAACATAGTCCTCTTCATGTATTCAGCCCACTGCATGTTGAGCTTGCTGAGCTGCTCAGCCAGAGCTGGAGATTCTGACACTTCGATAAGGAAATTTCCCACTTCATTTAACTGAGCTTGACATGATGTCCCCTCACTGATATCCTACAACAACCAAAGCAAATCAACAGGTCACTCCTAAACCTGCAATTTACAACTTAATCATAAGCACCAGACACCCTTACAAAATAACACAACTTTCACATGCTTTCCTGCTAACGGTACATATGAAGCTAAGAGTTATCGAATGAAAATAAAGAAATTGTTAATAAGAGTATGTACAGTATGTGTGTGTGTGTGTGTGTGTGTGTGTGTGTGTGTGTGTGTGTGTGTGTGTGTGTGTGTGTGTGTGTGTATTCCCATGGATTTCACACAGTTGATTTATGGTTTACACATTGTAAATAACATGGGTTATTGTAGCTTTCACATCTGATCACACAGGCTTGAATATTTACATGCATCTGATTTTAACACATTTCCCCATGTTTAATTTCACATGTGCACATGGTTGTTTTTCTGTAAGGGTAATGATGTCTTAAAGGTCACCTGTGCCTCTCCAGCAGTTGCTAGGGCTTGTGTCTGTGTCTTCTGTGCCAGCCACGTCTGTAAAGAGGCAAAGCACTTGTTGTACATCTCCCACGCAGACACCACCCTCTCGAGTGTTATTCTCACAGCTGTAACTTCCTGTGTTACCACTGCAGCCTCACTTTCTGCTTCCTTTACTTGGAGAGAAACAAGCTGGGAACCCTCGCCTGGGGAGAGTGAGGAGCTGAGAAGTTATGTATTGCTTTTCGAAATCAGAAAATAATCAGCAAATTATACATTTGTAACCAATAACAGATAAAAGCTTTTTGTTAACTAGACATGCATTTAGATCATACTTAGTGCTGGTTTGCTTGTGTAAGCATTAGCCTTCTCCTTCAGATTTTGGAGAGCATCCATCAGAATCAAAAGCAGGCCTTGGCGCTCCATTGTTTCCTAGACAACCAACAAAGAGCTCGTCTTACCAGAGTCAAGAAAATTGAAATGTCTATTTATGACAGACTAAAATCAAAAGTACATATTATTCCTTGGATACCAGCATTTCAGAAGTATGTGGTCATGGTATGGTTCTCAAATTTTTCCACAATTTCTAGTGTGCTCCTTGATGTTTTTTCAATTCATGTTCTAAGAACTGGTGTACCTCCTGCTCTTTTATTTGAACTTACATGCCAGTCCTGTAGAAGCAGACATGCTGTTTCCCGGGATGTGTAAGGAGCTTTCCATGACTGAACCTTAGCCTTGATGCAACCAAGGAGGTCCAGTGTTGTGTGACGGCATTCCTGGTATTCCAACTTGGTTGCTTGATACTTGGCTGTGACTCGGATATGGGTTAATCTTTTGCAAAAACAAAGAAGGTATTTACACACTGAATGATTTCATGTGCATAAAAATGTGAGTTTCTATGAAATTATTGATAGCAATAAAGAAGTTCAACAAATATATCACATACTGCCTTTTTATCCCATCAAACTTTTCTTGAGGTACTATTTCATTCCCTGAGTCATCTACATTATTGAAGGTGTCAAGGATGTTGGCCTGATGGCTCATCTCCTTACATATAGTCTGTAAAGAAAAAAAAAACAAAAAAAAAACAGCAAACAAGATTAGGAATCAATATACACAGATTAGTTGCTAATATTTGTCCACACCTTTATAGTAATTGGAGTTTGCAAAATATCAGGAACACCCAGAACAGTTCAACAGCACCACAAATCACATCCTCCAAAAGGAAACATTCAGCCCCTCTTTCAATTCATTATGTAAATAATTACTGGAAATGTTGCTCTTGGCTTAGGGTTTCAGGACATGTTTGACGAGTTTTAATTGTTTGAGAGAGAGAAATATTTCAAATATCTGTATCATTACAGCTTTCAAAGCCATTGATGATATACTGAAAGCTTGGCGTTTGCTAAAATCCAAACAGATGTTGCTTTTCCTTAACTGCGTATTAGAAATGACTTTCACTAAACTTTAAGAATGTCTTGTTGAGCTCTTGCTTCTTTAGCTGCTTCAGCATGGTCCTTCACTTGTTTTCCCTCCTCTGCTAGTGCTGCCTCTGCATGCTGCACCCATACAATAATTGACACCAGTGGAGGAGGCAGACTCAGATCCAGGTCAGCTTCACATCTCTGCAACTTTAGAATGACACACACAACAACTTAGTATAGAGGCGCATAATTGGTTCACTTAAGTTAATTAAAAGGTAACGTGGTCGGTTTGCTGTTTGTTGCTACATGCTGGTTGACCCACCTAAGAAAGGTGTTTACTGCAACAAAAGCAACCGCATGAATAATTCTCCTTAGTGTCACCCTGCTCCTCTTACCTCCCCTTCCAGATGATTCCAGGCCGTCCTGAGAGAAAGCTGCTCGAGGCTCATTTCAGGACAGCGTCTTGTGGCTGCTAGAAGAGTCATCACCAGTCTCCTCTGCTCATTGAGGGAGCCAGCAAGTCTGTGAAACACCTGGTAGAACCATACACAGCTCTTTATCCCCTGACAACTTAATAAAATCAATGAACAAATGAACATCTTTAAAATACTTGCCTTACCTGATATTTTTCTGCATAGCTTGACTTCTCAGTGGTTGCCCATGTCTCTAACAGATCCTGGTGGGCCTGCTGCAACCAGCAAGACACTTCTTGTGCACGCTCACTTGGGGATACCTAGGTATTCAGTGAAACAGGTAAAAGAATATGACGGAAACCTCAGGTTTGGAAAGGAAAATGTATCATACTGTAATTGACATTTAGAAACTCTCCTTGAAGATCATTCAGCATAATTTCAAATTCTTTATATCATTTGCAAAAAATAAAATGAGGTTTTTCTTTTTACTCATTCAGGCAACTATATTGTACCTTAAAAGTACATGTAAATGTTTTTTTTATAAGACATTTGAAGCAAACAGTGCTTTTATTTCAACCGTTTGAAATATTCAAAGAACACTTATAAATTGTTAATTTATTGCTTGGAATATTTTGAGTACAGACCTTGCTGAACAAATAAGATATATAAATATATGAAACAACAATAATAATAATAATAATAATGATGATAATGATAATAATAACGAGCAAGCATAATAGGGTCTTCGCCTGAAGTACCTTCAGGCTCAGGCCCTAATAATATTTTGGGTGGCACAGTGGTTCAGTGGTTAGGACTGTCGCCCCACAGCAAGAAGGTTCCCGGTTCGATTTTTTTCGAGGTTCGGGTTCGGGTTTCGTTTTCATGTTCTCCATGTGCCTGTATGAGATCTCTCTGTGTACAACGGTTTCCTTCCACAGTCCAAAGACATGCAAATGGGGACTAGGACTTGGATACTCTAAATAGACTGTAAGCATGGCTGTGAGTGTGAATGGTTGTCTGTCTATATGTGTTGGCCCTGCAACGGACTGACGACCCGTCCAGGGTGAACCCTGTCTCTCATCTGAAAGGCTGCTGGGATAGGCTCCAGCCCCCTCCCGTGAACAGGATAAGTGGTAGAAAATAGATGGATGGATGGATAAATATTATTATTATTATTATTATTGATGTTGTTGTTGTTATTTTAAATATTACATTGACTCTATTAAGATTTTGATATCATAACCATGTTAAAAGCTTGAAATAATCATGAGTTTTTTGTTTGTTTTGGAGCTCTTTCAAAATTTTTTATATGAAAATTAAAACCTTTCTCAAAATTATTTCTGTTTAATCGGTTTTGTGTTTGGTACATTATAAAACATCTTCGGAGATTTGAAAATGTGAGTCTGGATTATCTTTTGCCATTCATCTGATGAACACTAATCATGTGCCACTGTATGTCAATAAATACGCACCCAATTTGCAAGCCACAACACAGAAAGAGTGAAAAACATTAGCTGAAGAATGACATTTTTGCTATTTGTGTACAGTTACCTGATGTAACGGTGAGACAGTAAATGCTGGAGAGTAACATCCAGGGGAGTTCACAGGTGAGAAACAATGGGGTTGAACAGGAGGAAAGAGCTACAACACCAGAAGGAGATATTAGGAAGAGAGACAGAGGAAGGAGGAGAAGGTTAGCAACCCCCAGTTTCATGCAGGGGTCAAAAGTCACCTGTAGACAAGAATGACAAGAAGCAGTATGTGTCCAAAGAGTGATAAATTATGAAAGTGAAAGAGATTTAATTCTGTAATTCTGCACCTTGATTTGTCATGCATACATTAATTGAGTAGACTGAAACACTGTGCAAAGAATGCAAAGCTGGACACATGTTTTGTGCATGACATCAACATGAAGATGAAAAATAATATGTTGATGCCTACTTGCTCATGCTCATCAGGTCCTGGCATATCATTGGAATACTGCAGAAACTGGGCCACATAGGTCATTATGGACTTCTCATCTGGCTCTTTAACATCAATGTCTGAGATGAAACAAAATAAAAGATCAACTCACTGCCACCACTAATATTCAGTGGTATTATAACTTTACAGCACTGCTTTATTTCTCCATCTCCCTCACCCTGGGGTTCCAGCAGTCGGGGGATATGAAGGTCCTTCTCGGCCAGGTGAAAAGCTTCTTCCAAATTCTCCTGGTTGCTTCTAGTCAGCACAAGAGAAAGATCGACCAACTGTGGTCTGAGAGCACACAAGATAGCCAAGAAGGCCTCTCCGCTTCTCCAACTGTCTTTAAAGTCCCTCACAACGATCAAGCAACCAACCCTGGAAAAAGAATGAAAAACAATCCAGAGATGTCCATGACACATTTATGAAAGGGCAAAAAAGAGGTGTCTAAGCTTGTCTCATGGGAACAGAAAAACAACAATCATTGTTTACACCCGTTCAGTTTAAAATGAAGAAAATTAAAGCCTGTTTTAGAGTTCAAGAGGCTCAAAAATTTCCTGTGCATTATCCCAGTCCTTTGCAACATCAATATATCAGACAAAACATGGATACTGAGGGTAAAAATCAAGAGTTCCATCATAGTGTAATCCTGCATAGTTTACTCTAGCTAACGATCTGATCATTCTTGTTGACACATTGAATCTCCATGAGATTCACAATGATACTGGGGTCTACAGTTAATATCAAATCATATGATGACATAAAAAAAATTGGATAATTTATTAATAAATGTAAAACAAAATAATCATGACCTGTAATCATCCTCACAGTGCATAACTTGTGTACATCATATCACTGAAAAGGACTTGTTTAACATCGATGCATGAGGATTGTTTGCTATTGGTCAATGCACTGATACAAATAACTGGATAGTTTCACTCCTATTTCTTAATCATAGGACTTTTAACAGAGTTTGTTATCGTTCACTCTTAGTACCTTGAACTGTTTTTGCTGAAACCCACCTTTGGCATTGCTCCCTGACCCACATGAGCAGGGCTTTTTTAGCAGATATTCTGAAGTGTCTGTGGAGGGGTGATGGGTGACCTGAAGGAACTGGACTAGCTGGTGCTTGACTACCTGACCAGGAGTCTGAACTGGCCAGAGACTCAAGGGAGGAATGGCATGAGTTGAAGGAAAGAGTGCTGGCAAGTTCTTCAATCTTAAAAACACACAGAAAAATATATACATATATACATATGCTAACCAAATGACTATCTTTAAATTTATTTATTCAAATTTAAAATCAGTGCCAGTTACAGGTCTCCAAATTAGAACTGATTAATCTCCCAACAAAATATGTTATGCAATATGCCTGCAGACCCTGACTAAGCAGTGGTTTCACACCTGCATTTCTAACACCAAAAGTGTCATTCCACCCAAAGACTAGCCACTTACTATCAGAGTTCCGACAGTTTTAAAGGCTTATTCCTCCCAAAGTCTAATTTTTGCCTTGGACAGGGTTTAGTAATTGGGTGGAATGAACGTTTTACACTATAAGTACATCATATTGTTGAGATTGCACTTTCATAGCTATCAAGCTTTCTAATTGGCATTGTCATGATGATACTGAAAATGCTGAACAGCACCAAAGGCCTGAAATTGCGGCCTTCAGGTTTGTATGCACATTATATTGTTAATAGAGGTGGACAGCACAAAAAACATTTTTCAGAAGCCAATCAAACAAGTAAATGCATAAATATGTTTATTATGTGAACATTTAACTGTCTATGTACATTTCTATTACGGACTGCGGTTTATTCTTTATTGTAGCAGAAACAGCTGTAGGCTTGAATGCTGGAATTCATATTTTTAAATGGGAACTTACATGACAGTGGAGAATGATGGTCCATACGAGGCCGAGAATAATCGAGGGGCGTCCATCTATGATATCTGGGATGTTTATGTTCACCAGTTTGACCTGCATCACAACCAAAACACACCTTAACTGCAAAAGAAATGCTATAGATCCATACTGAATGTTTTGAATCCATGTTTGGAAATTTACAGATTTTTTCCTAAGAAAATTTAGTGCTGTCTCAATGTTGGCCCTCTGCTGGAACACTCCTCGACCGCGCTGTCTTTTCTGTGAAGATAATTTGCAGCAATCAGAAAAAATAATGGGATTTCTTAAGGAAACAAAACTATTTTAATTTTGACTCTTTACCTCAGCTGCAAGTTTCCAGTTATAAGGTATTCATCTCTTCATTCATTAATAAATTCAAGAATCTTTCCAACTCATAGTTTCAACAATACATCATAGCAACTCACCATATGTTGGCCACTCAACACCTCCAACAGGTCAAGTAGAACTAACCCATCTCTGAGGTCAGAAAAAAGGTCTGACACAAAAGAGGGAGGACATCTCTGGAATAACACACAATGTTTTTTAATGTGTGTGGCTGTGTTAGCTAAATTCTAGCATTTTTATGTTCAAAGTAGCATTGCTAACAAGCTGATAATGCTTCCTATATCACTGTCTTAACATTAACTTGGAAGTCATAGTGTATGTACTATACAGAACACGAGGAGAGTGTGAGAATGTCTTGCAAGCATTAGACAAAACACTGGTGTCATTAATCACATGAATGAAAGTTCTGCTCTTTTGGAAGCGCAGCATCTTGATTAATTTGACTTGTAACACCTGTGTTTACTGAGCCCACTATTTCATGTTGAAATGGCTGCTATGAAAAAGGAGTACATGCATCATCAAACTCATAATTAATCCCCTGAGGATGCTAAATATGTCTTCATTCTATATTTCATTCATTCAATCCATCTCAAAATTGTCAAAATATCTTAACTTAGGGGCTGCACGGTGGTGCAGTGGTTAGCACTGTCGCCTCACAGCAAGAAGGTTCTGGGTTCGAGTCCCGGCTCTGTGTGGAGTTTGCATGTTCTCCCCGTACCTGCGTGGGTTCTCTCCAGGTACTCCGGCTTCTTCCCACCATCCAAAGACATGCATTTGGGGACAAGGCTAATAGGAGACTCTAAGTTGACCATAGGTATGAATATGAGTGTGAATGGTTGTTTGTCTCTATATGTTGGCCCTGCGATGGACAGGCAACCTGTCCAGGGTGTACCCTGCCTCTCGCCCACTGACGCTGGGATAGGCAGGTTGCCAATCCATCACAGGGCCAACACATATAGACAGACAACCATTCACACTCACAGCCATCAATTATGCTAGTCCCCTCTTGATGGCTTTGGACTGTGGGAGGAAGCCGGAGTACCCAGAGAGAACCCATGCAGTCACAGGGAGAACATGCAAACGCCACACAGAAAGATCCTGTGCCTGAGCTGGGGCTTGAACCTGGAACCTTCTTGCTGTGAGGCAACAGTGCTAACCACTGCACCACCATGCTGCCCAAGTTTCAACTAATTTTTTATACATCTTTGGTGTAAATTTACTTTTAAATACAAAGTTACTCAAGGTTTCCTTATGTCCTGTGTATCAAATGCTGATGGAAACTTAACTTCATCTATGTTTATATTTATGTGCAACAGGAGTCAATAGAATTTAAACTTTAGGTGAAAAGAGTGGCATCAGAGTGATTCCAAAAACCGTAATCTGAAAATAAATTAGCTTCACTGATGAATGAATGATGTTGTGCATAATGTTAGGTTTGTTTACTTACAACAATTGCATTAACACTTTAAAAATCATGAGATCGGTGCTCATTGTGAAGATGTGTTGCTGAACAAAATGTGTAAATTTTACAAACCTTTTTGTTTACCACAGAGCTTATTTTCTACAATGATTGAAAATTTCCTGTATACTCCTATTGCCCTTTGATCGAGGGAAGCCATGGCACAAATGCCAAATATTTGTTAATCTCTGCAGCACTCTATTGTGAGTTGTGTCAAATCACAATTTATTGATAAACAAAAATTTCATTCAAAAGTTAATGTGTTTAAATCACAAAGGTCAGTGTTTTGTTTTGGGTTTTTTTCCCTTGTTGTCAGTAAACTAAGATGGAAGGTTATAAACCAGGGATTTGGGAATGGGATCATATGAGCATGCAGTTATGATCAGGTGGCTGGGTTCCGATTACATGCTGTTCTGCTCTGCTGAAGCACTATTTATACTTTGTTCCAGTGTCACAAGAAGCTCAAGGACTTTAGCCAACGAGCTCCAGGGTGAGGGGTTTCACGCCACCTCACTAACTAACCAGTGAGTCATCATATTACTCTACAGCTCATATCATTTTCATCCCAAAGCGATTTAATGATACACATATACACAATGTGGATTTTGTGCTGTTAAATATATTTTTAGCATAAAAGAGTGAGATAATAGAATACTATGTGAACTTTAGTAAGCATTAGTTTTTGGGTCAGCAATCAAAAAAGTAGAGTTAACATCACAAATATCTTCAAAATTCTGTGTCACACCCATGCATACACACACACACACACACACACACACACACACACACACACACACACACACACACACACACACACACACCTGCCTCCCAACTTTTTCTAAATTCACCAAAGTTCTCATTATTTAAAAGTATTAGCTGCTGATTTCAAAACATTCAAACACAATTAGCCAAAAAGTATCAGACACAATTAAGATATTCTAACATACCTTGGCAAGTTGAGCATTTATCCAGTTGGTGAATGTCCTTCTCTGAATCTGTTCTTGCTCCACTGGTTGACACAAAAGATTCGTTTTAAGTTAATTTTCTGATCTCTGTCATTTATAACACAATGAAAAACTTCATGTAAACAAAACATTACATACAATGAAATACAGATTTTATAGCATATAGGCACAAGTGTGACTTAGTTGATATCTGTGGATATCTAATCACCAAAGGCATTTTTTCACTCTTTTTCTTGTAGAAAACACAAAAACCTGTAGACAAAACATCATAAGGGGTTGATTTAGGGGTAAAAAATGTTGTTAAAAAGTGACTCAGGCAATTAGTTTAAGAAGGTGACGATATGTGGTTTGGTTAACGAAAAAGTCAAAGTAAAACTTCATCATGCTAAATGATGTACACTTATAGGAACAGAATTATGATTTTGTGCTGAAGGGAATCAGTGAAATGGGATGATTTTGATGCAAGTGGAAAAATATATCAGCTTATAACTTCAGTTTTCTTATTACATGCAAGTCTGTACAGTTTATTCCAGCTGAACTGAGAACCAGTCTCTAATGGAACCAATGTACTAAACACTGCCTCAAATGCCTTCCTAAAAAGCAAGCTGTGGTCACCTTGACTGTCTCTGTGGGAATACTATAAATGTTCCATAATAGTAAGTAACATAGCAACAGTGATAAGCCAGATTTGAAGCTGCAACCAGGTCAACAGCTACTCACAGACATTATAAGACTGATGAACACTTGTATCCTCCATAATTAAAAGCAGTGGTCAGAATACTCATGCCAGTGCAGAGACAAGTTACTCAAACATGATAGAACTGTCTTCTCCCACTTCTTGACCGCAGAGTGAAAGGCTTCCTGTTTAAAGAGAGTAAAAGTACCATCTGGGATCCTGCTACAAGACTGGAAGATGTCCAAGACGGTGACAGACATAGATACTGAGACACACACACAGCAATAGAGACACATTCAAAACCAAATCTACTCCCAGAAATACACAGTGAAGGGTTTGGGTCACCAGAAGTACTAGACCGGATCCTAAGCCTCTGTATCCAAAATATGTAACATTGTTTAAGAGTGTCAATGTTCTGGAAAGGTACCAGAGTGTGTGTGAAGCTAGCGAGGTTTTGCTTAAAGAGGAAAGGATATACAGTATGTGACTAATTCACGTTTCCTTTTTTCCAATATATCCAAACCAATCCAAACCCTTCTCAGAAGACAGTTTGTTTTCATGTAAATTATGTTGTAGTTTGTTTACTTTATTAAAGTTAATGTATTATGTGAGAATTAACAATAAAATTGTTGAACCAAGAAGTTTGAGTCTGTGTAAACATTTGTATCCAAATCACCTGACCCTCTTCTTGTGATTCTTCCAGCTCTGAATGTATGATATGCTTCTCATGTAATTTTTGGACAGCAAACCCAGAAAGTCTTGGATATACTGTCTATTGTGCCTGCATGTACGGCTAACATGTATCATGTCAGCTTTTTCCCTCATGTGATCAACTTCAACTGACAGATCATGAATTTATTATTGTGATTAAAAGACTGTTCACTGATAATATCAATGTAACTAACCAATCTACCATTAAGGTTGTAAAAAAAAAGAAGAAAAGAATACCCCCAAATGTCAAGCAAGTTAAGCAGTCAGAAGAATAGACTTGCACATCAATTCAGCTGTGAATGTGACTGAGACTTTGCTGTTTGTTTAAGAGCCAGCTATGACAGGAAACTCAACCACTCAGTTCTTCCAGCATTCCCAGTGCAAACAGCAGCATTTACTTTTAAATAACTTTCACACATACATTACAATGTGTGATATGGTTCAAATATGACACAAACAAAAGCAATGCAAACATGATATCACGCTACCTGTTGAAGGTAACTGTGAAAACACACTTACACATTTTAAAGTTCATTTTACAAAGCCCGTGATCATCATTAAACATATTAAGTATACACCAGTTATGCTGCCTGGTGGAGCAATAAAGTTTTCTCATCGAAATCAAAGAATCACTGTGATTAAAAACAAGTTTGCCAAGGTGCAGTTAGGGTGGTGTGAAGCAAACAATTTGTGGTTTTGCTCTTTCAGATTAAATAGCAGAGCCGCTTCACAAAACCTTTTATAATATATCTAGGTTATGAAACAAATCACTAATGACAGATAAAGTAACCTTTGAATTAAGCTAGTTCAATGTCAAGCTTTAAAATGCAAGAAAGTGTAAGTCTAAAAATATATTTTGTATGATAAGCCAAACCAAAGACAAATCAAAGAGAAAGTCTAATTAGTTAGCAATAGATGTGCATTGTATCTCAAGCTCTCAACAAAACACATATTATGCAGTATATGCTATATATTTTATATTATATATATTATACTATATTTCTGAGCACTGGACAAACAAAGAGTTACAATTTTTCCTCCACTTCCATTTTCACTTTTGAGCCTCTAGATTAGGTTCCCATTTTAAAGTACATTATATTTCATATAAAAGTGACATGACACATTGAAACGGCCTAATTCAAAGAGGCTGATGTGATTCCCTACTGCAGCCCAACAGAACAGGAATAGACTGACCTTGGAGGAGCATGTGCACATTATCAATGTCCAATGGCACACATCCATCGTCCTCCCCTGCTCCACCTGAAGCCATGTGATCTCCAAACACAGCTCAAACTGACCTTGGAAACATCCAGCAGTCATGCATCTGTGAAATATCCTCTGAGGATAAGAAAAATTGTGTAAGTGTCAGAGTGTTTTCTTTCTAACATATCTAAACGATTTTCTTTCAGTGCCTGATTAGTCATATTAGAAACACACCCATCCACACCCTGATGTTACCACATTCAGACGCACAGATGCAAGTACACACATGCAAACACCTCAACAAATAGCTCAACAAGGAGAAATAACAATTCAGTGTGAAAAAAGACAGTGACATATAGTGAATGTGCAAAAATAGATGGCTAAACAACATACCTGTAGCACTGCTGGAGTCACAGAAAATATCTGTGCTCAAACTGAATACAATGAAGAACCCAGTAAAGATTTAATTGTACGGAGGCTATGTCTATACTATACATCTGTGTCTGCTGAAGACCTCTGTGTTGAGCCCCCTCAAGTAGAACATGGCCTTTAGGCGCTCTTAAAGGAAACAAGGTGCCTCTTCCCATTGGAGTGTGATCACACAAAAAGGAGTGGAAAGTCCAACCCACGCTGACAATGTGCCGAAATCCATCAGAGACAAACGCTGCCCCCTATACATCAAAAGTAACCTGATCTTTTGTTACTGTAACTGAGCTACAAATGAGCTGTGCAAACAAGCTGTGCAAACGAGAAACAAAACTAAAAGCAAAATATAATTTATTATAATTTTCTTTGATTTGCATTATTGAAATTAATAGCAGAGGAACAAGGACATTGGAAAGCTCTTTAGTGTGAATCAAATCTGTCAAAGGTTCCTCTTGGGGTTCATTTTAGCTTATTGCTCGACAACATGCAGAAATTAACAACAATGATATTCTGCCTATACTTGTGTCATTGTGGTATGAGTTTTGCAGCCAAGCCACAATGACATTTTTACCCTTGAGAGCAGTGCCAGGGTTTTATAAGGCTCAGTCATGGCAGTGAAATATGAGAACAAAACAAAATGGTAAAAAAATTGTTTGTTTGCCTGGAAAGACTGTGTAACATAGAATGATTTAACAGAAGATTTTTAGAGAGCAGTGTTTATAAATCTAGATTTTAACAGTATGTGAATCACCAAACTGTATTCCAATCCTCTCTCCCTACGACATCTGCGTGGACACTGGAGTATAGAATTTTACATACTTATATCCTGCCAAACTAACTCAAACCACATGCAACCCATAAGATCTTATTGGTCAACTGGTGACCACTGTTGCCACATGATTCCATCAAATTTCCTAAAACTAACGTCTCAATAGTTGTAATTTTACAGTGTTTACACTAACAATCAATGGGAGGAGACTTGATAATAACACATGGTCATATTATTCTTCTAATCACTGCTATTTTCCCACAACTCTGGTTTAAATATAAGACTTGTAAATGGGTGGTAGAAACTTAAGTTAAAATTTAAACTGCTTAATTTAAATGAAATAATTTGAATTTGGGGCAGCACGGTGGTGCAGTGGTTAGCACTGTCGCCTCACAGCAAGAAGGTTCTGGGTTCGAGAACCGGCTCTAGCACGGGGTCCTTCTGTGTGGAGTCTGCATATTCTCCCTGTTCCTGCATGGGTTCTCTCTGGGTACTCCGGCTTCCTCCCACAGTCCAAAGACATGCAAAACTCTAAATTGACTGTAGGTGTGGCTGTGAGTGTGAATGGTTTTCTGTCTCTATGTGTTGGCCCTGTGATGGATTGGCAACCCAATTGATGGAATTCAAATTTGAAACATAAAATCTGAATTGAAATTTTTTTTACAAGCCTTTAATTCAAAATTTCAATTCATTCAATTCATACAGTGCATCAGTGACTCTTATAAGCCATATTTAAATATGCTGTAACCTATGAAGTCATCCGGTTTTGTCTTTGGATATTTAAAGTTATTTAATTTTTTTATATTTAAAAAAAAATGCAATAGTTGTAATTATTGCTGATGTACAGCAGCATACAATCCACGGGTTTCAAATTGAATTTGAAACAAAAATGATTTTTTTTTTTTTTTTTAGGGGGGGGGATGCGATCAACTATTTTGAGGAGGAGCTAGACGCTAGATGACGGGCATCGTGATTGTTAACGTGTGCCTCCTTTTGGTGGCGCTGCATACAAATACTTGAGTGGAAACTACACAATTTAAATTACAAAGGAAGCTCAGTCCCTCACGACATCCGCAGCAGCCTGGTTGACCTTCATTCCAAACCGTAAAAAACTAAAAGGTATGAAATATTTGCGCAAATTGTGCCAAGTTGGTTCACTTGCAATGCAGACATTGCTATCTTGACGCACAGTTTTAAACCAGTTTAGTGTTGTCGTAGACGTGGTTGAGGTACATCAGCAAGTGTTATTTGCTAACCCAGCTAGCCTCTTGTTTTATATGCTAACTAGTTAAGTCATTCAGTGTAATAGAACTATATCATATTCGCTATTGACTTCTTGTCAACCATCATTTACTTCATGCGGCTGATTTGAACACATCCAATTCAAACGGTTCACGGTTGCGGTAGTTCCTGTTAGCAGCTAACGAGGACTTAATACTTTTCAGTGTACTGTAAGGCCATGAATCAGCGTCTGCCTGACACCGCTGGGATTAGCATTCTGGCTAACGTTGATTTAGGGTATAATGACGAACTTAATTTTGATATGTCATGCTACATACACAAACTGAATGGAATCATCGTAATGAAATAACTAGTGCAGTTAATGGCATAACATCTACTAAAACTCTTAATTATCTTGCATATTTAGTGACCTTTGATGATAAAGGTTGCATAGCTCGAGCTTCTGATTTTCAAGTCATACCCAGATTTAAATTAAGTTCATGTTAAATCTCTGTACTATACAAAAATGTTGCTCTCTGTTGACTTTGCTTTTGTTTCTCTCTTAGAAGATGCGGGCCGCTTTCGAAAGGTGGCGTACGCAAATGCGTCCGTACTTCGGCCTATACAAAGACCATTGGCTCAGCATTGCTGTCATGGCATACCTGTACTCAAAAATTCCTAATGAACGTGAGTTGAAGACTAATTTATCAATATAATATGTTGAACAAGCAAGGCTAAAGTAGTAATTTATTTCCAGCTCAGGGCAATCGCATTTGTTAACACAAATGAACAAGATTTCTCTACTCAGATTAGTCCTAGTACCAGCCAGGGCATGACATGACATGACATGATATATGTGTTGTCAAGAGGGAATTCATCCCATAGAAATACATCAAAATTTGCTCATAATTTTATGTATTTTGTCAATCAGAGGAAGGAGCACTGAGTTCACAAGTTAGTGAGTCCATCCAATTAACGTCTTTCTTAGGAACTTTCTTGCCATCTTTCTTAGGAACTCTAACTCTTGTAGAATTTTAGATTAGTTACTTTTTGAAATGTATTTTCTACTCACTCATAATTCTGCCCATAAAAAAAGTAGATCTAATGTGAGGATAATATAAACAAGTCAATTTTATTTGTACAGCGCCAAATCACAACAAAAGTTATCACATGACACTTTGCATGTAGGTCTAGTCCCACACTCCAATGAATTTACACCCAACAATTCTCCATGAGCAAACACATGCAACAACGGCACAAAAACTTTCCTTTAGACAGGCAGGAACGTCAAGCAGAATCCGACTCATTGGGGACAGCCATCTGCCTTGACCGGTTGGGGGGGCAGGAGAGCAGGACAGAGAGAAAGACGGATAATGGAGAAAGACAGCTTTATGAAGGAAAGAGCGGCAGAGAAAAGACAGAGAGAGAAAGGCAGAGAGAATGACATACGAGGATGGGAACAGACTGAAAGGAGAGAGACCTCAAAAAATAACAACTAACTACCAATTATAATATCTACAGGTTACTCAAGCAATCAATTCCAGCATATGAGCAATTATATGCTAGAAAACAGAATGCTAATGCAGTATTGAGAATACTGATATAAATACTAGTACTAAAGATGAGTTTGTAACAAGTGTGAGGACAGAGAGAGAAGCCCAGTGCATCATGGGAGATCCCCATCATTCTAATCCTAAAGCATCATATTTAGAGGCTCACCATATCCTTGAAACTAAAATTAAAACCATATGTAACACTGCTACAGTTTTATGAAAAAGACAGCATTTTGGGTAAACAAAATCTTTCAAAAGACTATTTTTTTCGTTTTTTTTTTTTTTAAATGCATCAATCGTGGACCCCAAATTTTTTCATGTTAAGTGATTCTATTGTCACATCACTACCTCAAGCTGTATAGCTGGACCACATTTAAAAAGACTGCAGATGTATCTGTGAATAGCTTGCAGCTCAAACAACACACTGGTATATCAATTTCTTCCCTATCAGGGATTTCAAAGTACTACTTCACTACCTGGAGCCTAAGTACGGTCAGGTCATTGGGGTCGAAGAACATTCACCGTTCTACTTTACATTTTTGTATAATGTAAGATAATATTTTGGTTGGATGCAAATATGAAATGGATTGGCTATCAAAGGATGTCTGTGTAGGTTCTCATTCATCCAGGTCATCGTAGATTGAAGCGAAGTAAAATCTGGTCAACTGGACGTAAGTTTATCTTGAAGACGTTTCACCTCTCATCCGAGAGGCTTCTTCAGTTCTAGTGAAGAGTGTGGAAACTCCAGCTTATAAACCTATGTGGGAGTGGTCACAGTGGTCGAGACAGGCCAGGTGAGTCTCGGGAGGGTCGTTTCCACCACAATAGCACTGACCACTCTTACATAGGTTTATAAGCTGGAGTTTCCACACTCTTCACTAGAACTGAAGAAGCCTCTCGGATGAGAGGTGAAACGTCTTCAAGATAAACTTACGTCCAGTTGACCAGCTATCAAAGGACTAATGATCCTTGCATCTTGATATACCAAATTATGTCTCTGTAGTTGAGCTGCATAATTTATTTAATTTAAACTTATTGCAATACAGCCAGGGGTAAAAGTGAGCCATAACGCAGTTCCGGTAAAATATTCACGGTCGGAAACTACTGTAGTGGCTGGGGTTGCGTTATGCATCCACTAGATGGAGCTGCGCTAAAGAGAATGTCAACAAAACAGGCAGATAAGTCAGACAGTCAAACTTCATTAATAGAATACAAACCAACGTTCTGACAACTCCGTTCACTCCCAAAACAAGTTAGTGCATTCACAATACGGTACTGTACATACCGGTAGCTGCGTGACTGACAGCCTTGAGTTTGAACTCTGCGTCGTAAGCGTGTCTCTTGAAAGGTGCCTTTTGGGGTCTTTATACACACACAAGTGTTGTGGGCCTGGAATTTCCCTTTACCGTTTTTACCGCTGTTACTTCGGCGACGCCCCCTGACTACCGTAGCCATAATTAACCAATATTGATCCATATATAAGGCGCATTGGATTATAAAGCGCACTGTCCGTTTTTGAGAAAATGACAGGCTTTTAGGTGTGCCTTATAGTGCGGAAAAGACGGTATATCTCACTTATTTGAGTTAATGTGACTAACATTGAATTTTTTTTTTTTTCCATTTCAGTCCCAATTGGAAAGGGTAAGCATTCTTAAGATTTTTATTCATTTCTTTTTTACTTTAAAATCATGTTGGTTTCTAAACTATCATTATCAAGTTACCACATATTATCATGGTAAAACATCTATGCATACACGGAGGAAATTTATGTTGAAAACCCAATAAATCACATTAAGCATTATCAACATCAGCCTTGACTTTTGGGGGTTAATTCTACACAGTAAACAAATATATGCTCAGCAGGTGTGACTGACTGTGTTGTCTTTATTCGTAGTTTTTTTTTTTTTTTAAGGTTTTGTTTTGACCTCTCAAAACAAATAACAACAAAAATTAGTTGTGTACATTGCATGATCTGCATTGAATGAGGGGGTATGACTGAAAACTATAAGTACATCCAGACTATCCTGGCAAGTTGTCTCTTTCATCATCTTGACAAATCCATGAAGCAGCACCAACTTTTTGCATCCACATTACATCCATATACAAATATTGAAAAAAGGGATGTCGCTATCTTGTCCCAAATGCACAGAACACCACAGTGTACACCTCATCCTTTCCATGAGTGTGTGTCCTCCAGCACATCACTGTGCCTTTTTAACAGAAGTAAAAATGAGCTTCTCTGCACGAGGGAAAGTGGTGCAGTTGCATTGGTTTTCCACTAGATGTCACTCAGAGCCAATGTTGTCATTAGTGTGTTTCCCTAGCTCATTTTCCAGTCTGTAAAGAATACATTTTGGAGGCAGTGACTGGCTACTTTCTATTGTGTAAAAAGAAGGTGATATTGTCTTTTCTGTATTTTGTAGCTTTGCTTTTGATCAAATTGTTGTTTTTTTGTGATTTGATGCACTGAAAAAAGTGTGTTCCTGTTCAAGTTATTGTAATTAAACATGATTTTCTTTTTCCAGAGTCACACCATTGATCTCACCACCCAGCAGACCCCCTTCCTCTACCTGCTGGGATACCTGGTCACATGTCCAGGAGTCCTGCTTCATATTTGAAATGAAACAATAAAGTTGTTCTCCAAATTATTTTTTTCTTTTGTTTAAAGTCATGATTGTCAAGTACAAGAGAACCATTGAGCTATTTATAGCCAGTCAGTGACAGTTGAAGTTTACATTATAACAGTTTAAACTACAGCATGACCGTATTTGGTATTGGTCATTCCGAGATCCCACAAACAGGTGCCTTGAGGAGGTTTCTTATCAACAAGTCAGGTTTACTTTGCATGTTGCTCACCAAAGTACATTGATAATGCATTATTAATTGTTGACAGCCAAATTCATTTTTCAAGGGAAATTACAGGGACTACATATTGAAGTATGTTGGGGGTGTGATACTGTAGTGTATAGTAGTTCTGTACTACCATTTTTAGCTCCAGTCTTGTGTAAGATGGAAATGTACATGGATGTAGAATCAGTTTAGGCTCAATTTAATCTTAGCATAGCACAGCACAACACACGAGTGTAAGATGGGAACTACTAGTGGGTGGTGGTGCATTTTTTTGTAATGTAGACTTTCACTGAATTTAATTGATAAGTACATCTATAACATTAAACATGGTGAATGGTTTACCTTCATGCATTTGAACTATTGACTAGATTATATAAAGGATAAAGGACTGTAGCATCCCCACTGGTTTACTGGCACAAACCCATAAAAAATGAATCACTTTATGTTTACAGTTTGGTTCATTGACCTGAGTGAGTTGACCACTGTCCGACTGACCTGCCTGCCTTTGTACCATGTGCCTATGGTCTGCCATAGGGCAGAGTGTTTGTGTCGGATGAGCAGATACATAAACTGGTTGCATGACTGCAACATCACAGATTTGTAATATAGACACTTAAAATAAATTTGTACAAGACTACATTACCTCCTAGAACAATGAATTGTTGCTGGGTTGATGTGAAAAATTACAAGTCAGTAAATATCCTGAATTTATAGCAAATTACATCAGTTGAACATGTTACATGTTAAATATGTCTTTTTTTATAAAATCCACAGAGCTGCTTGAGTGTTATTCAAAAGTGAAGACATGTTTGCTCTGTGGTTAAATGAAGTCCTACTGTCAAAATCTAAAAATAGTCTGTATATATTACTAGAAGTGTTCTTGAAAATAATGATGCTTTTATACAGTATAAGTAAATTATTTCAGCTGTCGAGCATGAAAGCAACAGCAGAGGAGGAATGTTGACATCATTTCAAAGTCCTCAAGTGCCTTAATGATAAGGTACTTGATACAAGGCTAAAATAGTCAATTTCAATAAACCTGTGCCACAACAATCGGTATACATATATATATATATATGTATATATATATATATATATATGTATATATATATATGTATATATATATATATATGTATATATATATGTATATACTGTGTGTATATATGTATATACTGTGTATATATATGTATATGTGTGTGTGTGTATATATATATATATATATATACACACACACACACACACACACATTCTATGGGGCCACAACAGACAGCCATACATATAAATATACTACAACATTCTTTCGTTTAGGTGACTTTGTTGTGTGAGGGGGAGGAGGTCCAGGATACCGAATGATGAGAGGGGGTTCGCGCTGTCTTCCGTTGCTCGTGCGCACTTCACGCGGCTCCGCTCTCTCTCTCTCTCTCTCTCTCGCTCTCTCTCACACACGCGCGCGCGCGCACACTCTCTCCAACATTCAAACATGGCGAAACTCTGTGGCGTTACACCGCAACCATCACTATCATCCTCCTCCACTTCATCTTTAACGCCACAGTTATTACCATCTCCGGTACAGTGATGACCCGGGAGGATGGAGAAGTTGTCGGCGAGCCTGTCGGAGATCACTTGGAGTCCCCTCGCGCTGCCGCTGGACGCCGTGGTCAGCAAGTTCCGTCTGCCCACTCTGGTCCGTCTGGCCCACGGTAAGACAGCCTTCGCTAACGGGTGCATAACCCACTCACACCAATGCAAAAACTTTTCAGACAACTGATTTCTTAACGACCACTGTTAGCTAACTCTGACGCGACTTCGTCGAGCTCAGATAACCAGCATAGTATTGGCATTAAATTAGCAAAACTAAAATATGCATGCTTTAATCATTTAGACTTGTCCCTGTGGTGTGTGTGTGCGTATAATATTGCAGGGTCTAGGTAGAACAAGTGTAGCAATTATAAGTATGTCTCCACTGCTTCAAGTTGTTAGAAATACATTCTATTTCCGGTAGAAATTTTCAAAATATTTTTGGCATGTCAAAAATTGTAGTGTATTTTTACGAAAGATTTATAATATATCTATTGTTTAGGGTAACTTTTCATCCAGAAATTTTTGAAAATCATTTTCGTTGAAACAATAATAGACATGAGTGGTTTTGAATGGAAAAAGGTTAATTCTAAGGTTAAGTGTTTTAAAAGCCTTGGTTTGTTCCTGACAGCTGATATTATATCCAAGAGTAACTCAATTTGATCACAGCAAGACTTTCATTTCATGCAGCCATTAAGCTTATTTGTTCTGTAGTTTGATACGTTAACTGTGCATAGTGAGTCCATACTTTTGTTCCCTTCAAGTCTGCAAATATGCTATGTACATTAAATAGATTACTTACATACATGAACACTTTTCCTGACAAACAACCCATCCAACACACTCTATGTAAGGAAATGTTATGGCATTCTACATATATGATAATATTAAATAAACTTATTCTTGTTTTACTCTAATATGTGATTATATAGCCTAACAGAACTTGAAAGTGTTTAGTATTCAATGCTCAGATTTGCTTCGTATTAATGTTTTACATTTGAATGAAATCCCATTTTAAAGGGTGAAATGATGCGTAGAAACGTTTAGCGTTCTTATTGTGAAGTCACGATAATTCGATTTCCGTCATTGTAGTGGTGTATTTCTGTTGCTTTGATGCGCCATTAGCAGTAGTTCGACTAAGTCATTACTTTCTCAGTCATCATCTATAGACTGGCTTGTGCAAGGGAGCCATCATCGTTGTCTAAAATAACCATATATGTGTCTTGTTTGGCTGCCAGAGTGAATTTTTGTCTCACCAGATTTGTGCTTTTCAATTTGGGAACGGGCGTTGTGTGTCACGGCCAAAGTTGTTCCAGAGCTGCCCGGAAAGCCACAAAGTGTCTGTTGTGCTGCTAAAGTGCTGCTCAATTCTTTTCATATGTAAATGCTGTAATCTGTCGGTGAATGTGGTGAATACTAACGAGCGGCGACTAGGGGGAAAGTCAACTATGGCTTCGAAGAAATCGCGTACCCGAAAATTGCGCATCTTAGCCTTGGTGGCGCGCAGGTGGTTATTAACTTAACCGTGGTTGCACCACATATTCCTGCTTGTTTAGAGAGCCACTCAACCCAGATGGTGGTTACTAATTTACAACAGGGCATGATGTCAGAAGTTGTGGTTCACTGTTGCAATGTGTGTGAGACAGAACAGTATGCTACACAAGGAAATGCTTAATATATTCAACAAAACATATGTAATTTGTCCCAAATCACTGAAAGCAATTATCCCAGAATCATTTAACTGCACAATCTCAGTTATACATCTGGGGGAAAAAAACTTTGGAGACAGAGCTCCAGGAACAATAAATCACTGTACCTACACACTGCAGGTTACTATCTAAACCAAGTTACTGTCTAAACTCTCCATCTACCAGACTGATTCAACATTGAATTTTAAACAAAACAATAACAAAGTTATCATTAATAAAGACATTTGTGAAATTTTTTATTGCAGTACTGGTCTCAATAATAGTTTGTATTTTTTTGCATTTATATCATTGCACAGGTGATTTGATTAAGCACTACTAGCCATAGCGTGGTCATTAATGTAATACTTTAATGCTTTTGGCAAAGCAAACCACAAATTTCTTGTAGCAAAAGTTTTTCCAATGAAATTCTAAAAGCTTTAAAACATGAATAAACACAAGCTATACATGTAAAAGGTTTTTAAATCAGATATATATTGTCTTTAAATGACCCAAAAACATAGAGTATGAAAAAGGAGTAAGTACATTATTTATTTAGACTAAAGGCTGTTTTTATTTTTGCTGAGTATTTGTTGCTACTTTGTTTGTATTGAGCCATCCTTCAGAATGATCAGACTAAAAGATTTCAGTGAAAAAAAACAATCCATCAACATTCAGACTGAAAAGGTGTGTGTGTGTGTGTGTGTGTGTGTGTGTGTGTGTGTGTGTGTGTGTGTGTGTGTAGCACTGTGCTATCAGCAGAAATCAATGCTCTTGTGCTACATGATGTCTCTACTGCAGAACTGAGTCTGTCTACGTGGGCTCTTTAATGTTATGTTGCCTGCTACATTGCGGGGTTCTGATGAGTTGGTTAGGGGTGGTGAACCATCCTTGATAGTGGTAATTATGAACACTCGAATGTGTGTTTGTGTTTGTGTGGGTTCCAGGTGAGTGTGTTGAAGGTCTGACAGAGGAGGACGTGGTTCTTTTACATTCTTGTCGTCAGTGGACCACAGTGACGGCCCACAGCTTAGAGGAGGGACACTACGTCATTGGACCCAAGATTGACATCCCTCTGCAGTATCAGGGTGAGAGTCAACAAACTCACTCACACGTGCACGAACACACACTTTTTGTTTTCTTTAAGCAATGATTACAACAACACAATGCAATACAGTTCAAAAACGAATATAATAGTCTCCTAGTTTTGTTGGTATTTTGTGAACTTGGGAGAAATAATATTTCTCAAGTGCCTGGAGAATTTGCGGGAGTTAAAGTGGTCCTTTTCAAGAAATTTCCATCAGGAAACTCTCCCTATTAAATATTATGGAATTCATATTAAATGTGTTATTGAAATTCTTTTGTATAATGATTGAACAAACCAGTTTTATAAGTGCTGGTTAGTTGTTGGCATGGAGCAGCATTTTCTGCATTTGCTGTCTTTATGCTAAGCGAAGCTAGCTGCTGAATAATGACTTTATAAACATGGCTTTCAGCAAGAAATCCAAAAAGGGTTATATATCTGAGTGCATTACTCTTTCTTCATAATTATGTAATTGGACAAAAAAGCAGTAATGTTGGGGTCAATAAAGTTTTAGAAACATCCATCCACTTATCCATTTTCTTCCGTTTATTCCTGTTAAGGGTCATGGGGGGGTGGAGCCTATCCCAGCAGCTACGGGCGAGAGGCGGGGTACACCCTGGACAGGTTGCCAGTCCATCGCAGGGCCAACACATATAGACAGACAACCATTCACACTCACAGTCATACCTAATTTAGAGTATCAATCAGGACTAGACTCATTCAGCATGAAAGTACTACTGGAAAGAAGCCAGAGTACCCAGAGAGAACCCACACAGGCACAGGGAGAGCATGCAAACTCCACACAGAAAGATCCCGTGCCCAAGCTGGGACTCGAACCTGGAACCTTCTTGCTGTGAGGCGATAGTGCTAACCAGTGCACCACTGTGCCGCTGTAGAAATTTATACTGTAGAAACATAAAATGTACATGAAAACTTAGTTAAGGGGTTATTTTAAAGCATGGGAAATGTCAAATTAAAAGATCAAAGAATTTGAATGCACAAAAGCAAACCAAAACATCAAACCAATATATATAGGCATACAAAAACCTCATATACTCATACTCACCTACATTCACACAACCCACCGAGAGCCCCTCACTCATGCCCATTTACTTTCATGCTGAATGAGTCTAGTCAGTATGACCTCACCTGAGCTCATCCCCACTATCCCATTGTTCTGACAATTGGACCAGTCACATTATTCGCTGTGTAACTGGATCTTAATGCCTCCCCCTCATTGCTTCCTCCACCGATGGAGCTCTGATGTCACCTCGCACTGCTGCTGCCTCTCAGGTTCCTTTTCGGAAGAATGAACGGAAATTTGGGTCAGCAAGGGGCAGGGTATGTTCAGACACTTCAGCATTGCATATTTCAAGTATTTGACCTTGAACAATAGTCATACATATAAGAAATATAATGTACATGTAACATGGATGTGTTTGGCGAATGTGAGCTGGGTCAGTAAGTGTTTTCCATTCAAGCGATTAGAACACCTTGAAAGGTTTAGAAAACACAAAAAGAATTGATTTGAACTCTTTCATTTGTGCTTTCACAGTGCCAGGTCGGTTAGATTAGAAATGTGGGATATTAATAATGCGTTAAATCCTGAATACCCTATTCATTTCAGTAGCACTAGTTAAAAAGCTCTGCGGGGTATGTTTGCATCTCGTGATCAGTGATGGAAATCTTTGGAACAACTTTTTGACTGGGTTGTAAAATGTTTGTCACCAAGTAAAAGAGTGAACAAGTTGCATGACTTGGAGTGTCCCATAAAATGCTGAAATTAATCTTTAATAAAGTGATTAACAGCAGGGGCTGGTGCAACAGTGAGTCAGATCTCTCCTCCTACCTCAGCAGATGAACTGCAGGGTAAAAATGAAGCCAGACTTGTGCTAATTGGTGTGTCTGGTCTGCTGACCAGTGGCTACCAGTAAGTTGCTGTTTCTATAGCAGCGATGGTGTGGTTTTGCAAGTTACCATTTAATAGTCTACATTGAAAAGACGATAATAAAATAAATCGTAGCTGGTATAGTGCAATAATGATTTAATGACAATTGTACTCTTTAATAACAAACAGGCTATGTCTGGGATTCTGCGAAATTAAATGCAGGTGAGCATTTAATATCCGGGAATTCACAATATAGACCTACTGACCATACATTATTATAGGTTCCAAACCCAGTCTTGTTACTTATGTAGTCAGACTTAAACTGTCCGCGGCTACTTTCTCCTAGCTAAAAAGGCACAGATTTTTGCATCTTATTTTTAATTTGGCATGGAGCTGAATTGAAACTGCATAGTATTACAACAACCCATAATCCTGTACTATTTACTGATGGATTCCAGTAGACAAGCCAGCTAGCAATTACATTCAGGACTAACTTTTTGTCTCTTTAAATATGGCAGGTAGTTGCTGGCTAAATAACAGGCCACCACTGATGATGAGCTGATGTCTGTGTGATGAGTTCATACAGGAAGTCTAAATAAGAGGAGAGCAATATTGGTTTCCCCCCAGGGATGGACAACAGGATGCTCCCTCATCCTTTCTCTCTCTCCCCCTCTTTCTCTCTAGCTCCCCTCTATAGTGAAAGATGACTGAAGCGTAGAGGAGCTCAATGAAGAGCTCAATGATCCTTTGTCATAGATGGGTTTCGGGAAAGAAAAGCAGCACCACAGTCATCCTTGCTAATGAAAAAAATCAATGAATTTTTTTTTTTTATTCTCTAGAAATGTATCTTGATAGTTATGGTGAATTAATATGTTGTGATGTCACAGGTAAACTCTTTTAGTGAAATTCAGAGTCTAGCTGAACACTCCCGGTGAAGGTTTCCTGGAGGAAAATGGAGTTTTGTTTGGTGTTCAAGAAATGGGTGGTGGTTTGTGTTGAAAACTAGCACTTGCTAGTATTGTTTGGTATCTTATCCTGGGGCCCTTTTGCAATGGGAGGTGGGGGGGGGGGGGTTGCTGGCGAGGAGGATAGTGGTTTGGTATTCTGCTCTGCCTCCCAGACAAAAAAAAATGTTCTCATCTCTTTTGCTCACACTGAAACTTGACTCTGAGAATAAAAGAGGATCCTCTGAGGGTTATAGAGGTTCATTAAAACTATAATGACCCAGACAGTCATGCAATTAATGGCTGAGTAGGTGAACAACAATAAACAAAAGTATGCGTGCTATTAGAAACATTGTAAATTCTTAAAAAGGTCCTTCCCATTATTAAAATGTGTCACACAACAAGCAAAAGGAACATGAACACAGTTAATGGACTGCAACACTGCCTGATTCCTTATCTGGAGCGTGTGACTGCGAAAGATTTACAGACGGAGAAGGGGATGTGCGAGGGGAAGAAAGCGTGAAAGGCAGGGAGTTGTGAGTGTATGTGTGAGTGTCTCCATGGTGATGTGTCTCTGCTCTGCGTGAGAATGGGGGTCCTTTATTGGTTGCCATGCCAACCTTGTCGGTTGTCGATTGGCTGAGAGCTGGTGCCAGGTCAGAGGTCACGGAGGTGTCTGTATTCTTGTCATCCAAATACTGCAGATGTGTTTGTGTGTGTGTGTGTGTGTGTGTGTGTGTGTGTGTGTGTATGTGTGTGTGTGTGTGTGTGTGTGTGTGTGTGTGTGTGTGTGACTGTGAGTTAGAAGTGAGATTATTCGTAATTAAACACACAAAGAACACAAAAATAATTTCGCCTGTCCTTTTTCTTTTCTCCTCTGTCATTTACTTCCTCTTTCATACTTTGTGAATTGTCTTCCACCATTTACCTTTTCCCCCTTCATCTCCACTCTTCCTGCATGTTTCCTCTCTGCAGGAAAGTTCAAGTTGTTGGATGAAGACCGGGACATTCGGGATCCAGTCCAGTATTTCTCCAGTGTGGAGGAAGTTGCTGGAGTCTTCCCCGACAGGGTCTTTGTCATGGAGACAATCACTTTCAGCGTTAAGGTTTGTCCTCTGGACTTTCATCTTCTAAAGCTGTCCTTTGCTTTTAGTTTTTTTAACTGGCTTGTAACATTGTCTGCCTGTGTTTAATTTATAAATTGTGTGCCTTTGTCCTCTTAACTATTTACACTCTCATTCACTTATGTATGAATACGCTACAGGTGGTGTCCGGGGAGTTCAGCGAAGACAGCGAGCCCTATAGCTTCACTCTGCAGGCTGGAGATGAGCTGTCACTCATGGGGAAGGCAGAGCTTCTGTGTGCCACACCATCCAAGGAAAAGACAGGACTGAGTGCGCTCCTGAGACGCCTGGGAAAGACTCCCCGAAGTAGGAAAGGCTAAGTGTTTTGAGCTCTTTGATATGAGGAGTCCTGTTTTGGTGGTTTTTGAAAAAACAAGTTTGGATTTTCGTACTTCCTCTTGTCTCCTCTTAGAGAGCACCGTGGGAAAAGGCTTTTTTTCTGTCCGACTGCTGCGTATTATTTACTCATATCAACACTCTTCGCTTGGTAACTTCAGCTGCAGTGTGTACCCAAATACAGAGATTTGAATGGCTGAGTAGCATCACTGAGATGATTACCAAGTATGAAATAGGGTTGTCACTCAGTATACCAAACCATTGGTTTAAAGTCTAGAAGTCAAGAAAATCTGCACTGGTTGAAAAAGATAGGCTACATTGTAATGTAATAAATCTCAGTAAATTAGTATTTAATTGTTTAGTGTGGGGCGGCACAGTGGTGCAGTGGTTAGCACTGTTGCCTCACAGCAAGAAGGTTCTGGGTTTGAGCTCAAGCACGGGATCTTTCTGTGTGGAGTTTGCATGTTCTCACTGTGCCTGCGTGGGTTCTCTCCAGGTACTGCGGCTTCCTACCAAAGTCAAAAGACATGCAAGAGGGGACTAGGCTAATTGGAGGCTATTAATTGACCGTAAGCATGGCTGTGAGTGTGAATGATTGTATGTCCATATGTGTTGGCCCTGCGATGGACTGGCGACCCGTCCACGGTGTACCCCACCTCTCCCCCAAAGGCTGCTAGGATAGGCTCCAGCCCCCCGAATAAGCGGTTGAAAATGGATGGATGGATGGATAGTATAGTGTGGCCTCTGTGTCCTGACCACTAGCCACCAATTACTAACCTCGGCTGAAGAAAAAGTTCTCACATCTTTTTTAGAATGACATTCATAAATCTCAGGTAATGCTGCTTGAAATTACAACTAAATTCCCCCATAAACTGATTTTTTTCAATTTATATGAATAACTTTGTTTTGTTTGGGCCTTGGAGTTCATCCAGCCCTTGGGTTCAAACTCACGAGTGTCCTCGACCAATATTTTTGCTAAATTCTCTTTCTTTTGACCAATGTTACCTTGTTCCTAACTCTGCTATCTCTGCCTCTTCAGGTAAAACTCCCTGCCTGGTCTGTATGAACCATCGCACGAATCAGAGTGTCAGCCTGCCTTTTGCTTGTCATGGGCGCTTTTGCACACGCTCCCCTTTGGAGCAGGGCATGCTAGGAGGAGAGCATACAGTGCGGAGCATCATTGAGAGAGTTCGCCTTCCTGTCAATGTCTCTGTGCCATCACGGCCACCTAGAAACCCTTATGACCGGCATGCGGTGCGAGAGGGCCACCGCTATAAGCTGCTCAACATCGTCAGCAAGACGGTGGTGCTCTGCATGGTACTTCGGCGACAGCAAGTCTCCCCCTCCCACTTTCTGCTTCTACGGTGCATGCCTAGGTTCAATGTGGCCGAGGCCTCTGTCAACACGGCAGCAGTGGAGAGCCTGCTTCTTAGACATGCGTTCGACCCTGATGCCTACTCTCGAGCTGTTAGGGAAACGCGGCCAGAGTTGGAGTGTATGACAGAGGAGTGTGTGAGCCCACGCCGCTCTCACATGTGTGTGTCAGGTCAGGACTCATTGGCACCGGCACTGCAGCGACTGTCAATGTGTGGGTATGGGGGTGGGGTTTCGGACACCTTAACACAACGCTGCAGGGACTCAATTGGAGACCGACTGGGGGAGGGGCCAGGTGAGGAAAGGGAATATGTGACTCCTGAGTGGACTGAGGCTGAAATGAGGACCAATGAGGAGATACCTTATGAGGAACTTTGGACCAATCAGAACCCAGAGGGCTTAGGAAAGGAGTCAAACCTCATCTCCTTCCATTCCTCTTCCTCATTGGATGGTTCTCTTGGTACACTGGTCACAAGAGTGTCTACTCCGCCACCAGTGCCCCCAAAATCTGATGCTGTGAGTCTTTCTTTTCCATCCTTATGTCTCGCATGCTTCTCATCTGTTGTAGGCAGCATCTGGTTGTTAAAAGTGAGGATGGCAGATGTTAATTATTCATACATTACAGCTTTTAAACCTTACTGACACAACATACCACACACAAAAAATACACACTGACTTCCTGGAAATGCTGCTATACACACATGATGTATGTATACAGCTGAACATGCAATTTCCACCTAATCTAGACTTGAACTATTGCTATTAATATTGTTTTAAATCAAGAAAGGCCGCGGGATAACCAGACCTCCTCCAAGGCCAACCTAACTCAAATCCATGATATATAAATGCAAAACTGAAATTGTTATTGTGAATGTGTGGTTATATTTCCAAAACTATTTGAAATACACCTCTTTTTTTTGTAACCCATGTCCCATGTAACATTACCTGAGAAATAATTTAAAACTTCAAAAAATCATAGTGGATAGCACAATCAGCTGGTGCATGCAGTTTAAGCATTCATCCACACTTGTTCATGGTAGTGCTGAACCGGAGAGATAATGATTTGTTTTGAACTCAAGTTAAAGTGTGAATGAATAAAGAAGCTGTGGATCATACCGATTTGCTTGAGTATTAACATACATTTTTGCTGTTGTTTTGTTGCTACAGCAGTTAGACATCAGTTGCTATTAGCGTCAAGCTAAATATACATGACTTGCTCTTTGTGCATTCTGGAGTCACAAAGAAGTAATGAAGGAGGGAAAAAATATCTTTGTGAGCTCAAGACACCTATTTGTACTTTGTACTTCACAAAATACACTTTTAAGGGGAAGCAATGCTTTAAATCCGAACTAGTTAGTTTAAAAGCTGACACACTTAGTCCTAAATGATAACCAGCATAATTTTTCTGTGACTGAAAATGAACCAGAAGTGTAAAATGCACTATTCCCAGATAGTGCTAAAAATATTTCAAGACAAACTGACATTCACATGACTTGGTTATAGAGAAAAACAAATTTGTGACTATGTTTAATGAATAGAATGTTTCTTATATGCTGCATCACTATACTGTTTTGTTTTAATACATGAGTTTGTAAGATTGCTGAGGCCAATTCCTGTGAATTCTTAACCTACTTTTCACATACTGTTTGTGTACAGGGAACATCTTGATCACAACAGTATAATGTTCCTCCAAACCAAAGTCATTTGAACACAACCATGTTACATTTTTCCCGAAACAATCGCAGAATCCCCCCTTAACATCGGTGTTAGTATACCACATCTGTATTTGTGAGGGTGGAATTATCAGGTTTGTTTTGTTTAATTAACTTTTTTCTTTTCTAAGTGATGGCAGCTTGCAGTGGAACAGAATGGATGTGTGGGAGTTCATGTCCACAATGCAGCTGGATTATAGCCTGTCACGCACACTGTTGCTCATTCCATGATATTTAGCCTGTCAGCTCTGCTTGTGTGTGTTAGTGTGTGTGTGTTTGTGTGTGTGTGTGTGTGTGTGTGTGTGTGTGTGTTTTTAGTGGTGTAAAGGTCACCCAAGTTTGACATTTACCAACCAGATCAAAGAGACAAGAGGGAACGCGCGCGCACACACACACACACACACACACACACACACATCCCCTATAAAATCTTGGGAAAAGTCAAGTTTCAACAGTTTAACTTTTTTTGCTGTTGGGTCTCTAATTTCTGTGTGTGTGTGTGTGTGTGTGTGTGTGTGTGTGTGGATATGTAGGTGAGAGAGGAGTGTCGCTACTTGATTGCTCCTCCGGTACCCCCTCGCTGCTCTAAAGGAGGCTCCATCACCAGCCCAGCCCCCAGCCCCCCTGTTCCACCTCGCTTCCCCAAGACCTCCACCTCCCCCAGACCCAACCTCTCCTTCTACTCCTCAGGACTGCAGGACAGGTGCAGTAAAAAAAAAAAAAAATGTACTCAAACCCTGCAGCCTCTAAAATCTCAACCAGTCATCTCCATATTACATACTGGCCAGACTCCTGCTGGAGGAATGGGGGGGGGGGGTTGTGCAATCCAGCTAGTCCAAAGGAAACACAGGGCACAGTGATGAAAATATTAAAGGAATGGCTTTTATTTATCTGTATTGGTGTGCATGTCTGGATGCATCATCTGCTTTATTTAAAAAAATATATTATTTATCTTTTTAATTTTTTTAAATTTGCAGATGATACTGAGTTTGACCACGTCTTTTCATTTTTCATGTTTCATGTGAAGCTGCTCTCATATATTTATCTCTCTCTCTCTCTCTATATATATATATATATATGTATATGTACATACATACATACGCACATTATATATGTATATATGTATATGTGTGTGTGTGTATATATATATATGAATATATATATATACATATATATATATATTCATATATATATATATATATATATATATATATATATATATATATATATATATATATATATATATATATATATATATATATATGTGTGTGTACTGAGTGTCCCTCTTAAAAAAAAAAACCTCCAGAAACAAACAGTAGGATAGACATCTATCAAATTTACTGGACAATGTTCCCCAATATGAAGTGGCTAATTCAAAAATATCCCATGGACTGAAGTCATGCTGACTGATCTTCCTGTCATCTGTCCCAGCTGCTCACCCTCTCCAGATGCTTCTCTCTACTGTTACCCCTGCTCCTGGGCTGACTGCCCTGCCCCTAACCCCACCAGTCCTGAGCCAGTGTCTGCTGTCCCTGCAGACACCACGGCCAACCCTCAGCCAGCACAAGCCACCTGGCCCAAACCATGGGGGGATTCCTTCAACTCTGGGCCTCGACTGAGACCACCCCCGCAGAGTCGCTTTGCTCCTTTTGGGGCTTTGAACCCTTTCAACCGTCAGTCACCTTGCCCCTCCCCTGAACCCACCCCTAGTCCCTCCACAGATGCTTCCAGAGGTGCAGAGGGGGGCGGGGCATCTACAGGGGTAACCGAGGCCTCACCCACTGACCCGACCTGGCGTCCTCCCACTGACCTATCTGCGCTATCACTGGAGGAAGTGTCAGCCTGTCTGCGCTTCATTGGTCTATCAGAGGCAGCGGTGTCTGTGTTCCAGAGGGAGCGAATTGATGGCAGCCTCCTGGTGCAGCTGACTGAGGACATCCTGTCACATGACTTTCACCTGAGTCGACTGCATGTCACCAAGATCACACAGTTCATCCAAGGATGGAGACCCAAGATCTAACACATGTACACTCACCCACACACAAACACATATAAACACACACACACACACACACACACACACACACACAAACACACGCACAAATTACTGTCCTGATAATGTGCCTGTTGGCTACTGAGCCTTTCTGAAAATGTGCCTTCCACTGTGACCCATTTGCTGCTGAGTTGGAGCAGACACTGAATGACACCACACCCATCTGTGGTAATACTATGGAGCTGACACTTACACTGGCTCTAACTGACTGAATACTTCCTGTCTGACTCACAGAAGGGAATTAGTTTACTAACAAATGGCCACAGCAGAGATCGAAATTAGGCAACCATTTTCATTGTGTCATTATGGCACATAGACAACCACAGCACATCTCATTCTACCAGGTGCCAGGAAGCTTCCAAGTACAACTGTTAAAAAAATCAAACAACATGAAATTTACATAAAGAATAATTTAACAATGTACAAATTTAGATACGACCTGTCAAGGGTGTACCCCGCCTCTCGCCCATTGACGCTGGGATAGGCTCCAGGCCCCCCGCGACCCTTAATGTAGGAATAAGCAGAAGACAATGGATGGATGGACAAATTTAGATACAGCTCAGTTTTTTGTAATATAAGGATCATAAAGGTCAGCAATTTTTGACCTGTAGAACAGTGATTCTCATTATGTTCGGGACCCCAAATTGACTCTCAATAGGCTGTGGACCCTAATTTGAAGTCTTATTGCTCAACAGGGGCCCTTACACAAGATACATTGCCTTTCACAAGAATTTGAAACTACCTTTGCAAAATGTTTGAGCCCCGCGGCAAATTCTTTCTCAACGTACATCAGTTGTTAAAAAAAAAAAAAAAAAATTCAAGTTAAAGTCTCCTTTTATTGATGTCTATTTGTAGTGCCTTAGGTATTATATTATCTTTCTAAAATTAGCTTGATTTCTCCTCAAAAAAAACAGCGAAAACTCCATTTGTAAATTAGCCAGGAAAGTCCAGTACAACTTTTTACACATTATCAGAAAACTGGGAGCAAATGATTTTTTAGATATGACAACATCAACTTAGGGCGGCTCGTGGTCCAGTGGTTAGCACTGTTGCCTCACAGCAAGACGGTGCCTGGCTCAAGCTCGGGGTCTTTCTCTGTGGATTTTGCATGTTCTCCCTATGCCTGCATGGGTTTTATGTGGGTACTCCGGCGTCCAAAGACATACAAGAGGAGACTAGGCTGATTGGATACTCTAAACTGACCATAGGTGTGGCTGTGAGAGCAAATGGTTGTCTGTCTATATGTGTTGGCCCTGCAATGGATTGACGACCTGTCCAGGATGAACCCCGCCTCTCACCTGAAAGCAGCTGGGATAGGCGACACTTAAAGCCTGATTTATGCTTCTGCGTCGTGGCGACGCCGTACCTACGCCGTAGCCCCTACGTCGTCATTGTGCATTTATAGGTCTGCGTCGAGGGAACGCGTTGCTCTGTAATTCACCGCCAAGCCATTAGAGGGGTGTGGCTTTATCTTCGTATGGTTTTGGGGGACTCTTGTCGAATTCCTTAGTTTTCTTCCCGTCATAGCACATGGGTCAGAGACAGAGACAACAATGGAAGTTGCAAAGGTGGTCATACTTGCGAACCACCTTGATAACTCTTTCTTCGGCTTGGTCCATTTTTATTTTTGCGTGTTGCTGTCACCACAGAAACTTTAAAAATGGCGGTGTTGTTGTGCTGAACCGGAAACGTCGTGTGTCGAGCGGACCAATCACAGTCCGTTGACGTTCACGTCACTGGATTTTTTGGAGGTACACGTCGGGCTACGGCGTAGGGGTCTGCGTTGACGGCGTAGGTACGGCATAGGTACGGCATAGGTACGGCATAGGTACGGCGTTGCCACGGCGCAGAAGCATAAATCAGGCTTAACAGGATAAGCGGTAGAAATGGATGGATGGAACATCAATTTATTTGTATTTGTTTGTGAAAAGCTAGCCATTTTATTAGCCTTTGTGCTAAAACCCCCCTTAAGACCCATAAGGACTCCTAGACCCTACTTTGAAAACCCCTGTAGTATAAAATGTCACAAGAATGGTGAGAAATAAAACGGAACTGACAAAAATACAGTCAGAAAATTTAAAACATTGATCAACTGAAGCATCATTCATCATTTACAGCATTCTATATCAGTGCTACTTTTGTTTTTGGGAGAGTGTTTTTTATTAACATACCCGTCAAGGCCACACACTAATTTTCTTCTTCAAAAGTTCTATAAATGTACATCAGATCTTTATTTTTTTTTTGATATGTCAGATTAAGCCATGCCTAATAATAAATTAAATCATCCTTCATTTTGTTTTTTCACTGAAGACCATGAAGCAACAAAGCACTGTGATGAAAACAAACAGCTTATGAAATAACCTTTTCAAAAAATTCTGATTCTAAAGGGTTGCAGGGTTACTTATGTTACTGAGATGTGATTGTTCAGTCATTGAATTACAAAAAGACATTTACAACTGGGCTTTACACTACCAGTAAATCTTTATTCGCTAAGTTTACTATCAATATCATGTTAACCTCTCTTGTACTTTTGAAATGCTTTTAGAGCTCAATCAATTAGTTGATCAATCTTTTTTCATTTGACAGACAATTTATTGGTAACAGTTTTGATCTTTTTGACAATTTTCGGTTATTTTTTTTTTAAGTAAAAGTGCAGTTAATTTCATATCCGTGGGTTCATGGTTGAACAAAAAGATGTCTTTTTAACTTTTCTCTTATATTTCTACACCAAATGATAATTGACTTTTAAAGGAATTATATTATTGTTGCAGGCACATAAGGCCTTTTTTAAAAAAAATTTCCATAATACATAAAGACATCAAAATCACTCTTAAATAAATACAAAATAATAATGTTCTGTAATCATGTTGCAAATTGTTCTGTCATAAATATCCAGATATTTACAGTAGGATGAAGGCAAATGAAAGCCTGTTTATTGAATGTTACATTTACATCCCACTGTAATATGGTCCAAAAATCCACCTATACAGGAAGTAATGTTACTCAACCAATTATTAGGAAGGTGGACTGTCAAAAGAAAGGCTGACGTTTAGTGTGACTTTTTTAAAAGAGTTGATGTTTCATGTTTCAAAGCCTCTCCTGGGTCTGCCACGTAATACCGATGTGTTCTGTGATCCTGCAAGGCCACTGTAAGAAAAGCGATCAAGACGTGAGAAAATATAAAATAAATTCAAACTAAATGGCCTCTGAAAATTATGTTATCCCTGTTTGTTTTTCATGGAGGTAGTGGGGTCCAGGGGAAAGGAGGTTTATTGCAGATAAGGCCGGCTAGAGAACTAGAACCAAATCAGTCCATCCTCACAGATAATTGACCATGAATAGTCTCAACTCTGTCAGTAAATTTCAATTGAAGTTGATGCAGCTTTTGCCAGATACATAAAACTGCACTTCTCAAATTAAAAGAAAAATACTGTAAGGGGTCTTGGGATCATCCTCAATGTACCTTTGCAAAGACTCTAAAGTTTCAGGAACGCCGCTCCTCAAATTAAGTCACTTTTTTATCTGAGCTTCATTTGCAATTACATAAAATCTTTCGGTGTATCAATAGTCACAGTGAACTTGAAAAGTGGATCTGGTTTAACAGTTGAAAAATATTGACCCCTCAAAGTAAACTCACTTAAATAATAAAATCTAAAGCCAAAATTTAAAAGTGAACTGTGCATAGAACAGCTATTAACTAAGGAAGCCCATATCTGCCAGTAAAAGAAAGAAAAATGATAAAAAATAGGCTTGGTAGTAGAAATATCCCCCTAGTAAATCATTTTGCCAAGTATGCCGCTATAGTTTTAGACTGCGGGGGGATCTCCCATGGTGCATTGGACTTCCCTCTCCTCTTCTCTGTCCTCCTGTGCTCATACGTGTTACTAACTCATCTTCTTCTCTGGAGCCTTTGTGCTTCCCCACTTCCCAGATCCCTGACTGCTGCTGTTGCTGCTGCTGGAGGAGGCTACAGTCCTGAAGAGGCTCAAGCTGCTACCCTTAGCATCACCTGTTCACGTCCCCATCTGTCTGTCATTTTCTCCCCTTTCTCTCCCTCTTTATCTGTCCTACTCTTTCTGTATATCTGCCCCCACAAGCCGGTCAAAGCAGAAGCCTGATCCCATTGGACCTGGATCTGCTCGACATTCCTGCCTGTTAAATGGAAGCTTTTCATCGCCATTGTTGCACGATGTGCTTGCTCATGGAGAATTGTGTGTGTGGCGCTGGACCTGCTTGGTTATTTGATTAAACAATCAAAATGATGATAAAAAAAAATCTAAATGACATCCAACTATAATAATGATGTAAAAAGTCAAAATTATGAGATGAAGATAAATGAGAAAAAAAATCTACATTGAGATTAAAATCAAAAGTACAAGATCAGAGTAAACTTTTTAATCTCAAATTATTACTTCTTTATTTTGTATCATTTCATCTTCTAAAAAAAATCTGGGACTTTTTATCCCAAAATGGAAAAAAATGGCAGGAACTGGCTTCAATTCAGCCATGTAAACTGATTCAAAGCTGCATTTGAAAAGAAGAAATGCTTTAGTAAGATCAAGTATTAAATGATGGACGGATTATCGAATGGCCCCTGGGGCCCTACTGTTCAAAATGGCTGCCAACACTCAATCAGAAGGACTGTCTTATTTTCTTCTACTCTGACATATATCATTTAGGACTGATCTGCCCACCAATGTGTAACAAAAATTGTTTATTGTACTTCATGTAGCAGCAAACTGATGCTAAAATAACACTCCATGAAAATACAGTTATGTTGATGCCCAGGTGCGTGATGAAACTAGCATATATCAAATACAGGTATTTACAAGACTTGCTTACAATTTAACACAAAAAACAAGATAGTGCATCATCAGAACATCCTCTCTGTTCAAGTCATATTCAGTCTCTTAATGGGGTGGAAGAATGGTTAAGTTGGAGGACCTAAATAACGAATGCCGTAATATTATTATCATTAGCTGACTTTCCTCGCATAACAGTCATGCTCCATTAGCCCTATGAGTGTATCACTACTTCATATCACAAAACAGCCCATCAGGAACCACCATCTTCTTAACATCTGACAAAAACAAAGTATTAGATTCAAAAGGACATTGAGTTCAAGGCAACTGCATTTTGCATTTCTCAAACAAAACAGATGCATTTAGTGTGAAGGTCAATAACGGTGCAGTTACTTCTATTCTGAGCTGATGGGATCATGTTTAATTCCAATTTTCAATCCACAAGGACATCAAGGTGGGTAGGGATGTTTGATTATGTATGGAACTTCTTGCTGGGGTCTTTGGCATGGTCCAGTAACAGCTGGCATGGTGTGAACTGGTTTCCGTAAACATCCTCGAAACGCCTCATTGTGCTGACAAGACACTCAGCTCCAATTGAGTCCACAAACCTGAATGGACCTGACGTGCACAAGACCAAAAATGTAAAAATGTATCAGCACAGACGGTATAAGTTTTTACTTTGTGTGGGTTTTAATATGAGACATACCTCCCAAGCAAGGAGGAAAGCCAAGTCCAAACACAGCTCCAATGTCTCCCTCTACTGGGTTATTCAGTATTCCCTCCTGGAGACACAGAACAGCCTCGTTGACAAAGCGAGACACCAGCCGATACTGGATGTCAGAGTCAGAAGATCTGTAAAAAAAACATACGATTATCATTTTTAGAGAGCCATAAGAGAAATGAGTGGATTAGAGTCAAGGAAGCAGTCTTACATAGCAGGAGGAGCAGAGACTTTGTATTTCTTGAGGATTTCTTCAGCGTCAGGATTCACACTCTTGTCTTTTTTGCCTTTCCTGTAGATGAAGCAGCCTTTTCCAGATTTCCGACCTACGATTGATAATAAACACTTATTCGACCCACAGTAATTCCAGAGGCTTGTATAAACACACAATGGCTATCAGAATCCTGTGACAATACCAACGTCTCCATCCCAAATTTTTAACTTACATTTAGAAATATCTCATTTTAAGATTTAAAATGACACAGAATGGCTTTATGTTACACTTTAACCCTCTTCAAAAGAACAAATTAATGGGAGATTGGACATAACAAAACTTTAACTTGTGTTATAAAATAAGAATAACTTTTAAGGCTGATTTTATCTGTGCAATATTTGAATTTGGGCAGAAAAAAGAAAGTAATGAGCACCAATTATAATTACCCTAATGGATAAAAATGACCTAGAACAGTAAACAGAAAAGTAACAGCTTTTAGGGGAACAATGTGATGAATGTAGGTATTAAATTGTTTAAAACACATGTAAAATGGAGATGAGAAAATCATCAATTGAACTCCATTCATATTTCCTTTTATTTAACTTCTATTATTCATTCATGTCCTTACTGTTACCTTTGAAACCTTTCTCCACCATGGTCTTGAGAACTTCCACGTTTCCTCCTCCAAAACGAGAGCCGAAGGCTTTACCCAGATCCTATGTGAAAATACATAGACATCATTCTTAGAAACGATGTTCAATGAAAAATATAATCTGGGTTATTTTTACAAAATTTTGTGGGACACTCCTCTTATGAACAGTCTTTGGGTGGGCTCTATTTAAAAGGTAGATAATGTGACTTCAACTCAAAAGTCTCACAGCAGCCAGACAACTTTACCTCTGCTACATGTGCTGCCACATCGATACCAACTTCATCCGCCAGCGTGGCAGCGCCGACAGGAAAACCAAAAGCTGTTGTCAAGGTATCCAGCCTCTTTGGCCCTACACCTTCCTGTTAAACAGACCAGCCACTTTATATCACAGCTGTTTGTTTATGTGGAGATGATCATGAAGAAGATCAAACTCTGTGCCCTCTAAATCTGGTTTTAAGAAGCCCTGATGATAAACAGCTCGCACATACAGCATAAGCACATCTGTATTTTTTGACTTTAGTTACCTGAAGCACTCTGACAGCCTCTGCTAACATAGGAGCCAAGCAGCGGGTGGTGTAAAAACCTGGACCATCCTGTGGTTCAGAGACAGAGTTGCACACACATACCAAACGATTTATACAATGGTAAATGACATTCATGTTTAAGTACATCAAATAGGCAAAGTGCTTGTTTTTGACTTTCAAAGCTTGCTCTCACCCCGACAACAATGATGATCTTGCCCTGTTTGAGGCCCACGCTGACAGCCGAGGCCAGCGTGTCCTTAGACGTCTTGTCTGTGCTAATGATCTCCAGCAACTGCATCTTGTCTACTGGCGAGAAGTAGTGCATGCCCACCACCTACACATAATGAAATCAACAACGTGGCACAGAAATATTGGTTAAAAATGTCTGACTGTGCGGCTCATGTTGCTGCAGTAAAATAAGCTATGGAAGTTGAGAGTGCATGCACAAAGTTAAGTTTTCAGCACATTGTCACAGGTTGTGTGATCAAAGTATTTCAGACCTTTTCAGGGCGTTTGCTGGCAGCAGCAATATCCTTGATGGGGAGAGCTGAGGTGTTGGTGGCAAAAATACAGTGAGGAGGGATGATCTGTAGAGAGAGAAGAAAGGCACATGGAACACTACATTAATAACTACAACATGGGGGATGGTAAATTCTGTAAAGGTTGAGAGCAAGAAGTTTAAATAAAATATATGAAGAAAAATCTTACAATCCAAAGTGTAATTGGTCTATAACAAAGAATCCATGAATTCTAAACTTCTGGGGAAAACTTTTTCGCCTACACATCAAAACTGAAGACATGCACAATCCCACTGGGCCTGATCAAAGCCAAACTCCATTTATAAAGCAAACATTTTAAAAACTGTTTGCTTGCCATCTTTTGATCAGACAAATTGTACAATTAAACATCATAATGTTGTTACTGCAGAATTCTTTTTGATCCATTAATTACAATTAAATCACAGTGATACACAGATGTGATGCTATTGTAGATCCTACTTTTCATTATAAATCACCCTTTAACTGGGAAAACCGCTTTTAACTTTAACTACTTCATTTAAAAGCTAAAACGGCACCAATTAAGTTTGTGAATTGTATATTTTGCTCCATTTTTAATTGAATTCTTATACATAAATTCTTGTTAATAGGAAATTCTAGTGTATGACATTTGTCTCACCGCCTCCACCTCCTTGAGGACTTTGTGTTTAATATTGATGTCCTCAAACACGGCCTCTATCACCATATCAGCAGAGTGGAAACTGGTATAGTTGAGCTGACCGGAGAGGTTAGACAGAGTGGCATCCCGCTCAAATGATGTCAAGGCTCTCTTCTTCACCTTTGTATTGAGACTGAGCACAAAAACACAGGGAAAGTTGTACTTCAAAGATGACTTTGTTCCAGCATTTTTTGAAGAAATGACTAACAGAGCAAGTTTGTTACCCTTTGTAGACCTGATCTTCTCCTCTGCTGATGCCCTCAACTGTGGTATCCTTCAGGATGGTGTTCAGGCCTTTATCTATTGATACCTGAGCTATCCCTGCTCCCATCAGCCCTGCGCCCAGGATTGCCAGAGTTCTAAAACACAACACATGCAAACCATCAATGCTGACAATTAAAGCTGCTGTCCCACTGTGTCGTACTTGCTACACTCACCTTTTTCCATTTGCCTGAAATTACAGGCAGTGCCTTTTTGTTCTGAGGGAGCTCAGCCCATACTCGAAGATCACATCTCTCGAGTCATCATGGTGTGACACAAGGTCAGTCCTATATAGTTTAGGTTTATGTTTTGTTTTGTTTTTTTAAATCACTGGGCTATCGGATTAAATGGCAACCTGCAAAACTACAACTGCGTCTTTTGAGAAAGTGCTCTTATGACAGGATCTAGGGACGACTATGTAGGACTTATGGATGTTCTCGTGTAACCAGACGTTCCTCCATGGCATTGTGACAGCAAAGTAGAAACATCTGGTTCAACCTCTTTTCATGATGAGAAAGTAGAAAAAAAACACCCTAGCTTGTACGTATTTCTGTAAGCCAATCATAAATGTCATGGACAGTGAAAAACCCTTGCACAAAATACGTCAAGGGTGAACTGTGTTCTATTTGAGTTTATATATTCATACTCATTTTATCTTTACAATTCTTCACTGAAATTAACAAATAGACCTTCTTTATTTTATGATACAAAACTTCATCAGAACCTGCTAGCTCTGAATATGTCATTTTTTTCACTTAGCCAGGGTGACTTTAAAAAAGGCGACACGCAGAAATCTAAGGGGGAAAGATTGTTGACTGAAATAATCGTCTACAATGTTGTTCCAGTAAACACGACTACATTGAAGACAACATCCCTGCAGCTTCGTTCAACCTTGCCATGACTAAACTGAAACAGTACGGGCAGTGAAAAACAAAAAGCAGGTAGAGCAAGTGGAGTCATCGACAAGTCATACTTCACTTCCTTCTCTGGGGTCCCGAATCGGTTCTTCTTACAAGCAACCTGACCATGATAAAGGCCGATCAGAGCTTTGGACTCCGAAGTAATCGCCAGCTTCCCAAAGTTCTGTGTTAATAACAAGAACACAAGTAATGCAGTTATTTTCCCACTTAACATGAGCTATTTTGCTCACAGATAAACTAACAAGTTGACTAATGTACCTCAGCTTCAGCCAGATAGCCCGCCTCTGTGCCCTGCTCCACTCCGGTCTTGATGGACTACACATCCATAGAGATGTCAGCGTTATGTGGCAACATAAATTCTGCTGATTCACATTTTTCTGTGTTCCTTACCTCGATGATTTTGACCGGAGCAGGGTACAGTCCTTTTGTTTGTTTCTGAACCTTTTCGCTGACAGTCTTGTAGATCTTCTTCTTTACTGGACCCAGGCCCATCACTGCGTCCTGCAGCTCTGCACAGATATTAAAAAATATGAATTCACAGCACTATGTTTTCATTTCCTACAGCATCTTTTTCCATAACAAGCTAAGGCACTTCTCACTGAGAAGCAAATATGTTTAGGACCACCACAAGGCCCATAGCTGATGAGAGGCCTTTGCTCTGTCTTTACTCAGAAATAACAATATAAATGCTGTAAGACTTCAGATTTCCATTTTGCTTTTGTGGTTCTTGCATATCTGTTTTCTGGTATCAAATAGAGCTAAACAGTAAGGTAGGATTTGATTATTTGCTATAATGTTGTAACTATCCACGGTCGACTTGCAATGAGCTTGGAGACTCCTGTAGAAACCTCGGTTCATATATCAACCCTGTTCTAAGAAAATTATGTTTTATTCGCAATTCCACCGAGAAGTACTAAGATACTCAGTAAAGTGTAACAGTTATGTCTCTGATGGAAATGTGAACATCAGGTTACTGTTACCATATTAGGGGCAAATTAAAGAGGAGGCAATCCAATCTATAGTTTTGAGTCACTGAAAAATCTATCATTCACAATGCATTGTGGGATTTGCAGTTAATTGGACCAGTGCTTTCTTAACTCTAAAAAACTCAGGAAAATAATTGACTACAGGCTTATATCTTTGCATTTTAAGATTTCATCAGGTTTTTTGCTCTATAGCAATTAAATATTCCATGGTCATTATTCATCTGGAAGTGAAAAGGAATTTCAGAAGGAAAAAAGTAGAACGGTCAGTGTTAAGCTCATTATGTTTTAGAATCAGTTTTGTGACAGTATTTGCTGGAAAGGACCAACAATACTGATCCACGTCAAATGGCAAGCTCATGTGAACCTGCATCACTTACTCTGCATGAGACTCTTCTCCTTTGTAAGAGGAATTTTCTTGTTGGCAATTCCCTTGGCCACGCCCACTGCCACTTCTTCCAGGTATTCAATCGTCCTCTCCTCTGCAGGCTTCAGACCAGGACCTTTGGGAAGAAGCAAGAACAACCCTATACATGTTCTCTCTGTGATATTGACAGTGTGAGCATCACAGGTACAAATCACCACACTTAATTGCCACACAGACAATTATTAGCTTGCAAGAACACACAATGATGTTTCTCATGGAACAGAGAAATCTAAAAATGTCACATGTAGGACATACCCAGAGGGTCCACAAGCTGGTGCACTAGACCCATCTTCTTAGCTTTATCTGCCCTGATGTTTCTTCCTGTCAGCATCATGTCAAATGCTCCAGGGAGACCCACCTACACACACACACACACACACACACACACACACACACACACACACACACACACACACACACACACACACACACAGAGGACAAAGATACTGTTAGCTAATATCCCCCTAAGTGAGAGACTTGACCTTAAAACACTCTGGTGTAATTCATTAGCCACAAGCACTAGACTGCTATAGTGCTTTCAAGCCATTAGGAGCAACTGATTAATATGAGTGTGTGTGTTTATACCATTTGTGGGAGTCTCTGAGTGCCACCTGCTCCAGGCAGCAGCCCCAGCATCACCTCGGGTGTGCCCAGTATTGTTTTTCGGCTTTTGGTGGCAACTCGATACTGGCAAGCTATTGCAAACTAGACAGAAATTGCAAAGTGAGGGATAAATGTTAACACACATAAGCAGCCTCATTTTGCTGCGCGCGCACACACCCACACACACAAAAACACCCACACACACACAAACACATATATTAATAGATGAACAAACCTCAAGGCCTCCACCCAGGCAGGAGCCATTGATGGCAGCAACGATGGGGATGGGGGACTTCTCTATCTTCTCAAACATCTTCTGACCTTCCTGAGAGAGACGGGTCACCTCTTCACTGCTCTTTGCGGCTTGGATCATGCTGAGAGGAACAAAATAAAGACACACACTTAGCTGACAGTTTTATGTATACATTCTTATAACTCGGATGGTAAGAAAATCACAACAAAATAAACAAAACACAAGTATTCTCATATCCATCCATTTTCTATGCCGCTTATCTGTTGACAGTCGCGGGGGGGGGGGGGGGGCTGGAGCTTGACATTGACATTGGGCAAGAGGCGGGGTTAACCCTGGACTAGGGTTGTCAAAAGTATCAATACCCAGATATTATTCAATACTAAATATTAGTCTTTGAATAAGACACTCATTTGCAAAAGTATCAATACCAACGGCGCCATCTTGCCTGCAGTTGACACACAGCTGCACTCAGCATCCCAGTACACACAGACTACCTCTGTGCTCCTCCCCTTACTAGAAGCTCAGCGTGTGTAGGAGAGAGCTGGCGAAACATGGCGAGTGCTGCTGCTGGTCGCAAAGGTCCTATAAAAAAGGTATATAAAATGTAAAAAGCAAAGTGGTGAATGTGTGAGACTCAAGTTGAGAGCCCTGAATTACGATAAACGCTGACAGGCACACACATTAACGTCAGCCACTTAATTAACCGATGTGTTAAAATAGATGTTATTCTATGTTATTTATTGTTAGTATTTTCTAGACATTATTAAAAACATTTTTCTGCCTATTATTTTGTCATTTTTTTCCCTGTGGTATCGAAAATTGATTTTTTTCCCCTTATATCGGTATTGAATATTGAAATTCTAGTACTGTGACAACTCTAGCCTGGACGGGTCGCCAGCTGGTCCCAGGGCCATCAGGAGCAATTAGGGGTTCAGTATCTTGCTCAAGGATACTTCAACATGGTCACCAGGGGAAGTGAGGATCAAACCAGCAACCTTTCGGTTGCTAGACGGCCACTCTACCTCTGTGCCATGCTGCCCCTGTATTCTCATTTTAACTCACTTGATATCTGCTCCAGCAATGAAGCAGCCAGGCTTGCTTGAGATGAGAACAGCACTTTTCACAGCATTGTTTGACCAGATCTTGCTCATCACCTCCGTCAGCTCAGATTGCATCTGCACAGATAGTGTGTTCACCTGCACACACACAGACACACACACAGATGAAACATGTCATATCTATCAATGAGAAACAAGCAGACTAGACTAAAACAAATGTTATCTCTCTCTCTGACATGGATTAACTGTCTCATACACTCTTAAGTAAACACACACAGATACACATACACACCTTGGATGTTGGATCATTGAGTCGTATAACTGCCACATCATCCTTGAGCTCATAGCTGACATGTGTTCGAGCTTGATGGAGGAAAGAGTAAAATAGATGAGAGACAGTAAAACCCAGGGCTAAGTGTCCACTGGTGAAACACTCATCTCTGGAAGACGGAGCACAGCCTCCAACAACAGCCTTGTTGATGGACCTACTGGAGGGTATTAAGAGTTAGTGTGAGGTGTTGGGGCTGGAAGAGCATCACAAGAAGCCTCTTGACAAATAATAATCATAATTAGTAATAATAATAACAATAATGATAATAACAATTTAACTTGTGAGTGTGTGGCCAGACATATAAGGCATAAACATAGATTCTGGACATTCAGATTTACAATGACAGGACTTCACAGATTGCTAATAAAGATTCAGAAAGATTAGAGTATTGTTTGACAACATGAACTCACTGAAAAGTGAGATTTAGTCTGAAATTTAAAATTTTCCACAAGTAAATTGGTCATAAAAGTGGCAGCTGCTTGAGTGGTAAGGTACAGTGAGTTAAAACCAGAAATACTGAAATGAAACTTATTATTATTAGGGTCTGAGCCCCAAAAGGTGGCAAAGACCCTATTGTTATTGTTGCGTTTCTTTCTTCTTTTTTCCGCTGCATCTTTAAACCTCAATTTGACCCACTAACATGCTCAAAAACTCACCAAATTTGGCACACACACCAGGTCTGGTGAAAAATTTGGTAAATGTAAAAATTAACCCCCGAGGTGCTCCACAGCACCACCTAGGCATCTACAAAGGGCTGCCATGGCCTGTAGGTATGTCATATAGACAAGAAACACTATCTCAATCATTTGTCTCATCAAGACCGACAATTCACACTCTGACACTCCTGACCTAAATAAAGAAAAAGTCCACAATAAGCACATGAAAGGACTATTTTTTTGCCAATTTTGGACCCTGAACAAATGCTATCTCCTCCTAGTTATTTTTATTATAAAAAAAATATATATATATATATATATATATATACATATATATATATATATATATATATATAAATATATAAAAGCATATCGGTATGTGTGTATACATATATGTGTGTGTGTATATATATATATATATATATATACACATGTCTATCCATATATATATATATATATATATATATATATATATATATATATATGATAGTAAGTCATGTTAGTAATCATCATGTGAGCACTCACACTACCATCAGTGGCATAAGTTCCAAAACTCGGAACATTCTGTACAACGAAGCTTCAAATTTTGACAGCACAAATAGAAAAATATGCTTGAGGCATGAGGGCTGAGGGACTTTAACCTTGTTTACCTGCAAATATGACAGTGTAACACATCTGCTACAAATACAAATCTGAGAAAAAAAAACATTCATCTACCACAATACCAAATTGCTGGTACCTTAGTATAACTCAAATGTTTGGCCTAGTGATTTTCATACTCATCAGTATGATCCCGCTGATTTTTACCTGCCAATGATGAGGACACTGAGAGACACCGGTTCCCATGACCTACAAATCAAGAACAGAATATCATGAACCATGACCCAGATTGCCCTCAGTCAAGTCAGTGTGACCCTGATATCTAATTACGGGACCCTCTCATGACAACAAAATTCATTTCATTAAAAGTAGCAGGACAGAGATGCCCACTATACAGTGAAATCACTTGCAATATCAAAGGAGCTATGTACGTTTACCAAAACAAAATTTATATCAAATTTGAAGCACTTTGTCGAACTTACTAAGGCTTTCCCTCCAGTCTAAATTCTTGCTTGTGTAGTACGTCGCTTTGGACAGAAGCGTTTGCTAAATGAAATTGTAGAATTGTAGGATCTAAACAACTATCTCCAACGTTAAACCACATCACTGTAGAGCTATACTACCACCAAGCGACTTGTAACAATCTAGGTGAAAGTTCACCTCCGGTTCATCAATGAAACACAGAGACTGAATGCATCATTGTAAATATTAGAATAGTCATCAATAAAAGCCAACATGAATAACTCCGTTCACATAACATACCAGATAAAAAGCGATACTTGAAGGTTGCAAATCTAAAAAATACGCCGGCCGATACAGACGCTGCCATCACAAGCTGAAACTCGAAACCAACAAGAAAAAACTTACACTGCAGAGGGCGCAATAGTTCTCACATGTCAAGTGGAATAAGGTCCTCGAGATAAGACAACCTTAAGATATTGCCGTAACCTATAATATGCTTGTATTTAATTATCAATGTTTTCTTAAGGGGACACAATGACATGCCATGCATATATATTCATTCATATTTTAAATTTCACAACATAGTTAAGATCACTCCTTAAACCAAGAAAATACGTGAACGTCTAACAGTCGCTGCCGTATTTACTCCAGGCATATTTTAGGTTAGCTAAATTGTGCAAGGTCCCTGATAGCGTTAGTGGGCTTTGTAGTCCAGCAGCTCTGCATTCAGCCAATTTTTAGGCAGGGAAGCTGGGACGGTGTGGACATCGTATAAATACAGGTACATGTTATCCTTGTCAACAACATTGAGTACCTAAGTAGGACATTTTTTTTATTTACTATTACAGGAGTTGTTTAAAATGCGTACTTAATCTAAAAACGTGGAGAAGGTAAAAATGGCAGTGCTGCTAGTTTCAAGCTAAGTTAACATGCGCCTATTGAAAATGTTTAGGGTAGGTCTTTAGAGATTAAAGACAATTCTATTTAGCCTAATACATAATTTTCACTGTTTTCAGCCCATTTATTATTGTAGGTTATGGGGCTGAGTGTCTGACGTTCTCTGGATAGAAATCTAGGTGAAAGGTCAAAGGCAATGTAGGGAGGGCTAGGCTGTACTGGGTGACCGTCGTTCATATGTCATAGTAACTTGTATAACAAGACGCACAAGGTAAGTTTTTAAGGACTTCTTAATGTTACCCCCACTCAGTAGATAATTTCAGTACATTTAACCAGCTGCTTTCCTCTGTAAACTGTGAATCTCAGGGTGAGTTAAAGCCTCCATTTTCTACTTCATATGTATCATAAAATCGCATAGCTAAAAGCCAAAGGAAGCTAACTACTAAACATAGTAAATGAGGCACAACATATTTTGTTGTGTGTGATTTTGCATCCAGTTGACCTTTTGCCTACAGAACTACTTCGTGCCTCATAAGAGGCAGTGTGCGCGCGCGCGCGCGCGCACTCGGGCTGCACTCTTAAATGTACAGGACCTTTGCAGTGGATCGTGTGCAAATGAATGAAAAATTAATAGTCACTTACGACAAGGAAAGCTAGAAGTACTCAGAGGTGATCAGGGAATTTCAGAAGAATTGGAAAACTGTTCCGTGCAGAGGCTGATAATGTTGTTTGTGGACCAATACCACTAGAAATCAGACTTTTCACACTGGGATTCAAAGAAGCACGTTTTTTAGAATAATGTTTTTATTTGCCTTTTAATGATCTTTGCACAAGTTATTAGTTTAGATTTCCATACAAAAATCTGGAAGAGCATTGTTCCTCACTACCCACAGCTTCTTCCTTATTTTGCATATTGCATTATTGGCAGTATAATCCGGAAAAGTGTCACACAACACACCTTCTCTAGTGTACTAGGCATGATCAACTGTTTTTATGTAGTATGAGCTGATCATATTTATTTTGATCATATTTGATTAATTACTCCATTGAGTGTTATTATGATATTTTATTAAACTATTCTTTTGGTTAAAGAACATCATGGCATCCATGCTGCTGAAGTCAATGCGTAGCTCCCCAGTTAGCCCTGCCTGGGCTGTGCAGTTTGGTGAGTACTCCTGAACCATTAAGGTACCAAAGTGCAGGTCTAAGAAATCTCTGCATATAGCAATTGAGACAGAAATACAGGATGCACATTTATCATTGGAAGCATGTCATTAATAATAATACAGTATGTGGCTGCTGTCAGGTCTTGTGACAGCTTGGTAGTTGAATCATGTTTACATACATATCTGCTCTATAAATTAATGGTTTTCACCTCATGATGCACAGATAATCACATGACACATTGCAAATGCATTTAGTGAAGTGTGTTGGGAGATGTAAATCTACTTTGTGTCTTTTTTCCCAGCTGCTCGTTCTCTCAGTACAACTTCACATCTACAGGCTCAGGGTAAGAAATTTCAATGAAGTTATGTGACCAAAATTCCCAATCATCCAAATTTGTCAAACCTGCTGTGTGGTTGTGTTTGTCTTTCCAGTTCAGGCAAAGAGCAAGAAGACACTGGCCCGGCCTGGTGTGAAGAACATAGTACTGGTTGAAGGAGTTAGAACACCTTTCCTTATGTCTGGAACCACGTATGTCTTCATTCTTAGACTGATAAGTGAATAGTTTTGCTATGGAGAATTAAATGGTTGGCTTGATCTTTTAGTTTTCAAGGACGTCTAAATGTCAAACTCCTCTTTGTAGGAAAGATGGTGTCAGTGACTTGAATTTGTCTTTACAGCTATGCTGACCTAATGCCCCATGACTTGGCCAGAGCCGCTCTACAGTAAGTTTATATTATGCGGTGTTGATGCAGTAAGTGTCACAACACTGTAAAGGCAACAATTAAATGCTGTAAATCTTAAACAGTCTGTGTTTCAGTTATCAACACTGATTCCAGTTCATTTGGCTGCATACTTTTGCCCCATGTAGTTTTCTATACCTACTGGCTTTATTAGAATACCCTTTGTAACTCATATATGATAAGAATCCGGTTCTGTTCATACATCTATCCGTCAGTCTATCTTTTTTCATTCTTTTAACACTTTTTCTTAACGCTGCTGTGAACTGATTTTTTTTTTTTGTAGGGGTTTGCTGCATAAGACAGGTTTACCCAAAGATGCTGTGGACTACATTATCTATGGGACAGTCATTCAGGAGGTCAAGACAAGCAATGTTGCAAGAGAGGTAATCACACACAAATTGTGGAGCTTCACATGTCTCCAGTCTATGTTTCAGATACTGTATATAAGCCTTGATCATTATATTCGGTCTTGCATGGTGAGGCATCTTAACAACTCAGGATTATTGATGAGTCTACCAATTAGTCCATGAATTATCACAGTAGTGAAAAGTTGCAGCTATAATGTCAGTGTCTGCCTATGCAAAAACAATTTCCTGCCAAATACTAAATGACAAAGAAAAACAGGGAGTCCTGGTATGTGAGGACCTGGAATGTGTAAATATAGGGCATTTTAGCTTTAAAAAAAAATGACAAAACAGTTTGCTATAAATATAGTTTGCTGTGAATGAAATATGCAAGGACATATTTATGGAGCAGTTTTATCTTGTTTTAGAATCCAGCCAACGCATTTGTCATGTGTTGTATGTCTCTCCTTCCTGCTTCCCTGTGATTTCAGGCAGCTCTGGGGGCAGGATTCTCTGACAAGATCCCTGCTCACACTGTCACCATGGCCTGCATCTCCTCCAACCAGGCCATGACCTCAGGTATGTCAGGGAAGGTACTCCTGTCCTCATCATTTGACCCATGCATATTTGCCTTCATTTCACTTCCTGTTTGACCTCTGTTTGTTTTATTTCTAGCGGTAGGCTTGATTGCTGCAGGCCAGTGTGACGCTGTTGTGGCTGGTGGAGTGGAGTTTATGTCTGATGTTCCTATCCGTCACAGCCGCAAGATGAGGAAGACCATGCTGTCCCTCAACAAGGCAAAGACCCTTGGCCAAAGGCTCAGTCTGATTGGAAGCATCCGAATGGCCCACCTTTCCCCAGAGGTATATTTTCACCTCATATCTACGAGTGTGGCATTATTATGGGTTCTCTCTTTTAATTACCACATACAGCATTAAATCCCCTCCTCATTTTGTCCGTGCAGCTTCCTGCTGTTGCTGAGTTCTCCACTGCTGAAACGATGGGACACAGCGCTGATCGTCTTGCTGCTGCATTCGGGGTCTCCAGAGTGGAGCAGGATGAGTTCGCGCTGCGATCGCACACTCTGGCCAAAACCGCTCAGGATGCAGCTCTGCTACAGGATGTCATTTCCTTTAAAGTGCCAGGTAAAAATGACTTCCCACCCCAAAGTTGACATTTGCAACTATTGTAATTTTAGTTGGTCTTTCCTGTGGCTACATTCCGTCAGTTTGTCGGACTGTCCAGCAGTCTTATGCTAACTTGCTATCCAGCATGTAAGCATTTCAAGAAGAACAAGCTCACAAAAAAGTATTTTATTTTAAAATACAGGATAGAATCTTTTAAACTTATATTGAAGATTAATGCATGCGATTTTGAAATTTTAACTGCGCTGTTTTATGTATATTTTCAGTGACCAAGATGTACACCCAGTATACTGCAAATGTACATCAGCCACAGTTAAGCAAACTAACATTTAAACATAATTTTGAGCAAATATGACATGCTCAGTTGCTATGAAGCAATCTTGTTTATAGCAGAATCCCATAGTGTCAGCCACATTCCCCCTTGAAGGGACTGCATTTGGGCAGCTCATCTTAGTATCTTAGTATAATGCATATGAAATTGCACATGGCCACAGAGAATTGTCATACACAGAGATTGAAGTGTCCCAGTAGTAAGCATTATTTTTTTTGTTTTAGTGATTTTAAACGAAGGCGGCAAGATGGCGCAATGTTTAGCACTGTTGCTTCACAGCAAGACGGTTCCAGGTTTGAGCCTCGGCTCAGGCACAGGATCTTTATGTGTGGAGTTGTCATGTTCTCCCTGTGCGTGGCTTCTCTCCGGATACTCTGGCTTCTTCCCACAGTCCAAAGAGATAAAGAGGGTACTAGGCTGATTGAACACTCTAAGTTGGCTGTAGGCGTGGCTGTGAGAGTAAATGGTTGTCTGTCTATATGTGTTGGCCCGGCAACCCGTCCAGGGTGTATACACACACACACTCACACACACACACACACACACACACACACACACACACACACCCAAAGGCCCCTGGAATAGGCTCCACCCCCCCCTCCCACCCCCACCCTCCGTGACCCTTAACAGGATTAACGGTAGAAACTGGATGGGTGGAAATTTTAAATGAAACATTGTTTTGGCTCAAAATCTTTTTTTTTTTTTTTTTTCTGGGTTAAAAACAGCCCCACTCTGCCATTGCAACCCACATTGTGGTAGATGGTAGATTTGGTTTGCATAAACACGATGTCTAAATTCTTTTAATAGCAGTTACAAATCTATGTTGTTGTCATGTAGCAATCACAATACTAGGGAAACACTATTTGTCATTTGACAACGATGTTAACATTGATTTGTCAGAAGCTCAGATTGATATCACATCAGACAGGTATAGACATTTTTTTCAGAAATAACACATAAATAAGTCACACATATAAAAAGATATAGATTTTCTTAATTTTGTCATCTCTCATTTATTGACTCCTTCGGTTTCATGTCGTGTCCTCAAGTATATGTTTTGATGTCATTGCTCACTTCTTTTATTTCATTGCACATTTGTTGTGCTACAATTTGTTTGGATTCAATACAACATGCTAACTCTTTTACTGCAAAAATTGTAATGGATTAAAACATTTAAGACTTTTGTAAAAGCTTCAAAGAACTCCAGAGCTTTTTCTAATCACTTACAGTACATTGTCATGATTCTAAATGTTACACTGTTCATTTTCATTTTTTGCCAAACTTTACTCGAAGTACAGGTTTGGGGTCTGCAAGTTAGCAACAACCACAATTCCTCAATGCTGTATATAGTTGTGATGATCATCCCTGTATATGGATTAGTTCTTCAATAATTAATTTTTCAGTTTTGAAATCAACTTAAATGATAATTATTACAAAGGTGTATTTAAAAACAGATAACAATTTCTAGCAAACAAGGATTGCCTCGCAAGATGCACGTCTGTGGAGAAGTGAATCATGAACACATTTGAGAATTTTTTTTTGATGTGGTTAAAGGAACGGGTGGGACATAAATTTTCAGATTTCAAAGTTGGAATCAGTATTTGAACAACTAATATAGAGAGAATTTTAGAAATTTTACATGACAATTAATTAAACTTTGTGTCTTTCTAGGTCGTGATATTGTTTCCAAGGACAATGGCATACGTCCATCCTCCACTGAGCAGATGGCCAAACTGAAACCTGCCTTTGTTAAACCTCATGGCACAGTCACTGCTGCCAACTCCTCTTTCTTGGTAAACACAGTCTCCTGGCGATTGATGTTTCAAATTATTAATCATTTGTCAAGTCATTTTTTTCTTAATGGCATCAACATGCAACAAAAGGTATCTCATATCATTTTATACTTAGAGTAGATCTAAAACCACACTTGTTTAATTGGTTTAGTTTATAGAGACCCAGCTTTTCCTTTGAGCAAATATTTGGTGACAGCTGTGAAGAAAAATCAGGCTGAAACGCAGTGCAGACTCAGGATCCATATGGACTGGCTACCTGCTTTGACTGGTTTGGCGTTGACCGGAGAGAGACAGTGAGGTAGACCGACCGACAGATAGTCATCAGACATGGCCCACGACAGACACGAAATATTTTTGATTCTGCAACCAATTTGGCTTCATCGTCTTCAACATTCCTCTGCTGCTAAATAGTAACATATCTGGTATAGTTCGGTGACTACTGATGGGCTGAACTATCCTCCCCAGTTTCTTCTCTTGAAAACAAGCAAATACTCAGTCTTGTGCTTTGTAATGACACATTCCTCTGTCTTTTCATCTACTTTTTTATGTGTTTCAGACCGACGGTGCCTCAGCTGTCCTCATCATGTCGGAGGAGAAAGCTTTGGCTATGGGTTACAAGCCCAAAGCCTACCTCAGGTAAATGCAGCCCCCTCTGGTTGGCAGAGAAACCTCAATGTCCCCAGGGATCTTCCAGTCAATGTTCTGATAATGTTAAATTTTCATCCTGGCAGAGACTTTGTCTATGTGTCTCAGGACCCCAAAGATCAGCTGCTTTTGGGGTGAGTCCCACTGTTTTTTCTGTCTTCACCTATTGATGCTTTGTCTTTGTTTTCCAATGATTTATTCCTTATTCAAATTCAAACAAACCAAATGAACATTCCTGTCTGAGATATATGGTACAAAACTCCTGACACAAACGCATTGCAAAGCTTAGCTAAAACAGAGAGAGCTACATCGGTGTGTTCTTGGACGGATTGGGCAAAAATAAAATCAAAAGCTGTTGTTTATTTCTGCTCTGACTCTTTCAGGCCAACATACGGTACACCCAAGGTCCTAGAACGTGCTGGACTGTCCATGAATGACATTGACGTCTTTGAGTTCCATGAGGCATTTGCTGTAAGTTATCACAAAAGTTTGCATGATTGGTGTGTGTTTTATTCAGCTGATATCCTGCCAGTCTTGAAGTGGTAGATTAGATTTGCATTTTTTCTGAATAATTGCAGCAGAGGTATTGATCTTATTTCAGTGTCTGCCTTAATGCAATTGTAGCCTGAGTTATTCATGGACATGAATATTTAAGGAGATGTGGAGACTTGACTGCTCTTCTTCACATCCTGCACTGCTCAGTATTTTTGAATCAGAAGGAATCAATGTGTTTTCTCTCTGGTATATGTGGTAACTCTGCTGGTGTGTGTGTGTGTGTGTTTTTGTGTGCACTTCCAGGGCCAGATAATGGCAAATTTGAAAGCTATGGACTCAGACTGGTTCGCCCAGACATACATGGGCAGGAAATCGAAGGTAAAGGCTGCTGTTGAATTCTGTTTCAACCAAGAAATGCTTAATTTTGATCAAATATCTGTGTATTTGGATGTGTAGGTGGGTGCTCCTCCCATGGAGAAGTTCAACCTGTGGGGAGGCTCTCTGTCGTTGGGTCATCCATTTGGAGCCACAGGTTGCAGGCTGGTAACCACAGTGGCACACCGCCTGCAAAAAGAGGGAGGACAGTATGGACTGGTGGCGGCTTGTGCTGCTGGAGGACAGGTGACACACTTTTCCCCTTTTTATAAAATTACTCCTCACGATTTGAATTATTTGCTGCCTGCCAGTAATTTCACAGGATATGTATTTTAAAAAGTTATCCTATAATGTTGCCATTTTTCATTGTGCTCCCATTTTCTATTTATATCAAATCAACTCTTAACATAATAAAAAAAAAATGTTATCTTACTATAAAATGAAGAAAACTTCATCCATCCTTCCATCCATCTGTTCAGCCACTTTTCTCTTTGTCAGGTGGCCCAGTTTTGCTGCTGACTGCTTGACGTTTTCTTTCAAAATATTCATTAATCCCTCTTTCCTTATGATTCCTCCCACCTTGATGAGATCCACATTTCCAGACTCTCTGAAACATCCCCACTGCATAATGCTCCAACCACTGTGTTTCACTGTCAAGTCAGTTTTATTTGTATAGCGCCAAATCACAATAAAAGTTATCTCATGACACTTTACAAGTAGAGCAGCTCTAATACCACACTCCTTCAAATTATTTACACCCAACAATTCTCCATGAGCAAGCACATCAGGTAACAGCAGCGACAGAAACCTTCCTTTTAACAGGCAGGAACGTTGAGCAGATGCAGGCTCAATGGCAACGTCTGCTTGACCGGTTTGGGGGGAAAGAGAGCAGGAGAGCAGGGCAGACATAATAAAATAAATAGATAATGGAAAAAGACAGATATCGAGAAGGAAAGAGAGGAACAGAGATCAAGACAGAGAAATGGGGAAAGACGGGGATGTGAATAGGTTGGAAAGAGAAAGACGGCAATCAAAAACAACGAGCTACCAATAATAGCATCTACAAGTTATTCAAGCAAGCAGTTTCAGCATAATATGAGCAATTATGTGCTAGCAAACGGAATACTGATATTAATAGTTGTACAGTATTGAGAACACTGATATAAATACTACAAGTACTAATACTAATAGTGATACTAAGGGTGGCAGGTTGAGCCTCTTTAGGTCTGTAGCTTCTCCCAGCAGCAGCATAAGCCAGGCATCTGGGAAGTGGGGAAGCACATAGAAGAGGTCAAGTTAGTAACAAGTGTGAGTATAGCAAGACAGAGAGGACAGCAGCGTTTTGGACCAGCTGGAGAGTCTTTAGGGACTTATTGGTGCAGCCTGATTGGAGGGAATTGCAGTAATCTCGCATGGATGTAACAAAAGCATGGACTAGTTTTTATGCATCCTTTTTGAGACAGAATGTGTCTGATCTTAGCGATGTTACGTAGATGAAAGAAAGCAGACCTGGAGATTTGCTTTATGTGGGAGTTGAAGGACAGATCCTGATCAAAGAGAACTCCCAGGTTCCTTACTGTAGAGCTGGAGGCAAAGGTAATGCCATCCAGGGTAGCTATTCTCATTAGATAAGGTGTTTTTGGCCCAGCACAATAACTTCAGTTTTGTCAGAGTTTAGTAAAAGAAAATTGTGGGTCATCCATGATTTATTTCCTTCAAACAGGCCTCCAGTTTTGTCAGCCGATTTATTGCATGTGGAAGCATTGATAAGTACAGATGTGTGTCATCTGCATATCAGTGAAATTAATCAAGTGTTCTCTTATTATGTGACCTAGTAGAATCAGATATAGAGTGAGAGGACTGGTCCAAGCACAGACCTTTGTGGATAACCATAGCTGCTAAATAATCAAAATAATCATTAACGAGTACAGAGTGAGAATGACCAAGTATATATGACCTTAATAAGTTTAGTCCAGTTTCTTTAATAACAATGACATGTTCCGGTCTGTGTAATAGGATGTGAAGGTATCAAAAGCTGTGCTAAGATCTAACTAGACCAGCACAGAGACGAATCCCTAATCTGATGCCAGTTTGAGGTCATCAGTTACTTTGACTAGTGCTGTTTCTGTGCTATGATGAATCCTGAAACTTGACTGGAAATCCCCAAATAAGCTGTTGCTGTGGGGACAGGGTTGTTTGGGTCACATGACTCTCTCGTCTTTCTCCAAACATGAGCAACATCTCTTTTGCCAAAGAGCTATGGTTTGATCTCATCTTCCGGTATGCTAGTCTTGCTTGAATGTGTCTCTTCCACAGAAGTGGTGTTTTTTTCTTGGTCTGCAACCTCGAAGTCCATTCCTGTGCAGGGCTGTAGTGATTTTTCGCTTTGAGTCTACAATTTCCGACTTGGCTGGGTCATTCACTAGTGTCTTGGCAGTTGTTCTGGGGTCTTCAGACACGTCTCACTAGTTTTCTTTCCAGGGTCTTTGAAATCTTTCACTTCCTACCTCTGCCAGTCTTGTTCTGTACTGGGTAGCTCTTTATATTTTCTTGATTATACTTCTCACTCCAGTTCTTGACACTTAAAAGCGGTGTGATAACGTATTTCCTACTGCTTTGTGAGCATCAAAAATTCTTTCTCTCAAGTCTAAACTGATTTCTTTTGTTTTCGACATGATGCTTCCTCAAGTGACAGCTCAAAACCTGCAGTTTTTAAACTGGGTGTAAATTGGAAGATAACCCCCAGTTTCAAGTTGATTTTGAAAGCTTTGAGCATTATAAAGTTAAAGCACATCATTGCATATCAGTGGTTTGTGCTATGGCTCAATAAAAAAGGTCAGTTCTTAAGGGAGCTAATGATATTGTCCCTGGTAATTTTTGTTTTTATCTGAAATAATCCCATTATTTTGTGAAAGTAGAAGTAATGTAGGCTTTCCAAAGAAAACTACTGTGATTATAAATGCTGTCTTGAAAATGTCTTGCTTTGCTTAGCAACACTTGGGAAATACTTCAAAAAATACTTACACAGGGAGGCTGATAATTTTGTTTTCATTTAGGTGTGGGGTCTGCAAGGTCAAGACAATCACAAGTCCTTAGCTGTACATTTAGTTGTGATGCACGTGAGGGTTGAACGATATTGAGAAAAAAATCTAATCGCGTTTATTTTGAGCAATATTGCAATTGCGATTAATTTGCGATATATATTTTTTATTTTATTTATTTATTTTTTCCATATACACATCGTATAGGTGTTGGTGGTGGTTGTACAAGTGCTGACGGAGGTTTGTGGTGTTGCCTCGGGATTTAGCAACTTTACGCCGACAGGTCCTGCACAAAACGTTCTTTTGTTGGATGTCGGTGGTTTCGTACCCAAAATAATCCCATAAAATCAAAGTGCTTGCTTTTTTTCGGACTAAATCAGGCGGAGTTTCTTCTTTCTCAAGCTCTGCTGAAGACGCCATGCTTGCTACTGTCGCAACGCTGGGTTAACGTAAAGTGTTACCTTGTTATTGAACAGACACCTCGGATTGGTTCGAATAGAGAGCGCAGCACTTGTGATTGGTGAGCACGACTGTCGCTCAAGTAGGACGGCAATTGCCACAGTGTCGTAAACACTGGATCAGACTCGCTTCGATTGAATATTAAGATTGAAAAAATAAAAATTGCGGCCGTTGCGATTCACAAATCGCGTTTTTTCAAAACGCAATTTCGGTTTCAAAATGATTAATCGTTCAGCCCTAATGCACGTCCCTGGGTGTGGACTAGTTTAGATCAAATTACCCTTATTTTTTTTAAAATGTATGTTATTTTAGAAAAATAATATGCAGGATTTAAATTATAAATGACATCCATATTGTTTGCTTCAAACCCATTTTATGGCCCACCCGTCTCACAGCCCTCCGCAACAAACAAAACTACAACACACGTCCACCACACAAACTATGATTAGGGATGGTTCCTCCCTGAGCAAACAAAATATACCATGGTGCTATTGATTTGTTTTGTTGATGTAATCATATTTGTGTGTTTTCCAGGGTCATGCCATGGTGATCGAAGCCTACCCTCAGTAAAGGATGTGAATCGTTACTTGTAATCTGATCTTCAGCTTCATTTTGACAGCATGAACACACACACTAACATCCTCACAACAGAGTGTACATAAAACCACCACATTGCCTTGATCAGAGGAGTCAGATACAGTATGAGTGTAAGTGTGTGTGAAGAACCTTGTGTACATTCAGCTTTGCTTAGAGGCTGTTAATTTATAGCAGAATGATATCGAAGAAAGTTGCCTTTGATGTTGTGGAGTTTGAGGCGCATGATGTCATCATTTTGAGTCTAATGTAGCACAGCAAAGTTGAAGCATTCAGAGGAGCTACACAGGCTAATGTTTAAACGCTGTAATATTTTTTCTTATGAAATGTTTGAATTAAATGGTGTGATGATAATTACACCGAAACTCATCTTCTGTGTCTATTTTTTCCATTCAGAATATTTACTAACAGCACATGCTTAATATAAAGTGATTCCAACAAAGTTATATACTTGTCACGTGGGTTCTTGTAGTGCCCCGGTTTACAATGAATTTTTAAAAGGTGTTGAATTGTTTTCAGCATTCTCTAGAATTCATTGTGTTAAACTAACTAGCGGTCAGCCAGTTTCAATGGGTCTTCACTGCCTACTGCAGCAAAGAGGAACTAAGGCTATCTATGTTCCTGCCTGGCTTTGGGGAGGATGACAAATAGAGCTTATAGCTTATAACTATTCTAAGGTTTATCTGACACCAGTGCCGCAGGGCTCCAGGTGAATGGCTTTACGAATAAGACATTTTTAGCCTTATTGCAGTAGAGAGTAATAAGGGATTTTTGTAACTATTGCCCCACATTTAACACTGAAACAAATACCTGACAGAATAATTGATAATGAAAAAAAAAGTCATACTGACTTTGAAGAGGACTTTCAAATCCCTAAAAATGTTCAAAAAATCCAAGTTGAAGAAAATTATCCCTACATAAGAAATAAACTGTATAATAACATCTGGATCCTGGTGCACAGTCGTGTTTGTGGCCTCAGTTTGTCTAACTGCACTCACTTCACAAGCATGAGAACAGAGACATAAAATTCAGAAATCTATTGTAACTTTCATAGAATGTGTGGTCAAAATGAACCTCGGTTGCTCATATCTGAGAAGTTGTGGGCCTTTAGCTTTATACCTTTTAGTTCTTAGATTATTTTGTGACAGAACATGTTGCCTTGCTTTTATTCATAGACCAGACTTGTCCCCACAATTTGACTGGTTTGAGTTTGCACAATGTAACTTCTTGTCACACTTTGGTTAATCTATCAGTAATATAGTGTTATTATTCTCTCTCTGCATGGCCACTTTGGGGCTTTATAGGAAATAGCCCTGTTACTGTAATAAAGATAATACAAACTAGAGCAAAAAGTTTTCAGATAAGATTTGATTGATCTGTGAATCTTTAGGACATGTTGAAGTTCTTGTATTTTGTATATAAAATGATTGACTGTGCTGCTGATGGAAGACCTTGATGCATGGACAACAACTTCAAGCAGTGATGCTGGGCCATGTTTTATTCAGCGGGGACTGCAAATATGGCGAGGGGAAAACAAGATCAATGTATTTGTGCTGTAGAAGACAAAAACAGAATATGGGGAGAGGGGGGTGAACACTTGAAAAATGTGCTAACAGTTTTTGCATTTGCATCCGGGCCCTGCACAAAGATATGTCAGCAATAGACAACTATTAATTGATAGTGAATATTTCTGTCTGCTTCTGACGACCTGACGGATGTTAATGAGGTGGTAAAACAGGAATTTCTGGCTTCCTGGTGGTTTATATCAGCATGAATATGAAACACTGGGCGCATGAATGGCAGGTGACTTGAAAGTTTAAGTTGCAGTGGCGTTATATCGTCCTGATATACACTTGCTCAAGTGTTTGTCTAATTCACCGCGGATAGCTGCATTCATATCAACACATTTCCTTTCTTTGGCACTGCAGACGCTCTTCTCAGCGCCCACCAGGGAACCTACGTTGCACAACGCACATCCATCTCAGGGTGCAGGCTTGTTAACATAACTTCAGTCAGACACATCCGTTTAAAATGTATTTAAAGATTTAATTCTTCCAGTTTAAGAAATCCTTGACTCCGAGCGGCTAGAGTTGATTAATGCAGCTGAGCCTGTCACGGGCTGCAGGCGGGGGGAGTAAAACCAATGTTTTACCGCCAAGGCAAAACGGAGCTCAAATGTAAATAGCAGGGAGAGAGACAGGGAGGGTTTTGTGTTTTTAAAGCTTCAAAACCGACTCAACCCTGCGAGACGTCGGAGACACGCAGACACACGCCGACATAGCGGGCCGCCTCCCTGCCTCAGTGGGGCTTTGATCAGACGGAACCTTTTATGGGGAATGACTGGCAAATGCACCCGCTGCTGTCACTACAAATCTACCTCACCGTGCTCGGGGGGGGAATCGGTGTGTAGCGGCTCTTTTATCTCGTCCTAGCCAGCTCACGCGGGGCGGCACCTGCTGAAAGCTGCACTTGATTCGCGCGTCCTCCACCTGCTCTGCACACAGTGTGTGTGTGTCAAACAGGTTTATTAGCTCGAGAGGCCTAAAATTATGTTTTTAAATACGTGGATGCATGCAAACAAATACTTGGGCAAGTGTTTTTCTGGTTTAGTGTACAAACAGTTCCATAGGCCAAGTCTCCTGGGGCCTTGCAATGGGTCAGGTAATTGCCTTGGACCCTGAGCTGGACGAGGGCTCTGAGGACTGCTGATTATTAGTCCACACCAACATTAGTTCAGAATCCTATTTAATTCTATGACTGGCAGTGTATAGTGGAGTAGATTGATGACTGATGAAGTAAGAGTAAAATTAAAAAAAAAAAAATAAAGGAAAAAGAAAAGCCACCCCTGCAATTCTGACATACAGCTTGATCAAACTTAAATGGAACTGATTTGGCTTAATACATTGTATTGCTAGGTCAATGTTTGCCAGTAGTAGCAAATTATGACTGTTATTTTCACATCTGGTTGTCTGACACAAAACAACGATAGACAATTAGCAATTGCACAAAAGTATCAGCATGTTCTCTACATCTGGCTGAATCAGCCCAGACATACTGTATATGGACTAGACTCAGACTGTAGAACATGGCTTACTCAGGGCCAGAACATGTTATTGATGGTATAGGGGGGGGGGGGGGGGGGGGCTCATTCAAACCTGTTGCTGATTGGTGAAAATGTTGGCACAAACATACATCTGTGTGCACTGACACAATCGTGAGTCAAGGTGAGTATATACCATCTGATCTGTGAGTACAAGTTTGCAAACTCATAATTAAGTGCAGTTTTACACAAAGAGTTTGTACAAATAGTGAAAATACATACTATCAGTAAATAAGCTTGTTTATGCATTTGATGCTGTGCGGCAGGTAGGAAAATTCTGTTCATAGAGGATTAAGATTTAGGAAAATGACTTGTGTCTCTTACCTGTTAATGTGTCGCTGCCTGTTGTGTTGAAATGATTCATAGGCAACACAGAAACAGAATAAGGAATTTAAAAAAGAAGTTTTTCAATTAAAATGCAAAACATGACAGATTTAGTATTGATATGTAAGTTACAAATGATGTAAATGTTTACTACACTTTGATGACAGCAATTTGAATCTGTTACAGATGAGACATATGCCGACAGCTGTACAATATGTAAGCTGTGTCTTATGTACTTTTCTGATATGATGTTCTGTTGACTACAATAGAAATGTTTATTGAACCAAAATTGAAACAATTTTTGTCTGGAAAATTTGGATGATATGTAGGAATCAACAAAGCCCTCTTTCAATACACCTCTCATTTTTAAAAACTAACATCAGTAAAGTACCATATATGGTAAATGGACTTAATTCATCTTGAGCCTGTCTACCTTAGAGGCACTCAAAGCGCTTTACAATGTCATCTCATTCACCCACACACTCACACACTGATGGTGAAGGCTGCCATGCAAGGCACCAACCTACTCGTCTGGAGCAATTATGGGTTCAGTAGCTTGCTCAAGGACACTTTGACACGGTCACAGGGGGTGAGGATCGAACCAGTGAATCTTTGGTTGCTCGACAGCCTCTCTACCTCCCAGCCATGCCACCCAAGAAGAGATACTATTCTATTTTTATCTAATTTGTGAATTTATCTGTGGACAGTTTTACCCCTTTTGAATATTAAGTATATATAAATATTTATTTAAGAATATGATCTGTGATGGAGTCACCTTATTCAATTGAAGTTCAAGATCTCAAAATGTCAGCCGCTAACACTGAGACTAGATGGATAAACTGATGTACAGAAAGAAGGAAAGAATATGATTTTGATTTTCTGGGGTTAAATGTCCATGTAAATGTATTTGTGTGAAGAAAATGGGAAAAACATACTCTTAAAGACATTAACAGCTTTTGTGTATAGAATTACACTCATTCTGAGTGTGACACAAGCATGTCCATCTGGCCGGTGCCATATTCAATTAACGACACTCAAAATTTTTAAAGTTAACAGGTTACAAACCATCAAGGTGATGAAATCATTTTCCTTTTATGCTCCCAAAAGATTTTGAAATTATTTATAAATGTATGTCCAAATTCAAAGCTGCCTTGACATTTGTTGTCGTCATCACTTCTACAGCGTCAACACTTTCATCATTTTGATATTTGTTTGTATTCTATTCTTCTGCACCAACACAATCCATCTCGGAACCTGTGGTCCTCAGACATGGGCCTGCTGTCCATCTGCCATACCAGACTTTGGGGATAGAACCTTCAGAGTGGCCGCACCACAACCCTCTGGAACTCCCTCCCTCCAGATATCCGCAATGCCCCAACCCTGGACACTTTCAAATCATCTCATGAGACCCACCTTTTCACCATGGCCTTTCCCCATCAGTTGTTGTTTGCCTTCCCCTTGTGTGTTTGTCTTCGCCCCTCCTTTCCCCTACCCATTTCCCCACACTTATGTAAAGCACCTAAGGCGCCCTATAAATACAAGTTATAGTTATTTTTTTATTATTGGTGCTTTTTGTTTGTCTGTCAGTTAGCAGGATTATGCGCCAATTATTTTTACCAAATATGGTAGAATAGTGTAGCATTAGCTACACAAACAATTAGATTTGGGGTCAGACCTTTTGATCACAGAGGAAAAAAAATACATTTTCTTGAATTGGGTTTGGCTCTTGTTTCCAAGCATCTGGTTGTGAGGAAGTTTACTATTGCCTATCCTATCGCTTATGCGGAGGTACTGTATGAACTCTCCTAGTGTCTTCTAGTTTTGATTTGAGACACTGACCAACTACAATATGACATTCTGAAGCTCTTCATGTTCCATTTACCAAAGCTTTCATGTGTCTTTGTTGTTTTCCAGCCTTTAGATATACTGGAGCTGATCATAAACAAGCTTGGGTGACTCAAAGATGCTGCAGCTTGCTTCCCTACAGGTCCAACTCAATAAAATCAAAGGCATTAAACAGACAGGTCAGGTCCTAAAAGGGCAGTATGTGCAGCGAAATGTGGTAAATCTCCAATGTTGTGTGATCAGGTGCCTATGCTTGAGAAAGGAAAGATTTGAGAACTGTAGAGGGAACATGGAAAGCCACTAACACAAATACAACCACTGTATAAACACTGACCTCTGCATCCACTGTGCGCAGGTGGATGGCATAGGCTGGATGTGTGGAGCAAGTGGATTATGAGGAACAGTAATTGGCTGTCCAGAGAAGCAGCCCATATGTGTGTTTGTGTGTTTGCACACTGTCCGTAGTTTATCATGATCTCATAACGGTCAGTTAGGGTTGTCCACCAGGCTCCATCTCCTGTCTGGATTGTAAATGTTATTGATGAGACGTGTACACCGCATCCATAACGAGAGCTGAGACACTGTTTTCTCATACACACACGTTTTAGAACAACTCATTAGGAGCCCGACACACTCATAGACATAACCCCATTAACACTCCCTAGTCATACACACTAAACATTCATACACAAAGTTGTCAGACAACACACACTGACTGATTTAGTTGAGATGGGGGGAGAGTGAGGGAGGGGGGAACACAAACTGTGGACATGAATGGCATCTGTGTTTGTGTGGCATTTGTGCCAGTGTATGGCTGTGCACAGCAGTGTGTGTGTGTGTGTCAAGAAGAACGTTTGTGTGTGAGTGCGCATCAGTGTGTGTATGGCGCGTGTCAGAGTCTGTCAGCCGTGGCGTCTCGTGTCAGGGCGAGGGGCGAGACATTAACAACTTCTGTCATTCTGCTGACAAAATGGTGGCAGAAGATTTCCCATGGTGCCCTGATGACTGCTGGCGTTTGTCAACAAGCCCTGTCACCGTGGTGATGAGGGGAGGTGGTGGTGGTGGGGATATGGGGTGGTTTGGAGAGGGGGGGGTGGGGGGGGGGGGGCTGGTGACAGGCCCCAGACCCGTTCCCATGAGCACCATGGAAAAAGAGAAGGTTTCGTGTGTTTGTGTGTGTGTGTGTGTCAAAGTGCACAAGTCGGTGTGTTTTTGAGGGTATGTGTGTGTTTGTGTGTGTGTGTGTTACAAGGAGGAAGGGGGGGCAGTGTGTGGGGGGTGTCTCTCAGCAGCTTTCATATATATATATCGCAAAAAAACAAAAATGAGCTGTCACTGCAATTCCCAGGATGCCTTGCTGTTTAGCATAGCAGCAGCAGCCGCTTCAATACTGTGTGTGTGTGTATGTGTGTGTGTATGTGTGTGTGTGTGTGTGTGTGTGTGTGTGTGTGTGCGCGCGCACACGTACATGCGTGTGTGTGTGTAGGCCGGTAAGTTTTTAAGCTATCTCTCTCTCTCTCGATCTCTCTCACTGTTTCTCTCTCTCTTGCTCTATCTCCCTCACACACACACACACACACACACACACACACACTCACACACACACACACACACACACACACACACACACACACACACACATATATACTCAGATAATTAAGCAGAGCAGAAGCTCCCCCTGACGCGAGGCAGAGCTCATCTGCATTTTGGCCTCCGGCACGCAGTTAGGAGCAACGCCTGATGGAGGCAGAGAGTGAGGGCAAGCAAGGGAGGGAGGGAGATGGAGAGAGAGAGAGAGAGAGAAAGAGAGTGAGTGAGGGAGTGAGAAAGAGGTAGAGATAGAGGGGTAAGGAGCCAATTAGCCAGCTGGATGGATGAGTGACTGACAGCACTCTTGACACACTGCTATTGCAGGCTTTTCTGTTGCACCACACACACATACACACACACACACACACACACACACACACACACACACACACACACACACACACACACCTCTTTCCATCCATCCATCTCTCTCTTGTCTCAGCCTCTGTCTCATGCTGCGGTGTTGTCTCTTGTTCTTGCCTGAATCTTGCGTTCTGCTTGCACCCTTGAGCTCCAATCACGTCTCCCCCAGCAGGGCTGAACTGTCCAATGACCTTGTCCAATGAGAGGGCCTGCTGTGCTGCAGGACCCTAACCCTAATAAGCTGGAAAGGGTCTAAGGTTGTCATCTTACCATTTTAGAGACAAAAACTCCATTTGTTGGGGGCTTGTTTTTGTACTCCCTCCTCTCACATAAAGGTTGTTCACAGCAGATTTGAGTGGAACTCCATTCTTGCTGTGTATGTCCTTGTGTGAGAATGATTTTTTTGTTGTTGTTGCATATTTAGCTCTTTTTATGTCAAGGCTTTAAAAGTTAAAAATAGGAATCAGGAGTACTTCAGGTTTAAAATGTGTGTGTGTGTGTGTGTGTGTGTGTGTGTGTGTGTGTGTGTGTGTGTGTGTGTTCATCCCTTTACTAACGCTGTTCTGTCACTGTATGTCTCTGCAAATTGGTATCAGAGTCTATGACCTCGTGTTTCACCTGCCTAGACAGTGATTTGAATTGTATGATTCATGATGGACCAAGTCCCTGCATTGCTCCAAAGGCCATCACCTGGACACTGGAGTGTTATGAAGCACATCGGGCAGCAGCAAGGCGGTGGTGAGATTGATTGCTGACAATGCACAAATCAGGAGGGTCCTTTAAAGAATTCATCAAGTTTCATGACAGTTTTGAATAGAATCTCATCTAATTTTCACAGAATATGATATTGTATGAGGTCATTAAAAAATACACCATAGCTTTAGAAACAGTCCATTTGACAGTCAAGTTGAAAAACTGCCACTGAACCAAGCCATCAGAGTAAAATGTTGCTGTTGCTTATATATAATCTCAATGTCTGACCCCAAAACACATTGAACATAAAACTTACAGTACAACTGCCAGTACATCTGGTTAAATGAAAAATACATTTAAATCTAATGTTTTATGTGTTGTGTACAGTTAGAGAGATACTTCAACAAAATTTTTAATTTTTTTAAAAATATGAACAAATGGAGATGCTTTGTTCCCCACTGCGTCACGTCTCTGTGACTCCACAATGTACCAACCATGTTTGTTTAGCTTGAAGCTAATGGTGACTGACTGCTAACAACATGGAGGAAACTGTTCAGAAACACCTTTCTACAAATTCTCAAGTGCATTTTCTGTTTTAATTAAAGTCTTCTTTACTCAGAAATCCATGAACACTGTGATTGGAGCTAAAAACAAAAAGAAACAAAACTATAAGACTTCTGGTTCAACTCTACAGTGAACAAGCAAGAACCAGCAAAGGTAAATTGGTTCAAGTGACTGTGCCAGCGTGGCACTACTGTGAAGAATTTTTAAATGGACATTTTGGATAATTTTTCTGTTGGTGCAGTGGCTGTTGCTAGTTGTCAGTTGCCATTTGCTTTAAGGCAAATACATGACTGTAACTGGCTTTTTTTTCTGGAGTTACAGAGACGTGATCTAGGAGGGCAAAATGTCTTTGTGAACCCAAAACACAGATTTGCCAGAACCTGAAAGGTAAAATACACTCTTTGGGGAGAGAGTCTAAGGTCTAGTTTAGAAAATGTGGCCTAGTTTCAAAAAGTGAAATATTACTCATTAGGGCTTGAACAACAGTCTCCAAACTCAAAGTTTGGAAAAATATATGTCTTGGGTTCAGAAATATTTCCATAATATATCTGTGGTTGGGTTTGCAAAGTGGGCTGTGCCACCAAAAAAATTCCTTCCATGTTTCTATCATTTTAAACTTCTAATTAATCTCATCATAATTCTTTGATGATAAACCTATATTTTAAATTAAACTTAGCACAAAATTAACCTTTTGAACCAATGTCTTTGAGGTTAATTTTCTATATTTGTGTCTTTCTGTGAGTGTAGCTCGGATGTAGGAACCTACACACCCAGTCAGCCACCGTGCATACTTGATTTGTCACCTTTAAAATCTATACCACCCTTTTACAAATGGCCAAGTCCATAAACGTATAGCTTTTCCTCACCCAGAAATCAATTAAAAACAAAAGGATGTATGAAAGATTTTCTTCTGTCTTGAGTATAAAGATACACATTTTTGAGTAAAAGGTCAGGCACAAAATTAAAGTTTGAGCTTTTTATTGATAAGACATTCCCAAAAGATCTTCAAATAAACATGTCTTCTCTGGATATCACCAGGTACTCTAACTGAGAGAAGCTGCGCAATATGAATTTCTAACGCTAACTTCTTTTTTAATGCTTTTCATGCATAATGATTTGAGAACAGATTAATAATCTCATTTGTATGAATCACTCATTATGTTGTTATCCAACATAAACACATATTCTCCTCAATAAGATGATATCCCATGATCACAAGATATCTGTGTAAGAAAATAATGAATTATTATACAAGTCCAGCTTCATTCATTTGAAATTTCTGGATCTCCATGAGAGTAAAATAAAATTATGCCATCTTTTATTTGATCAATGCTCCACAATGCTGGTTTGTGGTGAAGTTTGAAGTTTAAAAAAGCAGAATATACTCATATACGATAGACCTGCCTTGTCAATTGTTCAATTTGTTGATCAAAACAAAACTAATCATCAACTATTTTCCAAATGGATTAATCATTTAAGTCTTTTTCCAAATGTCATACATTTGTGTAAAAGGATTTTCTGTTTTGTTATCATTGGGATTTTGACTGTTGGCTCAACAGAAGACATAATTTGTACAAATCACTTGGGGCTGTGGAAAATGATCTTGCACATTTTTTCAGATTTTCCTGCTATTTTACGGATAATTAATGTACAAATGATTGATCAATTAATCATGAATAAAATCAACAGATTAATTGATGATAAAATAAGTGCAGCTCATACACAATGGGCATTCAATACCAAATTATTCTGAGTTCAAAGAATAACATTTTTAAAAATTTGCCAACTTTTGATAGTCATCAAATACTGTAGTTTATGTAATCATTTCCTCCTATTGTTGCTCATCACATGCTGCCCTTAAATCTCTCTAATGTCATTGAATGAAAGTAAGTTGATCTCCCTCCGTCATTCTATCATCTTTTAGCTCAGCAGTAAAAAGACATGCAGCAATATTTTTTTTCAGAATTTGGTGTGTTTTAACATTTACTGATGAATTAAGTGAGAAAGTAAGAACAATACCAATTCTTAGTTTTTGTAGCATTTTCCTCCCTGGGCTGATGTGATCAAATATGCCTGCTTTTGTTATTTCACTGACTTCTTAAAGGAAATCAGTAAGGATAATATGTTCTGAAGCATGGGAGATTTATTCTATCATGAAACCCTGGGAATTAAAGGCCAATTATGTGCCTCAGTCTTCTGAACACTAGAATGAAAATGCACTGAGGTGTATTCGAAAGATAAATATGAAATATTATGCAAAACTTGCCCAAATTTTAGATACATCTTATCTGAAATAATTTCAAATGTGACTGTTTTTCTCTGCTCAAAAATCTACAAGTGCACATAAACATTTTCAGATGACGTTTTTGGAACTGCTCTGGAAGTCTTCAAATAAGTATCATGGGAATTTGCTCAAATATTAAAACTGCATGCCCCACAAAGCTTCATGCCTTTGGCTGGCATTGGCCATTCACCTCTACAACACTTCTAAAAATGTAAATAATCTGTTTAAATGTTGATATTTTGTGCATGTTAGCATGAAACTATCAGGAATATATGATGAAACATCTACTGCACATTGATAATAATATCTAGAGGAGGTATAATGATGCAAATCTGTCGTATACATACATGTACATCTATCACCCATCTTCATGAACACATACAGTATACACACAAACAGTGCTGCTTACAGGGATGTGAAATATTTGTTTTGACTCATATCTGATATAGGTGCTGGTATAACTTGCATAAAAAGAAGTTCATATGATATTTACATTTTTTGAAAATACCCTTTTTTTAATTCATACAATTATGGAATTCTTTTCCAGCAAAGATCATTCACACTGCAAGTTATGTTGATCGAGAGATAGATACTGTATATCAAATTGACATTTAAAGATGAAGTTCTTTTTAAATGAAACATTTTACCATTCTTTCAGTGTACAAAAGCTAAATTAAAAGTACAAAAAAAGAGCCCAAAATATCCTGTAGTATTGCCAGTTCAAGTATGTAGTCTACGTTTCTGAGAGTGAACAGGAAGGACTTCAACTCCAATTATCAACATACTGCATCGCCTTTGTCAAAATTGTGAGCTTTTACTTCTGTCCTCGCTGCTGTAACACTGAAAGCTAAGCGATTCGTCTGTTCACCATAAAATCATAAGCAACCCAGTCACCCTAACAAACACACACACATACACACACACACATACACACACACACACATACACACACACACACTGGCACGGGACTGTGTTTGTTATGTAAATTCTTTAATTTTATTTACATGTGCAAAGTCCTGTTAGAACAGTCTAGTAAATCCAAAAGAACACATTAACTTCCACTTCAGGAGTGAAAAAAGTCAAGAAGAAGAATGATAAAAACATCTATCCCCTTCCTCAGTTACCCCCAACAAGCCCCATTCCAATAGTGTAAGTGATCCCCCCATTTCTTAAGCAGACAACTATTGTGGTTGGATATACTGTACACATGTTTTGCACATGCGCTTTAAGCTGCTTATATTTTTTTTCAGTCGGGTTTTATGGTCCAATTATATGGACTAAGTCCAGTCACGAGCCTTGAAGTTTTTGTTTTAGTTCCTGTTTTTGTCTCTTGCAGTTTTGTTGAAGTATTTCATGTCACATGTCATATGTCATTCCAATCCAATGTGTCCACTACCACTACAGTTGGCAAATAAATAAACAATTCTGATTCTGATGTATGGACAAGAAATAGGAATTTCAAATAATAATGTTGTGTAAAACCAGAGAAGGTTATAATTTGGAGAGTTGACATACATTTAGCAGCCTAAACCCTTTCAGATGGGCTCTTCTGAAGTCTTGACATCTTGAAAGATCTTATTATTTGAGTCTTGTGGAATAATAAGTCAAGATGTCCTCCAGGCACTTCCCTTTTTGTGGGGTCTTGCTCAAAGGCAGCAAGGAAACAAACTAGAACTGTGCCAAGAAAAATGTTTCATTCATTTTTTTTTGCACCTGGATTTTCTTCATTTACCATGAGATTTAAAACCTTCTTTGCTATCATGAAGTTTACATTTCAGCAAATAAGTGATATTACTTATCAAACACAGACCGAAGAGAAGGAGGTGAACTGTGAGCTTTGGGCAGGAGAAATAACTTCGCTCCAGTTTAAATGTTACATTTCATATGCCTGTAGTCAAATTTACTGAAAATGACTAAAAAGGCATGCAAAAAAGTAAGCTGAAAGCTGTTCTGGATCCATTTGGAGGAACTGAATGATTTTGGTCTCATTTGGAAGGTAATACTCTGAACATCTAGAATCAGTGTAAATGCTACTTGTATTGAACAGAAAAATTCTGACCATGCAGACATGGAAGGTTATCATTCTTAGCTGATTTTTGTTTAAAGATATAGGTGCAGATGAATATAGCTATTGGAGATATTGGCCAGAACACAAGATGAGACCACAGCAGCAAGATCTAAAATTCAGGTTCAGATTTGATTTAGACATCACAGAAAATGAATATTTCAGCCATTAGTATGTCAGACATTAAATGAATCATTATAAATCATTTGGGGAGGTTCCAAACATTTTTTTGTCACATACTTAGGATGAAAAGGCTATAACTTTATCATAGTACATAGTGCCACCACTGGGGTTTACTCACATTCAACATAGTTTACTTTACTGATCTGGATTATTTGTACATCAGACAAAAGACTACAGATGAGCTATGGATTTTGCAGTCTTGTTGGGGTGAGTATAATTGATTAGAATAATTTATTGTTTGACTGCCAATTTTCTGACGAGTGAGCTTATTGTAGCTGCTGTAGTGGTTGTATCTTGATGAGTTTACAGAAATTCTTGCCATGTATAGCATGAATAAGTGGCAGTTTAACTTATTTCCAAGTTGATTTTTGTTGATATTTAAAATGAAAAAGTAACAATTTTGAATCTCAGACAGAGTAAGATATCAAAGAAACATAGGATTACCGGACATCTCCTCAAACTGCAATAGAGTTCTAGAATAATGCTCCATGCTAATTCAGTAACATGAACAATGATATATGTAATGTACCCCACACCAACTTATTGTGTATATTAACTTAGGTGAAAAAATACTTGAGCAGAGAAAAAATGCAAGAAAAATGTCTCATGTCAATTTTGACATTTTTGAAATTTGTTACCTTGGAAAAGCTGAGGGCCACAAACATGTTGTGATGATCAATCAATGAATTTCTTTTGGTCTGAGATAATGGTATTGTATAACGGTTTCATGCATCAACCTTTTTTGCAATGATTTGGTGATCATCTTTTTGGTATTTTATGGGTTCTGATATGGTGAACAAAGTAATGGGTCTGTATAAATTCTGGAAATGAAGACACAACCTTTTTTGATATTGGTTCTTTTGGGCCGAAGAGACAATAAATTTCAGCTATTTAGCTCTGTTGCACATCTTTACTCCAAAGTTCATGCAACTCCAAAATATTTATCTGCCCAGACTCCTTGCTACTTGTTGATTTCCTCATATTGTGTTTTCACACTAAACACAGGTCCAAAAAGTTAGTTAAAATTTCCTGAAATACTTGGTGTTGTATATTTAGTTTCATATGTTTTGCTCCAGGTGAGGATGTACAAGAAGGATACAACTGTTCCATGAGTAGCAGCCAAAATACAGATGTAGAAGAAGTATGAGAGAAGGAGAAAAAGATGCACAGGAGAAGATTTATGTTATATATATATATATATATATATATATATATATATATATATATATATATATATATATATATATATATATATATATATATATCGTACATTTTTTACCTAAAGAAAAAAAATAATTAAAGTGTTACAATAAAAGTACATGGTTTGATCTGTCTAGATGATTATTCCTGAAGCATCAGTGTAGCTGTAGTTGTAGCTGCTGTAGGTGGACTTACTCTGAAAAACTTTACAGATTTCTACTCATCTATTTGGGACATGACAGAGGAAAAGAGAAATGCACAAATGTGTTCCCAGTGAAATGTTTTATTTGTGGGATGATATTGGATCATTTGAAAAGTTATCCAAATAAAAGGCTGTGAGAGGTTTAGAGGTAATAATCACTATTTGGCAATTCCGATTATATGCTGCTTTTTGTAAGGTTAATATAAGAAAATTTTCATATTCTACTACATTATTACAGACTATCAACATTAAATTCTGCAGTCCTCTGTTGTCAAATAAACTACGAGTAGTAGTGGTTTCCTAATAGGAAATAGTATCGTTAGAGTGACTGTTTAAGGCAAGAGGTGAGATGGACAGGGAATGGGGGAGGGTTGGAGAGATGGTGGTGTGTGTCTTAGAAGAAGGGATGGAGGGAGTAAATCCTTTTCTTCATCATTACCTCGTCTCTGCCACTGCCCTCACCTTAATTAGTCTCAGAGCAGCTCGCCCGGCCAGAAGTCTGCCTCATCCCTCCATCCATCCCTCCTCCACCACCTCCAACAACAACCCTCCCTCCTCCTCCCTTTTCACCTCCTTCTCTTTCTTCATCTGCTCTCTCTCTCTCCCTCTTTCTCCTCCAGCGATTTCCACACTTCCTGTGTCTCTCTTGTGTTTTGCTTCATCTTCGTCTCGGTGGAAATTGACTGAAATACCAAACCCCTAACCCTGCAATATCAACAGCTGTGCAGCTATGTACACACGACACAAAGAGTTTAATGTTGGTAAATACCACACACACACACACACACACACACACACACACACACACCGAACACAACACACACACATACGCACACACACGTGGCTGCTCCGGGCTTGGCAGCTATAAATACAGAGGATTGCAAAGAGGAGGAAAGTCAGTTAAAAAGTTAAGTGGGGAAAAAAGCGGCGAAGTGAGATTGACACCCCTACGTCTCCTCTCTCTAGAGGCTAAATTAGGAGATCCACGGCTCTACACACACACACACACACACACACACACACACACACACACACACTGACAGGCAACCACCTCTTGAGATACTCCACGTTCGCACCAACTAACGCAGTTTTGTCAGTAGAGCAAGTATATGTGTGTGTATGTGCGTGCATGTGTGTGTGTGTGTGTGTGTATGTATGTGTGTGTGTGAGTGTGTGTTTGAGAGAGCACATCATGTCTCCTGTTCCGCCACAGTCAGCCACTGGAGGCCAAGGAGTGTGACTGTTTCCCCTCCGTGGCTGAATGCTGATGGCCACTGGTTCATTAATATGGTAGAGATACTGGACAATAAAACCTAATATTCTGACATTCAATCAGACTATTGTCAGTATTGATATATTATAGTGCTCCAACCTGTATTGATCATATCTATACCTGATGAAAGCTCATCAAGTTCTGTCAGTCAAATCACAAAAGATGGGAAATTAGTGGCTCTGCAATTTGGTGCTATGGGTAGCAGGTAATAAACAAAAGAAAACTTGATTTTATTCTTATGAATTACTACAAGGTTATGAAAATATTACTGCAACAAAGTAACAAAAATAAGCCTACCATAGAGTGACAAAAAAAGTCCTAAAACGTATAGATATGTTAGCATTTTTGAATGTCGCGTCGTTGTTGCATCCTTTGTCTCAAACTCAGTGGGATGTTTGAATTTGTTCACGATATAAATGCCTAGAAGTCTGTGGTTTAGACTAGTGGTAGATTTCTTAACTTTTTGTTCTATCGCATAAAATATGTCAGTAAGTACATCTGCCTCAAAAACAGTTTGTCGGGAGTGACCGACATTAAACATCATCACAATGAAAAAAGAGCAAAGCTAGCTGTGGTGACACTGAAGCAATTCATGCTGTGAAGTATTTATTCTTTATATGTTATGGTTGTGTGATGCTTCAAAAATCCTAAAAGTGATGTTCATTTGTTGAGATTGTCTTGCTGAACAATCAAATGCAAATCTCATTTTATTTTCTGAAAAGCATCCAGAAACCAAGAATAAAAATCCCTTTGGCTTTTGGTCAAGAGGACCAACTGAGATGAACTAGATAGCTACTTGCAACCTATATACTGAAAATTGTGAGATTTGACTAAGATAGGAATTTTTACAATGAGACATGTTTGCTTGGTTCATCATGGGAATAGTCGTTAAGATGAACAACAATGTTTTGTACACTAACTGCCAAAAATATATCATAAAACTTAAATTGGAATTCAAATACCCACCACTATTCAGTGTTCATTTTTCATTTCATTTTTTATGACTCATTTACCTTAGATTAAGAAAATGACACTTAATGTTGATTCCAATGTGCACAGCATTTCATCTAAAATGGAAGCCGGCTGCAGCTGTTAGCTTTTTTGAAGGTTTGAGGATCCAGTGTAAATAAAAGATCTTGACAAATGTTTTGTTTAATTATTAATTATTTGCACATTGATGTTCAGTGTGAAAAATGTAATTTACTTGTGCATAAATCAATCAATAAAAATGATAATACGGTAACTATAAAGTTTCAAAAGTAGAAAATGTTGTCCTGAGACGCAACAGCTCAACTTGGGCTTGAACACATAAAATAATGGGAAAAAAATATAAGAACTCACTTAAAAAAAGGCAGGGAAATTGTGAGATTCGTCTTCTTCTTATTACTACTAAAACTACTACTACGACTACAACTACTACTGCTACAACTACTTCTACTACGACTACTACTACTACTACTAATAATAATAATCATCATCATCATCATCATTACCAAACTTTTTGTTTGGAGCACTTCTCAAGATTAAGTTTAAGAGCAAGTGTCATACTCAAACTGATTAAAATTCAAATCATTTCATACGAAAATAAATTAAATGTTGATACATTAAATAAAAACATGTAAAATCGGGCAAATTCAATGTTGTTAAAACACATAAGCGATTATCTCATAAAGGGCAGAGCCAATCAAAGATTTTCTTCTGTTGACTGTCCATTATTCATAATTACCCCCCTACATTACGAAGTACTGTCAGATTAAAACTCCAGGGGGTGCTGTTGACATAAGAGTTGCTCCAGATATGAGCTGTGATCCTGCTGCTGCTTCTACAGGCCAGTAGATGGCGTTCAGGCTCTTTACTGACTCAACCCAGGGCGAATAAGACTGACTGACATTACTCTGCCTGTCTGTCTCATTTGGGTATTTCACTTGTCAGAAGTTGCCATTTATGAAACTTTACCAACCTCTTAAATAACTACATTTATAATAATCAGGAGGTAAGTATGATCTCACAACAGTGAGTAGTATGAACAGCTCCTACTCTGAATAATTGCAACAAAATGTTAACAGAAATATACATTTTTTTGCATGCCAATTGCTGTGAATTCTGTGATGGGAAACATGCTCAGCGATGATAGAGTGAAACAGTCATTATTTTTAAAAGACACATACATTTTTTTCTGGGAAATATAGATGGTTTGTTATTTAAAAGCCTGGTAACAGCCTTTATCCAGCTCTTGTTATGTGTACTATATATCTGTATATTAGACGATCAGTGTAACCCAACATGTACAGTATGATAATGCATCTGTGTCAATGTGTGTGCATGTGTATGCATCCGTGTGTGTGTTTGTGTGTGAGCATGTGTGTGTTGGTGTGTGTGTGTGCGTGCGTGCACACGCATATACATGTCATCTTTTAAAGTGATAAAAGTGAGGGAAGGGAAGTAAGAAAAGACAGTCTATGTCTTACATCTGGCTGGAAAGGAGTCTTGAAGTATTACACACACACACACACACATACACACACACACACACACAGACAGTAGCTATTCAGCCCATTCTTGCGTAAATCACTTGGCCTCAGGGCTCTCTTAACCCTTTCTCTGTGTGAGTGAGTGTATGTGTCTTAGATGTTGATGCTGGTGGACAGTCTAACTGGCTGCCGTGATGATGCTGCATTTAAGCTCCCACTAATGCAGCATCCAGCACTGGTATTGAATAATGCTTTTCTTTTTTATGTGTGTGTAGAAATGTAACATGACTTGTAACTTAAAACACTACTGTGCATCATCACTTGCCAGCTAAAAGGAAACTGCAGCTTGATTTCATTTATTTGTTGTAATGATACTGGGTATTAAAAACATAAGTCTTCTTTGGTTAAATCAGGAATTTCTCAAATGAGTCTATGGGGGTATGTTTAAGGATAGGGAAACACATTTTTTTGTAGTAGGTGTGAAAAATTGATCAAAAATGTGAAATGTCTTTTAAGGAGAAAAGAGGAGAGGAGAAAAAGTATCACCGCGTCAATTTTCTGTAAACATGCTTTTGTCATTCAGTAAGTGTGTTTTGACGAAACTTAATAAAATTTTGTTGACCAAGTTGAATAAGTAAATTCAATTAGTGTATCAATTTTTGAGTGAAAAATATTCTGAAAATCTCTCATTAGTTATAAAAAAGTGCATTTCATAATAGCTGAACAATGATCAAAAGTTTTTTTTCAAACAATATTTTTCAAAAAAGTCTGTAGAATATATAGTCTTTATTTACAATAAAACTTTGGAAAAAATTAGAGGTGCTGGGCCTGTTTGTATATTTAAATACAGTACAGTACATTAATATATGCAAAGTTGATGAAATCATTGTCATAAGAAAATATAATATATTGCACTAATGACAGCAGTATAGATTGCACAACTCACTTATCTATATCTTTATGTGAATAATGAGTGATATGTTTTTCTTGATGTGCAAAAGACCCATTTGTGAAATAGTTACATTTAATCTCAATTATCTTTTAAAAACTATTTGTTTTCTTGTGATTTTAAGATTTTGTGTCTGAAAACTAAAAAGCCATTTAAACTTCTCATGTTCTCTTGGTGAAACAAGTATACTTTCAAACTTTGAAAGGCTTCAACTCCAATTACATGAAGTGTTAAAGTATCTTAAACACTCTGATTTGACATGAAAGTCCTGTGAAACAATTAGTAACAGGTTGTGTGAGTGTGCGCTGGAAGCAAACAAAACTCTTGTCAGTCTGAGGTGTGATATATTTGCTTTTGGCAGAGATTTTATATAAAGGGAGAGAAAAGTACAGTTTTATTTGAAAAAAACACAAACAAACACACACACACTCGCGCGCACACACACAGACTCACACACACACTTGATTATCAGCACGTTGTCTCAGGCTCGCTGAACCCCCGTAATGCTCCTATTAGCAGCTTCAGTTAAAATGGCATTTCATCAGGCAGCTGACAAGTGAATTATCTCTGCCGTTTTCCTCGCCGTTTCCCTGCCTCTCTCTCTCTCCCTCTGTCTGTCTGCCTCGGTCTCCCACTCTCCCCCCGGCTCAGTGACAGTAGCCTTAGGCCTGAGATAAAGAGGAGGCGCGCGACGCTTGGCGCTCTCACACACACTCTGCAGAACTGAAGTGACATCCTGTCAAAACAATAGTTTACTACAACAGGAACTTGTGTGTTCTGTCAGACAGAGGCTGAACTTCAACTTTGGGACATATAGATCCCTCTTTCATATTGATCCCCACCCCCCCCCCCACACACACACACACACACTTGTGTGTATGTGTGCCTGTGTGCACATACATTTCATTTTAGCCAGTGTACTTGGATCACAGCCCAGAACGCGTGTGTGTGTGTGTGTGTTTGTGTGTGTGTGTGTGTGTGTGTGTGTGTGTGTGTGTGTGTGTGTGTGTGTGTGTGTGTGTGTGTGTGTGTGTGGGTGTGTGTAGTTAAAAACTCAGAGGACAGTTTAGATTTTGCTCATCATACAAGCCTCTGTAGTGCTCCGGGGAGAAATTGCCATCGTTGACAAATCTCCTCCAGAACTCACTGGCACTGGTGAGGATTTCTCTGCTGTGTGTTTAAAAGATACTATTCCTCTCTCTTCCTGAGAAATACGACTTCCCTTCTCAGTAGTGTAGTTGCAGATATGCAGGTGTGTGTGAGAAACAGACCAACAAGTTCCAACCTTTCAGCTTGTGACCCCAGTTGCATAAACTGGGTGTCTTCTTCCTAATTTTATTTCAAACTTAAGCCATTAACAAGTGAATCCAGGATTTTGTAGTGATGAAAACTAATTTCTCGATGTTTACTATTTTCTCCTTCTGTTAACCATCTCACAACTATTCAGAGTGACACTGGCCTCTCTAAAAAAGTTGGAAAGCACTTTAAGGACTTACTTTATTAAATTCTGTTTTTTTTCACTCAAACTGACTGTACCCGTATCAATAAAGATGATGATCATTGGTCATTTATTACAGTCCTAGATGGGAAACTTGGTGATCAGTAAGGACTACTGTATAAGTTAAAGCATAACAAACAACACCTCAAAAGACAGAGAGCAAAGCAAAAAATACAAAATGTTTCCTGCACACGTAACACACATTAAAACTATAGAGCAACCTCTAACAGCCTGAAAGTACATTTGCATGTGGGAAATGTACGTTTACATGAAAAACAGTTACAATTTTACACAACAAAAAACAAATAAAAACACCAGCTACAGGTTTGGACAATAGCAATGCCCCTGCATGAACATGTTGTATTTTACTTTTTAAAGGACAGAATTCTCAATTTTGAACTTGTTTCTGTTCTACATGTGGGCTTAATTGTCAACTAGATTATTGGTAACTTCTGGAGACAGATGAACATCCACCAGGGGGACCTCTAGAACAGGGTGGTGGAAACAGAGAGGGTGCCCTAGAAGACGACCTCTGGGTACTGCTCTAGTCCCTCCATAGGTATTAAATCTTGAGAAAATCACAGGGAAATCTTTAGTTGCAGCTCATTACTTCTTCCCTTTCATTTTGTATGTTTTAATCATTTATCAAATAAACTGCTAAAAGTCATTTAAAAAATATTTTTAAATTTTAAGACATTTTAAGAAAAGAATAACAATGACAGCAAAAATATACATAACCAAAGCAAAAATGAGACAAGATCTATACACACTGCTACTGAAACCAATAAGAATGATGGTTTAAAAAAACCAAAACATTTGTTTATGTGTGTGCATGTTTGTTTGTTTTAGAGTTGCTGATGATTGTTTTTTTCTCCTCTCCATTGTTAAATAATTAAGATTACCATTGTGATTTTTTAAATTTAACCCCCCAAACATTGAAATAGACATAAATAAAGAGAAAAAACTAGGCTCTTAATTGATGTGCACTGGCTTATGTAAAATATATCTGATAGTAAGTGCATCATTTTATCATCAAGGGCACAGTCAAAATGGTTTAAGAGGTATTTAAACATGGGCTCTATTTGATATGTATTTATATACATTAAAATGTGTAGACATGTATGCCATAACCAAAGCCAGTTATACTGAGTGAACTCTGAGAGGAAAAGTAACTGCTGCATTTACATTAAGGCTGCATTTACATAAAATATCTAGTGTTTATATACTGAACTACCTGAATATGATGCCTTGAACTACACATTTAATTCCTTGTGTTTCCAACCATGTGCCATCTTCATCCACACGCTGACATGTCCTGGAAGCAGAGGCAGCAGCAGCAGCAGCCACAACATCTCGGCTGGTGGTGAGTTCAGGGACGACACAGTTTGTTGCTTCCTCTTCCTCAGCGGTTCTACTTTGTCACCTAATCACAAGAGAAGTTTGAACACTCACATTGGAGCTGCTCTGTTCAACAACAATAGGAGGATGTGGATTTGGTAGGCTATGTATGTGTGTGTGTGTGTGTGTGTGTGTGTGTGTGTGTGTGTGTGTGGTGAAACCACAAATACACACACTTAAAAAGTGAGCACAAAGGAAGACCCCCACACATGGACAGACAGGACCAGACAGAGAGACGGACACATGGATCCATGGATCCATATATAATATATTCCTGTGTGTGTATGTACACACAGGCGCAAGTGTAAGATGTGTGGAATGTGTGTGTGTGTGTGTGTGTGTGTGCGCGCGCTACCTGGCCAGCAGTGGTAACAGGCTCTGAGGCCTTTAATGGGATTTAGCCCGAGGCTGTTTTATTAAGATGTCGGCTTTCCCTGCTGCCTCTGCAGCTGACACCATTCCCCACTGATACCCCCACCACCGACCCTCGCCCCCCACCGCACACCAGCCTCCAAGTGGCCCCTCCTCCCCCACCACACCCAGCTTTCACCCCACACAAATCCCCTCAACTGTCACCCTCCTCCCAGCCCGATGCCCCTTCTTCCACACGGTTCTACCTCATTTAATGACCCTTCCATCACCAAATACCCCTACCTCACCTCATCCCCCATTCAATGTTCTCCTGGGTCACTGCTGTTTTATTCATCTTATTTCTTTTGTTTGAACTACAGAGAAGAGTTGAAGCATATTGTCATTATGGAGTGATTAGTCAATGGATTGAAGTTGATGTTTACCAAGAGACTGAATTGCTCTTTTTCAAATTTGACAATGAAAAGAAATGCCTCTCAGCCTGGCAAGTTTCACCATAACATGTCTCTTAGGCTGACAACAACTGTGGTTAAGTTCAGAAGACTCAAATGTGCCATGAAGAATTAACCAATGGAATGAGAAGGAGACAGTTTTGTTACCAAAAGTAATTCTTTTCATCTATTACAAAATGATGGGAGGACACTTTAATGTAAGAAAAATTGTAAAATGGAGGAGCAAAGGCAAAAGAGCAGTTTTGAAAGGCATAATTACCGTCATCATAGAAGGAACACTTTTGCAGTAAAGCGTCAAATCTGATGGTTGAAATTGGAGAAGAATGCATGCTTGAGTTGGAATTGGCACTGCAATTCTACTCCTCCTATGTATAAACAACATACAAAACCAACATACTGAAATAGCACATAAGCACCATGTTATAAAGTCATACAATAAAGATGCTTTATTATATTTTATCATGTCACAATGCCATATTGAGGCTAAGACGAGGCACAAAAATGTGTTAGGAAAAAAACAGGGTTTGATTCCACTTGAGCACTGTTGGTTAGGATTAGGTAAAGGGGCAGATGCAATATTCCTGATGGAGTGCTACAAGGGAGAGCAAGCATCATTAGCCTTCCTTATAAACGAGGCAGGGTCAAAACATAACTAACAAAAATAATGTTCAGATGTCCTCATTACTTTTAAGTGCCCCTTGAAAAAACTTCTGCTCTCATTTGTTGTGTTTTCACATTTGGGACATCATTTAAGGTCAAACAAACAGATCAGTTTTCTTTAGTTGCTTGAGAAATTTGCAGTGTGCTGATCCAGTATGAATCTCTCTAGGAGGTGTAAAGTGTGTATTACCCATACAGTCTCACTGTGTACTTTCTGTCCATGGTGTATCAGCTATGATGCTGACATGATGAATTGATTATTTGATCAACCAAAAAGTATTCATTATTTTTCACAGATCATACAAAAAGTATACAAAATGTCTTGGTTAGATACCATGTGGGGCTCAGAGGTGGCGTGGCAGTCTAGCAACCGAAGGGTTGCTCGTTTCGATCCTCAATTCCCCTGTTGACCATGTCAAAGTATTCTTTAGAAAGATACTGAACCCTTAATTGTTCCTGATGGCCCTGCAATGGACTGGCAACCCATCCAGTGTACATCCTGCCTCTCGCCATATGCCAGCTGCGATAGGCTCCAGCCTCCCTGCGACCCTTAATGGATAAACAGTAAAGAAAATGGATGGATCTCTGAAAACCTTATTAAACCTTAAATGACAAAATAATGATTAAAAAGATGATGATGAATGTAATCATTTTACTGCAGTGTTGCTTTCTTTTTTTCCTATTGTTTAAGGTGTGATAAATTGAAATTGATTGTGGTACTGTTTACATAGACATTATCTCCAGTTCAATCCTTATCAGGTGGTTATTCAAATCATAGAATATCATGGTACTTTTTGGGGGGGTTTTACCATGTGATGTGGCACAGTTTGTGTAACAGAAAATAATATGACATTCACACTGATTGTATCTCTATTGCTTGCCTGTATTTTTAATTTTTGCACTGTGGGTTCTGACATTCATTTTTTTCTTCATGCCAAATTGATTCATGGTTTCATCGGTCTAACAACATTTCCACTACTATTACACTTCCCCTTGAAACACTTAGCCCTGATCCTTCCCCCTAAACAGAGCCGACAGCATGACTCTGTCTTCCCTGGGCCCTGGACCTCTAGGCACTTCCCCTGACTACTGCCCCCAAGGTACTTACTTCCTGTGCCCCATACCCCCCAGGTCCCACCCCCCAGGCATTGGTGCTATACACAAAGAACATTGAAGATAAGGCTTTGTACTTGCTTGTACAGCTGATGTAGTTCCACAAATATGCGCTAGTGTTTAGGCTATTGATGAATGTGATGATGATGATGAAGACCTTGCATAATGCCGGGAATCCTTCCACCCATATGTACTGGAGTATCTCTTTGTCTGGATGGATGGTTGCTCTGAGGGAGTTTTGGTGCATGCCAGGAGCACAGGAGCGTGTGTTTTGCAGTGCCTGTTAGTGTGTGTCTTGTGTTTATGAATGTGTTTTCTTCTGGACGGTCTTGAGTGCTTTTGCTGTTTTTCCCTGGCAGGCTGTTCTGATTGGCTGGCCCTGGGGAAAGGAGATATCATGTTTAGCCCCAAACCAACATGCATCCCTCATCCACCATCCACCACTGCCACAATTGTGTGTCTGTGTGTGCTTGCAAGTGCGTGTGTGTGAGAGAAAGGGTGCAAGGAAGAGTCAGAGGGAGGTCTGTGCGTTCAGGCGATCACACACTCTGCTCTTTCTGCTAAAGTGCTTCTCGTCTCCTCTGCGAAGGCTGATGAGGTATGACATCACAGCACTTTGTTTTATCTTTTAAAGATGAGCAGGGAGCCCTTCACTTCCCCTTAATGAGGTTGAGGTGCCCACAGAATATATGGAAAGTGTGTGTGTGTGTGTGTGTGTGTGTGTGTGTGTGTGTGTGTGTGTGCGTGTGCGTGCGTGCGTGCGCTTGCTCACCTTCCTGCTTCTAATGTTTTTTCGTGTGAGCAACGTGCATAGGTGTGGGTGTGCTTCTGGTTTTCTGCACACTCTCGCTAACACCCATTTTACCCATAACTCCTGGCGTTTCCTGTCCTGAAGCCATGTGTCAGACCTCATTGGCTACTGCATCAATAACACTGCACTCAGTCAGCTCCCAACACCACATCCTACCAGCAATATATCTAATACCACTGCTTAGACCCATAATCTCCTCCTTTTCATTTCTACAGAGGTGCGGATTGGGGTTGACTTGGGTTTTGTTTACATGCTTCCTCTCCGTGTTGATCAATGAGGATTGATGCTTTTTGTTGATCCATTTTAAATGCACTTACACACATTCATGTAAAAACAGTTTGACAATCATTGAAACTATGTCAGTCATATCCACAATTACATTAATGATGAATAAAAAGTTATTATGATTAAACTTTATGTAGGCATTTTTCATCTTGTATAAACATTAAAATATTAAAGCATTTTTAATATGATAAGAAAATAATTAAAAAATATCAGTTACTGTAATGTCAAACTTAAATATTTTGGTCTTTGCAAGATTTAAAAACATTCACCAATACATTTAGAAAACTTGAACTCATTTCCATTTATACAAAAATCACTTTTTCTGAAGACGTTACAAAGTTAAATTGTGTGATAATTTGTATGATCCTGTGTAACTTTTAGAAAGTCAGTGTTTACCTATTCAGTCAAAAAATATATTGTGTATTTAACCAAGTGCCTCATAGCTGGAGTAAATCAGATTTTGATGATGTTTTACTGTCACATTTTGTAAATTTTAATTTGATTCAGAAGTTTTTGCTGTTCTGTGGCTACATTCAGTTTTTATCAATACTGAATGGTGCATGCATTCATATTTACTGTATCTCCTAATTTGTTATTTAAAATAAAATAAATAAGCAGGGCGGCTGTTTACAACAGGATGATGCAGAGTTTTCACAAATGGATTCAAAATATGTCCAGGACTTAACAATGAAAGCATCTTGTATAATATTCCCCTATGAATATATTCCTGTTGCGATAGAATCTACTGGTACTCCTAAGGAGGGCTGATGATGGAATAAAAAAAAAAAAAAGTTTAACCACACATGTATTATGAAACTGCATATAAATACACATATATTTACATATACATTAAATAGACATAATATAAAAGAGAGAACGATATAATAGTACATTAAACTAAAGTGCTGTTAAAGGGCATTACATATACATCTATTGGATTTAACAAAATCAGTTGGACATTTCAGACTGAATTAAATCAAGACTAAAAAGGTAGGAGTGAAAATTTCATTTAAATAATGTAATAGTAGGATTTAGTCTCAAAAGTGAGACATAGAAGATATTCTGAAGCTCACACTGACAGGAAGAGTTCCTGTGAGGGTGACCTATGTGACCTGAGGGCAGAATATCGAATCAGCAGATCACTATATTATTGTGGAGCTCATCCATTAAGGTATTTAAAAAAAAATTTTTAAAAAATCAATTACAAATTCCACAGCTGATGTAAATCTGATTTTGAGTGATGTGCTTCTTGTCTTTGTTACAGATAAACATTTAGCAGCTTTATTTTGAAGTATAGAATTACACATTGAAAGGTTGAGAATAGCAAGTCACACCCACTAGTGAAGCAAGAGAGAGAGATTTTTGTTTCTTGAGCCATGAGTTTGCCAGTTTGTCTCTCTTGCTGCTTATTTTTGTTTTCAACATTGATCTCATTTTGTAAGTGGCAATCAACACAAAACATGAAGAAATTGTGAACTCAATCTTTCAACTGTCACAAAAGTGTCAAGACATATACACAGCATATCCATCAATAGATAAGCTACAAGTATGACATTATGAGGCAGAGATTAGGTCCAAACAGCTCTTGTTTATAATCCTCATGGGAAGCTGCTTTATCCTGGCTTCCCCGATGTGTGTGCCATGTTGCCAGACGTGGTGATAGCTGGCTAATGTCGCTGTGTGTGCAATTAACTAGAGTTAGCCATCATTAGCCTTCGCGCACCAACGCAGCAGCAGACAGCAATTAACCCACTAATCCGACTAATCCGGCTAATCCACTAATGGAGCTAATCTGACTGGAAAGAGAGAGTTTTCAATAGGCTATATCTGGGAACACACACACGTACTACATGCATGCATGATTCTCTCACTTGGTGCCTTTTTTTAACAAATTTACCCACAGTTGCTGAGACACACATTTACTGTAAATCTGGGTTAAATCCAGTGTGTCCACCAGCAGTGAATTAGAGGGACAGCTTCGTCTCCAGGAAATCTGGCCCACAGCCATTAATCTGCCCGGGGCCGCTGTCACACTCTGACCACAGAGAGAGAGTGAGGAACCAGTGAATAATAAGGAATGAGAGGGAGGCTGCTGGAGATAAGAAAAGTCTCAGCTAATTTAAGTTTAAAGCTGGGTCCCAGTTTTTTAAACAAATGGCAAAACATTAGTCTGATACCCATTTACTCATTCAGCACTAAGCCGGGAGACACGGTGCTTGACAGCAGCTAAAATGCTGTGATTTGGCTTCTGATACTTTAAAAACCTGCAGAAATAATCAGTCTTTCTTGTCTGTTAGAACAGTCATGCTCATTGCACTCATGTGTGAGTCTCAGCAGGATTATGTAGAATTTAGTGGAGGTATGTGGCACGGGCCAGATTCATGTAACCTTTTGAAGACCCATACTCTGTAGTAGTAGTAGTTTTTATATTTAAAGACCACATTGGAAAAATAAAAATGTTATCTTTATTTTCAGCACAATATCACTGATAGCCCTAACCCCCCCCCCCCCACACACACACACACACACACACAAAATGGATATATGTTTCGCTCTGTCAATACAATTAATGATGTGATACAGGCATGCTATTGGGACTATGCTGGATGGTTAGATGATTAAAAATAGTTGATACCAATGCATCAACATATTATTTTATACATATAGTGTATATGTTGTCGTAGTAATGTTGGACCTCTTGAAAAACTGTCATAAAAAGAAAGACAGTTACGCAAACTAGGCTAGTTGAGCCAGTTAGCTGTAAGCTATTGCCAAATATAATAAATGGTGATGAAGACCACCACCTTTTTTACTTGTATGTACCACAGAATACTTTACCACATAGCATCATATAAATTAAATCCATAAATATCTAACAGATAATAACAGAAAGTGGAAAAAATGAAAACATATTAGTAAAGGCAGATCACACAAACTCAGTCTACTTTGACATGACACGTTTTGATGGGGTACAATACCATACAACTCATTACAATGCAATATGTTACCATATATGTTACCATACAATACGATATGTTACCTTATGATATACTTCCTTACAAGACAATTTAACATTTTACATTACGATACAAAAGAGTAGACAGTAGAACATAAAGTACGAAAAAAAACGCATCTTAAAGTAGAAAGTTGAGAGCCCAGCAACATACACAAGCAAGTGGCTATCATTAGGATAGACACTATTTACATACACACATTCACAATTACTGTGCAGAAAATGTCTTTATTTGAATAAACTTACATAATTTTGGTCAAATGCTGGCATTTGTTAATTTTCATGTGCCCCCCAAAAAAGCTAATTGTTGCTTAGGACTGCGCACACCCCTGGTGTCACTAACACATTAGCCTTGACATGCATTGGAACAGCAATGGGAAACGCTCAGGAAAGAGTGGAGGTGTCAGCAATAAAAAGTCACTCAACTGACTATCACCATCAAAACATCAGAGGAACATGACCCTGATAGACATTCAGTCATAAAAAGTGATAGAAAACAAGAATTCTCTCTTAGATTGAGACCAACAACCAAAATTTGGTCTAATAATTTATTTTTAGGGCATGATCATGTTTAATTATCGTGATCAGATAATTTATTTTTTCTCGTCAAATCATCTTGTATGGAAGCATGCTCACTCACATTGTAGAAAGGTATATAGAAATATGAAAACAATGACAGTGAATGTAACACAGTCCTAAATGTAACCAGGAATACAAGCTTCATCATTCTTTTACCCGGACGGTCCAATTTGAAAATGTCACCTTGTAACCCAAGACTTGAGGTAAATTGGATGCTGAATAATCCACGAAGCAGCGACATCTTTTCCCTCATATTTTTTAATTAATTCTCAGTGGAGTTGTGGCAAATAACATGTGAACTCTCATTGCATTAGAAGAAACATAGCGGGAAACACTTGGTTTGAAATCCTGGAAAGGTAAAGGGTAGAAAGGGGGCTTTCTTTCCATTCCTTTCCTCCTCTGTCTTTCCTCTGGTTTAATTGTGGCAATATAACTTTGCAGTTGTTGAAGTAGCTAAGAGACATTTTGAAAGGGCGGCTGAAGAAAGATGGAGGTCGCACGTCTGTCTTTGCCTTCAAACACTGACCTTGACTGCTAATGATGCTAACTGGGCTAATGACAGCTCTTTCTCTCTTTCTGCGAATGTGTGTGTGTGTGTGAGAGAGAGAGAGAGAGAGAGAGAGAGAGCGAGAGAGAGAGAGAGAGAGAAAGAGACAGGGAGCAAGTGGGTGTGTATGTGCATTAATCTGTGTGTAAGCGGGAGTATGTGAGAGTACCATAATCAGTGCCGCTAACGCTAATGAGCTAGCCCTTTGAAGAGAACCGCCTGGCGAGGGCCCCACTCCTGCCAACTCATTAGCTGACCTGAGGAGTGCCTGATTAGAATGCTTTTGATGAAAATTTCAAGGATTTTTCTTTCAAAAAAAAAAAAAGACAGAAAAAAACTTAAAAATTTTGTCA
>NC_141339.1:8616176-8683676 GCF_037954235.1 Aulostomus chinensis | reverse complement strand
GGTGCCAGATGTAGGGAGTAGGAAGAAGTGGAAGAGCCGTACAAGAAAGTAAACTACACCTGTGTAGTTGAGACCAAAGTTGGAAGATGGTTGGATGAGTCCTTATACAATCATATTGTCATGCATGTCATCATGTATGCTGGTGTTGTGGGTAGTGTGATCTCATCAATTTGTAACTCTGTTGACTAAATTATTCCTTTAGACATTGCTGACAATGAGAATGACTGTTAGTCAGCCTTTATATTGGACTACATGGCAATGAAAATCCTGCAATGCTGCATGTGTCCCTGAAATGTCCTTGTGGTTTATCAATTATACAGTTTGACCTTGTTCTTATCATTGGATGTCTGTACAGCTCACAAGTGTGTGTGTGTGTGTATGTGTGTGTGTGTGTGTGTGTGTGTGTGTGTGTGTGTGTTGTTGCTGAGTGCCTTTTAGTTTTTGTCTTTGGTTTTAGGTTGAAGATCTGATTACAAATTCTGGTCACTGTCTCCCCGACCTCTTTGTATGTGTAAGTGTGTGTTTTGGAGGATGGACTGTGCATATCATATCCATTGCCCAAATTGATTCTTTAGGTTGGCTAAGGAGAACAGTAGCTAATTGAATAGATGAATAATATATTTTTGAATAATACATGAATGTTTTGTTCTGATGTCTCAACAACAGAAAGGAATTACCTCTCAGGTGGGATGAACTGTGTGTGCATACAGTCTCATTAACTTTACTGCATTACCATACAAGATACATACGATATGATGTGATCAATGCTATTGATGGGAACCAGTCTGATGGAGAGACAGTGTACTAACCACTGCAGGTAGAGGAGATATTTTTGAAAGAAAGCACACACACACACAAACACAAACAACACACAGCACTGCACTGACCTGCAGCTGCAGTTTTGCATGCTGTGCAAAACTATGCTAATCAGAATAAAACTCTCATGCCTTTGGGCATGCTAACCAATCTGAATGGGTGCATATGGTCCTCAGGATGCTTTCATCTCCTGACTCCGGACTCTTGTCTTCTTCTTTGGTGCTGCCAATGCACCACAGACTCTGGCCATCCACTGCCAGCTGTTCATCAATAAGACATAGCTCTGCATACCTCACTGACCACAGCAACCTTTTCATGTATGTGTTACACACGCACACACACACACATACACAAAAACACTATTCATTGTTATAGAGGGGCCCGTCCCAGGTGGTGCTGATTACATTTTCATGGATGTCCTCAGGGCGAAACACTTAAGGGTTAACCAGTATCCTCCGACAGAATTAAAAGGAATTAAAGGTCTACCATACACATCCCTCTGTTCTCACTTTGCTACTATGTTCATAGTAGTAAATGAGTGACCAGCATAATGTCATTAGCAAATGGAAAACCTACATAATTGTTGACGGCCTTTGTAGAGTATAAAATGGGAAACAATATTTTTCTGACTTAAGTTCAGTTGTTGATCTGGAAGTGTGTATATTTATTTATCTAATCTCTCAAACCAGCTTCCTCCATCCATGTCATCTTCAGTTGTTTCTCTCCTGTAATTATTTCTGTTGTTAAATTCCAAGCTAGCTTCTAGTACCTGAGAATAGCACTATAATTAAGCAAGATAGTTTGCGAATTTCCCACTAGGTCAACTGAGCTATGAGCATATATCAAGTATCGGCATATATATATAAAAAAAAAACAACTGTCCTCTTCTGGGGCATCCCTCATACATACCTCAACAGTGCAATGATTCATATGGACATGATAACAATATACTCACATGCAATACTGTGTAATAACTGAGCTATTATTAGGTATTAGGAGGGCAGTAACCTCTCCCAGCTGACACATTGGGTGCGAGGCAGAATACACCTTGGATGGGTTGCCAGTCCATCGCAGGGCCCTCAACATGTTCGCTGGGAGAAATGAGGATGGAACCAGCAACCCTTTGGTTGTTAGATGGCCACTCTACCTCTGAGCCATCCCACACCACATACTTTTTAATATGCTATTTTGTTTTGTTTTATTTGTGCATTCATCTATATCTTTTTTCTCAAAGCTTTCATGTTTTAGATTCTTGAATAGGAGTACTGCAACAGGAAAAATGTCCCCATGGGTATCATTAAGTATTAAGTATTCTGATATGGAGTCACTGGTGTGGAAATAATTTCCAAACAGCTATCCTGCTCTTTACTTTTTCCACCAAAACTGGTTGTGGGTTCTCACGCTCATCTTGACTAAGCAAAAGCTGATATACATGTAATTGCAAAAAGACATCATTACTGTGAGGGAGGTGGGTTATGTGAGTAGCCGATGCGGTGATGTGTTCAAAGTTCAAGGGAGAAGTCAATGTCAGAGACAAGAGACAGAGCAAGGGATGGCATGCGTGTTTTGAATTTTCAGTCTCAATAAGTAGTATATTATATATTATATATACATATTTGGATTGACTGAGAAATATTAATCACTATTATAATTTAATCACTGTGTAAGGAGATGAATATCTACAGCAACTTTCTACAACAATTTGTCACTTTTTTAATAGCCATCATAATTTTATTTACATTATATGTTCAAATCACAGTATAATTGAGTTTATGTGTATGTAAAAGGTGTTCAAAGTTTTTACATATACTGTTTAGAGTTGCAGTGAGTCAAGAAAAAAATCTAAAATTATATCATCATGACTATGGGTATGGTACTATGATTGTCAGTAAATCAACCCAATTTTTTTCCTTTCATAACACATCAAATATGTCATTCTTCCAACAGGAAAACAAAAATATGATTTCTTGATATATCAGTAGAATTTCTTAATCACTTTAAAAGGTAAAACATTTTAATGCTTAAGAAAGAAATGTTTTCTTTTGAATTGAACAAGAGAGACATTTCACTTCCAGAGCTTGTCAGGGGAAAGCTGACAGCGGCGTGTTGAAGGTTGACACGGCTAGGTTTTGAGGGGCGATTCAGCTCTAACACATCTGTCAGTTGTGGGAAACCTCCTTGCACTGCACGCACATTTTGGAATCCAGCCAGACATCCCAGACTGATGGCAGCAGACACACAGACTCACATCAGTCAACTGATACTTTTACTGACGATAAAAACAGGCCAGTACCTGTCAGTCTGGTGATATTTTTAATTCAAGCTGTCCAAACTGAAAAAAAGACTGTTTTCATGTAACAAATCTCTAAATAAACACATATGATTCACGATATACAGCCTTAATTTGATTCTCACAGAGCCAGGATGGAACCTTTGTAACTATTTAATTGTAGTTACTTCATTGGGATACTGGCCGTTCATAGACAGTAGTGATATTAGAGGTCAATCAAGGCTCCAACACATCATTATATTTGTATGGAGGTGGGCAATAGTATTTCATTATATTTGATATAAATTCTAATATGAAAATAGTGCTATAATACACCGTGTTTTGTTTTTGACCACAAGTCCCATCAGCATGCAATCTTGAGGGCTGTGTAAAAACAAATATTCCCGTAAACGTTCTCCACACTGGCCACTGATATCTTTAGTATTATATTATTCAACTGAATGTAGGTTATGCAATACACTATCAATAAAAGATATGAATATAAAAATAACGCCCATGCCAATTTACCATTGAATATACTTAATCACTTAAAAAAACTGAAACTACACTAAATTTAACAAACTTCAAACAATAGGAAAAAAGCAACATTACAGTAATATGATTTCATTCAACATCATCTTTTTAATCATTATTTTATCATTTGTCGATCAAGGTTTCAAACATGTAAACAAAAAAAACAAACAATGGCAGAACACTGACGATTTTGAAACTCTGAAAATGAATTACAGAAGAACTGAAAAAAGTACCTCAGTATATTGCTAAAGGATACATTGACATGGTCAACACGGGAAAAGAGGATCGAACTAGCGACCCTTCGGTTGCTAGATGGCCACTCTACCTTTGAGCAATGCCGCTCCTGGTTTTCGGAGGCATGATTTTTTTTCCCCAGGCAATCAAAACTTTATTCAAGCATTCAGCATATTCATTTTTTACAAAGTTGCAAAAAACTTTATTACCTTTCAAGCTTTCAAACACAGTTTCAACCTTTTGAATCTTTTATTTTCAATTTCAGAGTTAGTGTCTGCAAGTGAGAGAGAGAGAGAGAGAGAGAGAGAGAGAGAGAGAGAGAGAGAGAGAGAGAGAGAGAGAGGACACAATGCAGCCTGGCAGGTTTAGGCAGCTGACACAGAGCGGGAGTGACACACATACACACTCAAAACAAAAACACTCTTACACTGACACACACAGAAAAGCATGAACACACACGTGCACATGTGCACATGTACGATGGCGAAATGCACGCTCACAAAAACACTGTGGAACACACACGGTGACACAGACGTGTAGTGACAGCCCTTCTCCTCTGGCTGGGAGTGGCAGGGTTTAAGCCCCCGGGCAATATTGCAGCTACTGGGGTTAAAAAAAAAAAAAAAAACGACAAAAAAAAACCCCAACAAAAAAAAACACACAGACATGCCCCCCCAGCACTCACACTCTACTTTGACCCCCCCCCCCCTTGTTCCTGCCCTGCCAGCCCCAGTCTCTCATTGCTGAAAGTGTGGATTCTGTTAGAAAGATGCTAAATGGATGAAGCCTTCCACCTTTGAGGCTGCATGTGTCTGGTGTCAACTGTAGTTCTGTAGCTTATGGTGTGTGCGTGTGTGTGTGTGTGTGTGTGTGTGTGTGTGTGTGTGTGTGTATGGGTGTATGTGTGTGTGTTTGTGCGTGCAGTATCCGTGTGTCGAAGGGGCTGGTCGAGGGCCTGAGGCAAACGTCCCCAATGCTAGCTGGAGGGAAGTCAATAATCATTAGTTTTCCAGGTGAGAGGTGCTCGGAGCGTAAACCATTGAGCTTTTTCTACCCTTCATGTCCGATCGCCTACTGCCCCATCAAGTGTTTGTGTTTGGTGTGTAAAGTATGTACTGTAACAAACTGTAACAAAAAAAGACCTGACTAAATTTGTTTTCCACAGCTATGAACATATTCAGTGTGCATAAGAAACTACAAGAAACACTCTATTTCATCAAGTCAAGTCAATTAGGTGCAATAGCTCCAAATCACAACAAAAGTTATGTCCTGACACTTAGTAGGGTATTTCGAGCACCACTCTCCTTCCATGTATTTACACCCAATAGTTCTCCATGAGCAAGCACATCTTGCAACAGCAGCGATGTAAACCTTCCTTTTAATAGGCAGGAACTTCGAGCAGATCCAGGCTCATTGGCAATGGCCATCTGCTTTGACTGGTCGGGGAAAAAAGAGAGCAGGAAAGCAAAGCAGGGAGGGACAAAGACAGATAATGGAAAAAGATGAGTAAAGAGAGGGACAGAGATAAAGAGAGAGAGAGGAGGGAGAAAATGACAGACAGATGGGGACATGTACAGGCTAGAAGGATAAAGATGAGGGATGGAGGCACAGCAAAAACTAGCAACTACAATACAAACACAATGATTTTAATACTAGCATAGTACTGAGAATACTAACAAATACTATACATACTAATTTTAATACTGGTACGAAGGGTAACAGCTTGAGCCTCTTCAGGTCTGTAGCCTCCTCCAGCAGCAGCATCAGTCAGGGATCTGGGAAGTGGGGGAGCACAAAGGTTCCGAAGAAGAGGTCAAATCAGTAACAAGATTGAATACAAGGGGACAGAGAGGAGAGAGAGGAAAGAGAGGCCCAATGAATCATGGGAGATTCCTTGTCAGTCTAAGTTTATCACAACATATCTAAGGGCTAGCCTAAGCTAGCTACCTGTAAGCTTTATCAAAAAGGAAGGTCTTAATTCTACTCTTAAACGTAGAGAGAATGTCTGCGTCCCAGACCAAAACTGGTAGACAGTTCCACTGGAGAGGAGCCTGATAGCTGAAAGCTCTGGCTCCAGTTTTTCTTTTTGAGACTCTAGGGACAGCTAGTAACCCTGCATCCTTGGAGCGTAAGTTTCTAGCTGGACAGTAGGGGGCTATGAGCGCTATCGTATGTAAAGATGCCTGATTGTTGAGGGCTTTGTGTTTTAGAAAATGAATACTGAATTCAATTCTTACAGTAATTCAACAGTCAATATACAGGCAACAGTGTTTTGAAGAAGGCAGTCCTGCAGATTTGCTTTATGTAGTGCTGGAGGCCAGGGTCACGCCATCCAGGGTACCTATCTCATTAGACGTGTTTCTAAGGTGTTTTGGGCCTGGCACAATAACTTCAGTTTTGTCAGAATTTGGTGGTAGGAAATTTAAATCAAACCTTGTATTGAGTGAAAGAAGACAATACTGTAAGCACGACTGAGGAGCGAAGAATCTTACTTTTAAAGAGTTCCTTTGTCTCTAACATTGCTTGGCCATTTTTCTATCTGTTTTTGTACACAACCCACTGTCAGATCTCAAAGATGTAATTCCATGAGGTCTTCTTGCATGATGATGGCATCAAGCAAGGTAATGTCTGAGAGACTTTTGAAAAAAAAAAACTTTGGCAGAATGATGACTTATCTGACAAGAATAACATCAAAGAACAATACCAAATCTAACAGAAAAAAACCCAAATATTTTCCTCTCCATGCAATTTCATATTATCTGCATTGAATATAATGGATCTTTCACAGCTATAGTCTGTTTGCTCTGGTCTGAGTTGGTGGATGAGTTGCAACTTGTTACGTTTTTCATTAGGTTTAGTTCACCTTGAATAATTAATTTTTGGCACTGCAAGATGTACGTTTGACACAAATCCAATAACCAGGGACAGTGGTACACAGACAATATGTGTCAGCTTTTGGGCTAGAGACTGCAAACTAGTTTGTTTTTGCCCATCAAGGGAGAAAGTTATTCCTTCTGTCCCTTCACTGATGGAAGAATCAATTTTCAAATTATAATACACTTTTTTGGGTTCACATCTGGTATTGGGTCCGATATAAAGTCAGATCACATTCTCACATGAGGTTAATGAAATTTTGGTTCAGCTGGAAACAGACTGAATCTTGATTTTCAAGGGGGCTTGTGCTCCAATTGTTTGGTGGATTTCATCGTCCAGGGGAGGTTTCACATCTATAATTGTGGTTCAGATCAAATTGACAGAGCATTAAGTTGGTGCTACATCAATAGACAATGCAATTACTACAGGATACTTACATGCAATTCATGTGATGCTTTAATAGGAATATTCAATGCACCATGTTACAAGGACCTATTTTGTCCTTTCTCAATGGGACCTCTAATATTTCTTGCTCTGAAAGTATTTTAACAAAAAGATGCTTCAAAAGGCGGTTGCCAAATATTCATGTAAGTAATTTGTGTGTAATTTCATCTACCAATAGAGGCTGAAGTCTCACAGATTTATGTGATGAATCTGTTCTCATATTTAACCGTTTATGAGCAATTATGAGAATTCATGTGATGGAGAGGTGCAATATAATTTAATTGTTTTGTCGATGTGCAGATTTATCAGGAGCATGTTTGTGTTTATGAATCAAAAGACGCTAACTAACAGTGGAGCACCTCAAGTGTATTTAGCTGCAGGTTAGTGGCCAGTGCATGCCTCTATTACTCACAATACTTCCTCATGGCAGCCTCAAGGCTCTCTGGCTTCGCACCCCGAGGCTACTGTTTCGTCCACACCTTAGTCAACTAGCTGGTGGAAACCTACTGATTTTCAACCAACTGAGGCAAGTGCCCTGATTTGAAAAAAAGATTTCTGTGGGTTTTCTGATTTACTTTTCCTTCACCTGGCTCTTCATTTTGAGGTGAACCTCAGGGGTCGCACAATACTGAAAAGTCTTCATCATCCAAGGTGTGGAAAGCCTGCTGCTATTCTTATTTCACTTCAGATACATACAGATACAACAGACAGATGCGTTTTGTGAAAGGCAATATTCTGTTGTTGAGATCTGGAACAAGCCAAGTATTTGAATGCATCATTTTTTTCTTTCTGATGGCTTTTAACTGTGAAGAAAATTTCAAAACTTTAAAGTGTTTTTAAAGTTACATACATATATTTGGATGACAATACTATGACAAATCCATCCTGAAGTCTGCTGTCTATACTCCTCCAAAACAACATAACAAAATCTTCTGGGTTGCAAAAAAACTCTTACTTTTCCCAGATTTACGATACATGGAACAGAAATCAAAGACAAACTCATGACTTGATTGAATGAAATTATAGCAAATAATAGAAAATTTTATCTCCTAACAAAAATTAGACAGGAGTACATAAAAAAGCACAAATTTCTGGGAAATACACTTACTGTCCACCATTTTAGTGTGAAAAAAGGAGATAGATAAGCTTAGCTCCCTCAGAGCTCCAGACCTCCACTGAGAGACTGACTGCCAGTTAGCTTAGCTGTATTGAATGCTAGCTGTAGGGCATTAGAAAACCGTTTCAAAAATTGTCAAAAAAAAAATTGAATCCAAACAATCTTTGCTTGACTTTATAGAACTAGGGTGGTACTTAACATCTGCTGTGACAAAACAGGGGAAAATCACAAGAAATTTTTATTTTCCCATCCTATCTTGCTCTCTCAGTTTCCAAAGCCTACAGTTCCTCCTCTTTGCATATTCTAGTCCAACTAGATCAGGATCTGGAAGTAATCCTCCTCATGTTCTCTTGTAAAGCTGGCCATGATTAGTTGTAGCAGTCACACTTCTGGTATTCAAAACAAATGTTTGTTTGTTGTTTTGTTGATTGAAGTTCCACCGGAACAATGGTGAGGTCAGTAGTAACGGGTGCATATCTGGCACCAAAAATGAAAGAATCTCATAATTTCTCATTTTTGTCCCAACAGCATATATGAAGGAACAGTAAATCATTAAACCCAAACAGGAAGTGAAGAGTATGCAGTCATGGTTCCCATTCTCCACCTTGCAAAATATGCAATGAGCAAAAATTTTGTTCTTCCAATCTTAGCCATTTTCAGCATTTTTAGTTATCTAAAAGATGTCACAGATCAACATGGAGAGGCCCATTAGGAAACATGGAAAATTGATGTGGCTGTAGATGTTAATTTTTCAGTAATTAGCTGCATGAGAAGTTGGTTACAGCAGTTTGGCCCCAGCCAGTTGAACACATACCTATGGTTGACTTGTGGCATGCCAACCTCAAAGGTAGGAATATTCCTCTGCTAGCGTGATGCCAAAACCAACTCCATTTGAACAATTGGAGAAACTGCTCAAAAAGCTTGTAACTGCCTGAGAGACCCACAGAGACCTTTACCAGACTGCAGTGTACATCAGGGAATACATCTCAGAACCCAAAAGCTAAGTCTGAAAAACTGAGCCTTTGGAAACAAGGGCCAGTGTTTTGGGGTTCTGGTGTAGCCAGCTGATGTCTGGTCCAAAATTTCCTTGCTGCTTCTGCCACTCATTGTTTAAATTCCATGTATCAATTTGAGATGTTTGCATGGAGTTGAAAGATCATGTATATGAGCAAATTGTTTCAAAATCTTTCAGTTTACACTTTGTTAAAAGTTGAAAAACACAATAATAACTTGATTCAATCATCAGACTACTGCCATTTTCCAGCCTTGTATTTCAGCCAATGCATTCTGTCTCTTTTGCACTCCACACAGACTGTTTATGTGGACGCAACTGAGGGCTGCTCAGATGGGACTGGTCAAAGCTACCCTAACAAAAATTGAAAGTTTTATTGACATTTTCATGCTTGACTACGGAATTGGTGATTATATTTAGAATCTGTAAAAAGAGATTAACTAGGAACTGACTTTAGTGGACTAACAGACATATTCAATGGACTCTTGCACATTGAAGGAGCATTTCTGCAGAAGTCACTCCTGTTTTATACCTCTATCATGCTGATGGGAGGTGGCATATGGTGCTGTGCTGGTGAGCACTTTGCTGATGTGCATGTTGTATGAAAAGTGGCTCATGGTTTTGGTGGGGTTTTCTTAATCAGAAATCATGGACACTGGACACAGCTGCACAGATAAGGTACCGCATTTCATTGCAGTTGCTTTTGTCCATCAAAATGATTTCATTTTCCATATGACACTGTTCTGCCTCATGTCACTAGGTTGGTCATGCCATCCCTGTGGCTCCCTGTTCATCAGACATTTCACCTGTTGGGCAGCGGTGGGATTTTCCAGACTTGCAGAAATGTTAGCGTGTTCTTGTCTCTGGGGGTACAGAGATACAGCTATTGTCGAGGTATAAAAAAATTCCTCCAGTCTATATAAGTATCTCATTCATTCTATGTGAAAAATGAACCCGTGCATTTTTATGTTACATTGCATTCCAACCATGAGTATACATTTACTCAGTGGGTGACTGGTGATTTGACCATAGGCAGGAAAATGAATATTCTTCCTTCACAACTGTACTGTACAATGTAAATTTAAAACCTTAGGGGAACAAGTTGTTCATCCCTGAGCCCATCTTTTTTTTTCCCACTAGGAGCCAGTCCTGTTGTTTATTTGCTCATATTCAAGGTTTAATTTACTCGCCACAGTCATGACATCTAATCAAACTGTAACCACTGTGACTCTGTTTTCATGGTCTGTTTGGAGAATTAACAAGCTCTGTGTGTGCTCACATGTGGGTGGGCTTTATGTGTGTGTGTGTGTGTGCGTGTGTGTGTGTGTGTGTTAGTGTATGTGTAAGTGTCCATGAGAATATGAGGTTGATAAGTCCAGGTTTTAATGTGGTGTGGTCGGCATAGCCTCGGGTCATGCAACAGGCCTATTGTGGGAGGCAGAGGGAGACAGAGCGAGAGAGGGAGAGAAGATGAGTTGAGCAAGTGGGAGTGTGTGTGTGTGTGTTTGTGAGTGTGTGTGAGTGTGTGTTTCTGGCTGTTTGTACTGTATGTGTGTGTGTATGTTAATGTGTCTAATTAAAGGCGTAGGGGATCATGCTCCGGCACTGAGCTCTAGCAGCCGCCTGACGCAGATATGACCTCGGGCCATGGTCTATCACACACACACACACACACACACACACACACACACACACACACACACACACACACACACACACACACACACACATCAAGCAGACATAGCTACACTTACAAACCAACTCATGTACAGCAATGTGCTACCATAGATCTACCTTAACAAAAAAAGTTAACATACAAACCTCTACACAAACACAAAGATTACAGCTGAAAAACACACAACCACAGAGCTCCTCACCATGCAAGTGGACACACAGTCTTTTCTTCCCAAATGTTTTCCCACATTGTCCTTGAGCTGGAGTGTGACTGATGACTATACAGACCAGGGACACAAACAAAATCAACTGGAACCACCAGTGTTGTTTGAACGGAATAAATCTGAGTTGATTTGTCATATACATAGATTTGTGGAAACAACTCAGAAACAAGATCCTGCTGCTGAAATTACTTGTTTCAGTCTCGCAAGGGATATTTCATACTTTGCTGATAATGTCCCTCATAAATGCAAACTCCTAGGTTTAGGCACAAAAAACATTGCGGTCTGGTGTTAATGTCCTTGTGTTCCTACCACACTTAAATGCTTTAGTTCTTTCTTTCATTGACTCTGTCAGCAGTTCTGCTGGTCTTTGCCTCCTTGATTTCCCTCCATCCACTTAGTATTTTACCTGGATCCATCTCCTCAGCTCCAGCTGATAAACACAGCCTGTGCTTCATTATGAGCAGTCTGCCACTGTGCCTCTTGTATACTGTTAACTTGCTAAGTGATCAAAGTCTTCAAAAGATTAATTAACTTGTGTGGGACACTTGTTTGGGGCTTCAGTTTTTGATGGAGGAAGCACTTGTTTTTTAAATATCTCCTTTTCTCATAAACCCAAATGGGGGTGGTGGCAGTAGCCTGTTTTTGTGTTAATTCCAGGTAAATTGTGGTCAGAAGGTGTTTGCTTTGTTATCCAGGTAGGTATACTTTGGGCAAATATGATTGAGTTGTTTTTTTTACTGTATGTAACAACATGGTTGCATAGTGGTGAGCACTGTTGCCTCAAAACAAGGTCCCAGGTTTGTCCCAGCCTTACCAGGGCCTCTCCGGGTGCTCTGGTTTACCCCATCATCAATAACATGTAGCTTAGGGTAATCACTCCTGTCAGTGCTCCTGTAAAATATGAGGGCAGAAGATCTTGAGTTGGTCCCCCAGTGCTGCACGCAGCTGCTCACTACTCCATAGAGCAGTGGTCCGTTCAGTTGAACGAAACCGATTCTGACTCGCCTCGGTGAGATTCAAGTAACATTCAAGCCAATACAGTTTTTAGGACATACATTGTACATTTTAGAAGCATATTTTCGCTATAAAAGAGAGCTTGAGCGTTATGCCAGACTGTGCCTGACAAACGTATTTTGAATTAATGAATGTACAAAAAAAGATGTATTTTTCATTGTACCCATCTTTCTTGTTTATTATCATTTGCCACATAATTAAATCAACTTCATGCTAAATTTAAGAAAAAAATTAATCATTATCCGATTAGTCGACTAATCGTTTCAATAGTCGGTGACTAGTCAATTATTAAAATAGTCGTGAGTTGCAGCCCTAATGTTCACACCAAACGCACCGCGAATTTTCATGTCACTTTATTTGTGCGAATTTGATCTGGATCAATATGTTTATATTCGCGAATAAAGCGACGCAAAAATTCACATTGCCGTTTGGTGTGAACACACAGTCAGTTAGTAACTATTTCATACAAGCACAGAGTGTGACATTCTATTCCACCCTTCTGCACTCTGTGCCCCTATCTGGCAACCAGCAGAAAAAAATCCTAGACCCGAACCCAGAGAGGGTTATTTGGTAGTGTCATTATATATTTCCTGACTTTTTTTCTGTGAAGAACCCAGAAAGGGTTATTTGGTTGTGTGGCTTTCTGGAAAACAATACATTTTTACGTTTAGGCACCCCTGCAATCGTTACACTTTTTCTGTTACAAACTAACATCAGAGAAGGGGAAAGTTATGTGGCCCTCGCAGAAAAAAGTTTGGAGACCCCTGCCATAGAGGATGGGTTAAATGCAGAAGAGAAATTTTGCTGTACAATGTACATGTGACAAATAAAGACTTCTTCTAATTCTTACTGGTTTGTCTTCACCCAAAAAACTGCCCTGAGTTTCTAGCCCCCCGGTGTACCCTAACCATCACCATAACTTTTGGTTTACTATTTGAATGAATAGCACTTCAAAAGAACAGCATGTTACATCCTTTATATTTCCCCTAAAAAAAAGTTGTAACATGTTTTTGGGTTGTAACATTTGGGTTAAAGTTGTGAGACAGTGTTTTTGTAAACTGGACTTGATTAGAACCCTTTTCCTTGCCTCCAAATATTAAGCGCAACAAATAACTCATATTTCTGAACACCAAAATAACCTTTAAGCTAGAAGGACATTCAGAGTGCCAATAGCATACTATTCTGTTAAATACAAATCTGAAACCACCATATATGCTTAAATATGCTTCCTAAAGTATTTGACATATGCCCAATCTTAACTTAAATACACATATATGTTACAAATGTCATGTTCAAGAAAGGGGAGAAAAATCAGCCCCAATGTTATCCTCGTCATCCATACTCCACCCTTTTATCCATCCATCCATCGTCATCTTCCGCTTATTCCTACACATTAAGGGTCACCCTTTTATCCAGTTTCATACAAAAATAAAGGTGATAGTTTCTGCTTAATTCAGACAGACAAACAAATGACCAAAACATGACCTTCTTTGTTAGGATTGCAGTTGTGCTTCCTCTCCTGCTCTTCCACCCCTTTCTCTTTCTGGATGAGCAGAAGAGAAACATGGTGCGAATATACAAACTTCACACAGAAAGAGGCTGTGCTCGAGCCAGGACTCAAATCCAGGACCCTCTTGCTGTGAGGCAACACCGGGCTGCCCACTCTGCCGTCCTGTCCTGGACATCTTGCCCCTCCTCAGCCAAGTTCCATCCTCCTTGCCCCCATATCCTCACATCATCTGAACTCATCAGTGACTGCCCCCATTGTGATCTAGTATCGTTTCCACCTCTCACTCCGAAGACCACGATTCAAACTAGTGCAGATTTTCTCTGCATCAGCAAAGATAGCGACTGGTACAGTGTGCAAGTGCGCTATCACTGCTAGCAGAGCCTATCTCTTATCTTGTGTTTAATCAGTACAGTGACATCCAATCCATTGGATCCAAACCTTTTTATGATTAGACCACCATAAGCCTCTACTTGGAAGGGACCAGAAGTGCAGCCTGCCTGCACAAAAACAGCCAGACAGACTACAGGCAACGTATTGACATGGCAGAGCAACTGTGGTGATCTACCTCATGTTTGCAAATCATCCCAAAATTTGTCACTGGCTCAGATGTCCCTGCAGTAGTTAACATGAGAAATACTGTAATTTGATTGGACCATATTGGACTCAACTTTTTACTTTTTACCATTTTACTTCCTACTCCCTACATCTGGCACCTTTGCTTGCACACCCATCTTCGAACTCATTGGTATTGTGCTCTCAACAGCTAAGAAATGGAATAAAAAAGATCCACCCATCCATCCATTTTCTACCACTTATTCCTATTAAGGGTTGCAGGGGGGCTGGAGCCTATCCCAGCGGCTACAGGCGAGAGGTGGGGCACACCCTGGACAGATCGGCAGTCCATCGCAGGGCCAACACATATAGACAAACATTCACACTCACATTCATACCTACGGTAAACCTGGAACCTTCTTGCTGTGAGGCGACAGTGCTAACCACTGCACCACTGTGCCTCCCATCATGGGAATATTAAGTGCAAACTAGATCTATGAATAGAGGTAGACTTTATATATATTGAATCCTTTGCGAATCCTTTGCGTAAACATTTTTTTTAGAGAAAACTGTAGCCCAATAGAATATTAACCTTAGCATGTGCTCTCTTTCTCTCTCTCTCTGTCGTTCCCTCCATTTCTGTGAGTGAGTAGCAGTGCCTCTGTAAAAAACAGAGCAAATGGTCTGGGACAGAGATATTAAAAACACAGCCTGAGTAGGAGGTTTGGAGCTCAATATGTCATGACAGTCTGCATGTGTGTGTTTCACCACAAGGAGAAGTAGGGTGGCTGGAGGGGAGGAGACGGAAGGAGTAATCTGGGTGTCAGGGTGGTAGCAGCCTGTCGCCCAAGGCTGTGACATTACCGCACTTCTGCTCCACTTCAAAAGAGCCAAATCTAACTGACGACTGCTGTGATGGCTCAATGTGTGTGTATGCAGCACATACTGTAGGTGTATCTAAAGGATACTGGGTGTGATCTGCAATTGGGATTATACAGTGTGACATATTGTCTAGTTAAAGTCCGTATTACCCTACTGAAGCGACACCCAGGGATGTGGATGTGTGTAAGATGCCGCATTGATAGATTGATTAACAGACAGACAGTTTATGTGTAGAAATGTGGAATTGAATTTTCAGTCGAAGTAAGCTGAGCAGTCTTTAACATCAATTGACAGGTTGAGTGTTATTGAACATTTAAAAATTAGTTAGCAGCTGGTCTAAGTGAAAACCTATAGTCAATTCAAGACCATTTTGCCGAGCTGGAGGGCTGTTTTGCTTGGTTACAGCTCTTATTTTCACCTCACAGAAAATACATACATATTTTTGTGACATCAGTCAACCACACTCAAAATAAAACCCAACTCTAAAGATGTGAGAATGTTATAAATTTGAGCTAAATTATCATTTATAAACAACCATTGGTATTTGGAGGCGAACATCATAAGTGATTTATCTCTGATTGTTTTTATGACAGTTCATTTATGTGGAAATGGTCAGATGGAGTAAAGTTTACCGAGTAAACAATTTTGCATCCTTCATTTTTATGCATGTTGTTGCACCAAACAACATTTTTGGTTATTTCTATAGATTTTAAAGAATTATGATTTATTACCTGCACCATGGAGATAATGTTTTAAGTCATTGCGCATAAATGTACAATGATATAAAGTATACCAAGCATAAAGTATTATATGGCATAGTGTGTGTTCTGTAGCGCCATCAGGTGGTTACAAGTAGTAGTCTGTCAGATATATTTAAGTTTAATTAACCTCTTGCAGCCATATACTGTGATGTGTGTGGTGGCAAAGGCTCAACTCACTGCTGCTTGCAGCATTAATTAGGTGAGAGCACGGGCGCTATCCAAGTGTATTTTCACACACAGGGCTATCATGACACGCTTTCAGCACATGCTTATATTCCTGTTTGCATGTCTGTTACAGGTGTGCAGATATTGTACAGGTAGCATGTTTGTGCATGTGGGAATGTCGAGCTTCATATTGTGTCTGTGTGTGTGTGTGGGGGAGTGTATTTGTGTGTGTGTATGTGAGTGTGTGCGCTTTATACTCATGAAAGGGTGGTAATTTCACACGTGGTCAAATAGTTGCATTTCAGCTTTAGCCTGGAGTGTAGCAGGAACTCCTTAACTGTTCAATGACTTTAGCTTGAGGCAAGGTCCGCCTACACACACACACACACACACACACACACACACACACACACACACACACACACACACACACACACACAGACAAATACACACACATGAAATTAAATCTATCTACTTGTGTTGCTGTAAGGTGTATGTAGTGCTGTTTTACGCCGGAAGGGAAGATCACTGCTTTGTCTGTTTGATAACGTCCATCTCCTTCAAACGGCAATGTGCTGATCTGAAGTGAGGTGAGTGTCCTGATAGATTTGATGAAGATGCCACCTAGGGTGGTGAGCAAAAAACAGAGATGGTGCCCTGCTGTAAAAGAGGAGACAGAACATGGTTGATTAAAGACGTTAAAAGGTGAATGCATCCAAATATTGACACCTGCAGTTTTTAATTATGAGTAAGTTTCTCAGATAAGTCATTGAACATTTTTACAACATACAATAATTTCTTTATTCCCATTGCATTCAAATGGATGTTCAAAAACTTTCAATGATATAGGGTTGACATAGAACCCACTGGTTACCTTCACCTTGTGTCCCACTAAATGAGGCCACACCTCATCATCGTTTTGAGTAAACATCAATCCAAATATGTATTTTGACTTTCACAAATATGTTTTTTTAAGCTCACAAATACATGTTTCCCTCCTGTTTCTCTTTTTTGCATCTCCAGAATGCAGAAAGAGCCACGCATATAATGGTAACAGATGGCTTACTGCTACAGCCTCAAATTAAAGCAAAATTGTTCAAAACCTTCCATTTATAAACTCTTAAGCTCACGTATGTTTACCATACTCTTTAACCAGTCGAACCCTCCAGTAATCTAAACTGATTTACGGACAAAAAAAATATGTAAACTGTAATACTAAAGTGTTGGGCTTCATGGCCTGACATATGGATAAGGGTCCACAGAACAGAGGGTGTCCATTGGGGACTCTATTTCCCAGAAGCCCCAGCCATTTCACAACTGGATGCCAATCCCGCCTCCCTGAATGCAGCTGTAATTTGTCACTGTGCTCTGTGACCCATGATGTCATCCGTCAGACAGTAAAATCAGAGAATGTCTCCTGCTCTCTCTCTATTCCTCTACAGAACCTGACCACAAGTGGTTACCATTCACTCAACCTCTCTGTTGTGCATGGATGCAATGTCCTGTGCCTGACTCTCTTTCATGGCAGCAGAGCTTGCCTGAATCAGCTGTGTAATGGAGTTTAACTCATTGCAAGTAGTTGCTACACACTGCTTTCTAACTAACTCAAACTCTGCCAGCACACAAGTATAAAGTTAGCACCAAGCTGCTAACTTGACTAGGAGTCCATAGAGTGACCAACATCCTCCTGTCTTCCCCCCCAAAACCACACCCTAACAGACAGCATCAAGCCACTTGAGGTTAGCAGGAACAGGGATCATACATGTCCAGCTTGTCTCAAGTGTAATGGTCTCTGCTACATCCCTCATCCCATCGTTCCCTCAAGGAGAGTGATACTCCATTCTGGTCAGTGTGCCACGAGATAATAATCAAAGCAAAACCCTGTTGGACATGAGCGTTTCTGAACCCTTGTTTAGCATCAGCTTTTTCCTAGAATATGGAGTGAGGGAAGAATGGTCCCAGTTTTTTAAGGTACTAAGCCTAATGGGGCCAATGGCTAGACCCCAGATGTGGACACAGACACTCAAATAGGTTTCAACAGCAAGAAGAGTTTATTTGGAAGCCAGGTGAAATTTGTAGAGTGGGTTGAGGTCCGGAGGTAACAGCACAGTGGTTGGTTTAGGACCACCGGGAGACAGAGGCAAAAGGCTGGAGAGCAGACTGCAAATGAGCTGTAGTCTCTGAGAGGAGGAGCTGGAGCAGAGTTGAGGTAAGAAATCTGTGAATCTGAATCATGTTGGGGAATCTGAAAGATCTGAACATGGAGTAGACAAAGGTGAATTCAAATACATTGAGAAAGAACAAACTTCATACAAGGAGCCAAGCTGAATACCATACAGGGATAACAGATGATCTGGCGATGAGTGGAGGAATGAGCCAGTCTTAAATAGTGCAAAGTAAGATGACTTGATTGCCTGATCAACTCCAGACATACAAACACCAGCTCACTTGAGGATACATGTTGTAATTTAGAGACATGGAAAGCAGGGTGTACCGAATGGAGCCAGGGAATTTCAGACGAACAACAGAGGGGTTAATTTTTTTTTCTATGGCCCAGGAAACAGGGAGACAATATTTTAGTGTGTTTTTAAAGGGATAGTTTCAGAAGACAATCAAACTGACTGACCCTCTGAATATTATGGAGTTGGGACCCTGTGTCAGTCAGCAGATAGCTTGTTCTTCTCCACTGTTTTCTCCAGAGCAGTTCAAGTCTTATCCCACACAGACTGACAACGGTGAAGATGATGTTGAATGGAGGGGACTGCAAGATCCTCTTCCTGAGAGGGGAAAAAAAGAAAGTTGATAGTCAAGAGAGGCTTCAAAAGGGGACAAGCCAGTGGCAGAATACATGAGAGTTATGAGAGTACCCAATCCATGGTAGGAAAGAGCTCCAGGCTGAGGGACTGGTTAACAGTAAAGAGTGGACTGCAGGTCATGATTGATCCTTTCAGTCTGAACGTTAGTTTGTGGGCGAAACCCTGAGGAAAAGCTCACAGTAGCCCCCAACCCATTGCAAAAGGACTGCCAAACCTGTGATATGAACTGCCGTCCCCAATCTGAAATAATGTTCTCTGGAATCCAGTGTAGTCTGACGACATTGGTAGTTAGGGGGTCTGCTTTTTCTTTGGCTGAAGGTAGCTTGGGTAAGGCAACAAAGTGGGTTGCTTTTGAGAAATGGTCTACTGTGACTGTATTGATTTGAGATGGAGGTAAACTAGTTATAAAATCCAAAGCTACATTTGACCATTGAAAACTAGGAATCGGAAGAGGTCTGAGTAACCCAACCAGTGGTTTGTGGGTACAGGATGACAGAGAACTCTTACATATGAATTCATTGTAGAACTTGGAAGCAGACAGGATCAGGGACAGACAGGTGGCTCAGATTTCAATGACTCTATGGTTAAAGTCGGGGATGGTTTCGCAAGATTCTTCTCCATAGACAGCATGGCCAATGCATTGAGATGATCCTGTGACATTGTGTTCCTGAGGAAGGTCTTGATTCTCTTCAGTGTTGAGAAGCACCTCTCAGATTCAGCTGTGGTCGTAGGAGTTTTAATGGGGATATTCAGCAGAGCCACAGTCTCTGAGAAGGTGTCCTGAAGCTGGTTCCCCATGAAGAGCTGGTACAGAGCCACAGCACCACTGCAGCCTCTGGACTTATCATTGCTGTAGATTAGAGCCAGTTCAGTTTTCAGCTTGTTCTTGTTCAGCAGTGGGTAAGCCTCCATAGTGGTGTCCAGTGTTGCTTCAGGGAACTGGCTCTGGTACTGCTGGAATCTGTCTTCCTGCAGTGTAGCACTGATCAGGTGCTTTGTGAAGGTAAATCTGATTCTTGCATGATCCAAGATAGTGTCACAAACCTGAAAAATGAGTACACCAATTGATACAACATGGAGATGGCTATAAATCAGCTTTCCAATATATATGACAGTAATGATATATACAAACAATTTGATGTATGAATATATGTGTTCATTTAATAGGAACAATGCAAATTAACATAGCACCTCTATAAGTAAGACTAATGTATTATAAAGGGCCTATTCTAAGGTGTATTCCCACGTTCTTACAATACAACACTACTACGATTAAAAACATAGTAAAAGACTTACACCAAACATTTAGCTTCCATCTCAACCCCGGTAGCTACCATCTGAAGATCAACTGGGCCCAGTGTGCGGTGTTTCTTGGCCAGCTGAGACACACTGCCACTGTGTTCTCCACAGAGAGTAGGGAGGGAATCTCTTAACAGAGCTAGAAGAGAAAAGTTAAGCTTTCATTGCATCATGGAGATTAACACAATACAGTAATATTAAACAGCACAACATACAAATTAATTTACCTGATCTTTTTATGTTGTCTGTGAAGTGCTGCATGATTCCCTGAACAAACACTGAGTCGATGGTCCGCTTCTGAAGTTGGCTGTAGAGAATGTCAACAAGAGGCATGATAAGGTGGAACAGTTTCAGGAAGAAGCTGAAACTGTCATCCTCCAGTAGTCTCACAAACCCTCCAGCTTCTCTCGCAGTGGTAGGATTCAACTCTCCCGAGTCCCTGATGGTTTCAAAACATTGGAGCAGGTCTTCTTTGTGCTCAAAAACAGTGTTCACAGCTCTGCTGTGGAGGTTCCACGTCACAGTTCTTGCTCTTGGGAGTCTGTGGGCCATTACTCTGTTGTAAGGGCAGCGTAATTGGCGTATTTCCTCAGTGAGAATAGCGCGAAAGTGTGTGTGTAGTAAAGGTGTGGAAAATAATCGATATTAATCGATGCATAGATGTGCATGTGCGCGATGCGAGTGCATCGGCTCATTCACTGGGTATGATGCAATTGATGGGTGAAATCTAGATTCATCTCGATGCGTTGGTGGGTATCGGTAAAATCCGATGCAAGCGCCGTTTTCTTCATGTTAAACTTCACCCCATCTGCTGTTCCCCAGGCGCAATGAATGCACCATCATTATTTTGCATGTTGTATTGAATACGGACGGAAACCGTGAGGCACAAACAATACACTACTAGTAAAACAGCATGGACGTTCGCGCGAACAGCAGCGAGGAAGCTTCCATATTTAATGCACCCGCAACGTTTAAATTATATGTTTGGAAACACTACGGATTTGCAAAGAAAGACGGAAAGCTCGACAAAACGTCCGTCATTCGCAAAGAATGCCGCATTAGGAAGCCGTACAACGGCAGCACGACAAACATGCAGACCCACTTAAGAAGAGTACACCACATCACCGCCAAGTCTACCGCCACCTCCCCGCTTCCCCGTCTAGTTCCTCGCCGGACACCGGAGAAACATTGATTGCACTGTTGAAAAAGTCACTTTAGGTTACTCATTGAGTGTTTTGTTGTTGCTGTGTACTGTACTTTTTACAGCAGTAATTATTGTTTAATTGTTTTTCTCTTTTATTGTTGCAGAACTCACTCAAATCACTGATTCTCAGTGGCCAGTTAGAAAGTCAACTCTAGCAGTTTGGCAGACAGTGTTATGGCCATTGAATGGTTTATTTGCACCATGTTAGGCTGTGCATTAGTTGTTTAATAATGTGTACTGTAATATGACCCGACTAGGACAGAGCACTTGTGTGATGTAGGTTTGGGATTGGAATCCTTTAGGATTTTATTGATTCAGATTCCTTAACAGTTGCAGGTCTGTCTAATCCGTGTAACTGTACAAAACGGAACCCAAAGGACACTTATGGGTTCATTTGGTTCTATTTGTAGACTCAGAATTATGATGGTCCTTGAAATTTAAAAGTTAGAGAACCACTGCTATTGTGATTGCATAGACGATGTGAAAGTGTGAGGAAAGTTGTTGGTGTTGTAAGATGGCAAAAAGAATTTGCATGAAGTGGTGCATAGTAAAAAAGACAAACAGCACTTTTGTTGAATTTACTGCCAAGTGCCCATAAGGAATAAAGCCAAATCCTTTCTGTCGTACCATACTGAATTCCATTTTTTTTTAGGGCCTGAGCCAGAGGGTACGTCATTTAATTTATTTTTTTTCTTTGCTTATTTGCATCATGTTGAATCGCATCATATCGCAACAAATTGCATCATATCGTATCGCATTGATTTGAACTAAATGATTATTGCATCGTATCGCATTGTGAAGAGGGTAAACCGTATCGGCAGAAAATTATAATCGTTAAAAGTATCGTATCGCTGGCAGTGCATCGAGATGTGTATCGAATCGTCCTCAGTGCTGAGATTCACACCCCTAGTGTGTAGCGTAGTGGGCGTGTGTGCGTGAGTGGTGAAGCGAGAGAGAGCGAGCGCAGCAGCGCGCAGTAAGTTCGAGCCGAGCAGGTGTGTTGTAGGCAGAGTACTAGTGAAATGTATGTATGCTAAACTGCTAATAAAACAACCCGGTGTCCCAAAGACCCAAAAAGCCACGTCTCCTGCTGCTTTTCTGGACGTTTGTGGGGAGTTGGTCCCGAGGATAAAATAAGTATTGGACTTCGGCCCTGGAAGAGAGAGAGATTCCTCTGTGTCCCCCGACTACGGTCCGGAGACTGCACAGGAACGACCAACACTGGCGACCACGAAGGGACCGCTTTCGTGTCCAGCTAAACAGCGGGGTGAGCATACGGTGGAATAAACCGGAACAGTTTGATTAAAAGTTAGCAGGACAGTAAAAAAAAAAAGTCACAGAGAAGAAGCTAAAATGGCGGTCGCCAGACAGCGCTCGGCAGGTGAAAACATTTTTGAAGGCGTAACTAGCCATTCCAACCCATTCATGACCCTAACTGCAATAAATGAGCGCCCGATGGAAATAAATACGGACTATGTGAGTAAAAGAAATGAAAAATGTGGACATTATAACCCCTTCCTATGCGAAGAGGAGCCAGCTAACATGGGGCAAGGGCTGTCGGACACACAATATGAACCCACTCAGCCCAGGTTTTCGAGCACAAACCCCTCTGTTGATGCTAAAGACTTACATTTATATGTGCATAATCACCAAACTCATGCCCACCCAGCTACGACTATTGCAACACCCTGTACAAATCCCTTTTCCCCTGGTCATCTGGGAAGTTTTGTCCAGAGCACGCCTGTCCCCTGTTACCCTCCATGCTCCACGTGCCCAGAGTTTCACACATTTCCCCTTAGCCCAACAAGGGACATGGATCATGGACATTCACCAGGGCAAGGGCATAGTCAGACTGTACAGATGAAGGACTCTCCCCTCAAAGGTAAGTGGCCGAAATCACGTGCACGCCAGCATCATCATGCACATTACCAGCTTTCGTCTGAGAGTGAGGAGGACTATGATAACAGAGAAAGGATCCCCACCCTACGCCCTGGTCAGTATGATGGCACCACCTCATGGAAAGAGTTCCTATACAGGTTTGAGAGCTGTGCTAAAGCCAATTACTGGTCAAAGAAGACCATGACTGTCCTCCGCTGCAGGCCTCGAGTGTGGAGACTCTGCTTGGTGTTTCACCGAGCACGTACCTGTGCTCGGTGAAGCTCACATTCCTGTCCAGATCAACAACCGTCAGGTGAACGTCCATTTTTTGGTTGCTGACATAGCTGGTGATGAGGCTCTGCTAGGCCACCCCTTTCTGGAACAAGCACAGGCACGCCTTGATTTTGGAAACCGCCGCATTGTGCCGTATGGTGAGGAAGTGCCATATTTCCAACCACAAAGCAAAGTAAAGGCACATGCAGTGAGAGTGGCCCGGACTGTAGTGTTGGAGGCTGGACAGGAGTACCTGATTCGAGGCAACGCTCACTTCAAGGAAGCACATAAAGGAGAGTTGATGCTAAACCCCACAAAAGGTTTTGTCGAGAAACACAAGGTGTTAGTCGCCCGCGTCCTTGTGGAGCCTCAGCCCTTTAAAACCATGCCCCTCCGGATCTTTAACCCTGGAAACACAGCTGTAACTATTAAAAAGGGTGCCATTGCAGGGTTCCTCCAGCCTGCCAAAGCTTTGCAGCCGGCGCGCACCACAGGCCAGTTAGAACAGACTGTCATTAACCCACCCACTGTTCCCCAGCACCTGCAGGAGCTCTATGCCCAGAGTTCCACCGAGCTTAAAGCAGAGGAGCAACTCCAGCTGGCGCAGTTGTTGTGCACCTACAGCAGTGTGTTCTCTACTGGTCCCAGTGACCTAGGCCGCACCATCCTGGTACAGCATGACATTATAACCCGTTCAAGCATCCCAGTCAAGCAACCACCACGCAGGATGGCTTGGGAAAAACAACAAAGTGCTGACGAACAGATAGAGCAGAGCCTGAAAGATGGAGTGGCCCGCGGCAGCCACAGCAGCTGGGCATCCCCTATAGTGATGGTGCGCAAGAAGGATGGAACATATCGCCTCTGCATTGACTACAGAGCCCTTAATGACTGCACCATTAAAGACGCATACCCATTGCCCCGCATCCAAGACACGCTGGACACCCTCTCCACTGCTACATGGTTCAGCACACTGGATCTCGCCTCTGGCTATTGGCAAGTCGAGCTAACCCCCAGAGCGCGCAAAGCATCAGCCTTTTGCACCAGAAATGGACTGTTCGAGTGGAATGTCATGCCGTTTGGATTGTGCAATGCTCCGGCAACATTCCAGCGGCTGATGGACCGCGTCCTGGCTGGCATGCAGTGGGAGACCTGCCTAGTGTACCTGGACGACATCATTGTGCTGGAGAGGGATGTATCACAGATGCTGGAGCGGCTGGGCCGGGTTTTCAGCAGACTCCACCAGGCCAACCTGAAACTGAAGCCTGCTAAATGCTGCCTTTTCCGCCGCCAGGTAGCCTACCTTGGCCACATTGTCTCAGACCATGGTGTGTCCACCGACCCAAGCAAAGTCCAAAAAGTGCAGGAGTGGCCAACACCAACATCACTTCAGGAGGTACGCCGATTCGTCGGCCTTGCATCATATTATTGACGGTTTATAAGAGACTTTGCTTCCATAGCTGAGCCCCTCCATGCACTGACGCGGAAACATGCTCGGTTCCAGTGGACTGGAGAATGTCAGGCAGCTTTCGATGAGCTCAAGCACCTGCTAGTCACTGCACCAGTTCTGGGCTATCCACTTGACCAAGGCAACATGATACTAGACACCGACGCAAGTGATGTTGGCATTGGCGCCGTCCTTTCCCAAGTTCAAGAAGGCAGGGAGCGTGTGCTAGCCTATGGAAGTTGCAAACTGTCCAAGACTAAACAGAACTACTGCACCACACGGCGAGAATTGTTGGCGGTAGTGGAGTTTACATCACATTTTAGGCAGTATCTCCTGGGGCAGCCTTTCATCGTACGCACCGACCACAGCAGCCTGCGGTGGTTAACAAAAATGAAGGAGCCTGAGGGACAGCTTGCCAGGTGGCTGGAGAGACTCGGTGAGTACAACTTTGAGATTGTCCATCGCCCTGGTCGGTTACACAGCAATGCAGACAGCCTCTCCAGGAGACCGTGCCGTCTGTCCTGCCCATGTAAGTTGACTGGGCCCTCCCTCCTTCCAGTGAATGTCAGTCACCAGGCTGTGCAGTGTGAATTGGACTCCGACATTAATCAGATGATGCTGAGCCCAGTGGGGGTGGAGGTACACGCAGCTTCCACAGCAGTGACACCAGTGGGGGTGGAGGCACACTCAGCTCCCACAGCTGTGAGTCTAGTGGGGGTGGACGAACCTTCGTCTTCTGACACAAATAACTTAAAGTCACCTGGAAAAATTTACCTGCTAAAGACAAACAACACTGACCTGTTTTGTGGCTGGTCCCCAGAGGAGCTGCAGCAAGCCCAGGTAGATGATCCAGATATTGCTCCTATCAGAGCATGGATGGAGGCCAGCAGAGAGCGCCCCCCCGTGGACAATGGTCTCCCCCTGCAGTCCAGCCACAAAGACATACTGGAGCCAGTGGAAACGACTGTACATCCGAGATGGAATACTGGTCAGACGGTTCTACTGCCTGGATGACACCCAATTCTATCCACAAGTTGTGCTGCCTCATGCCTTCCGGCCTGATGTCATGAGACAAATGCACGAGGGTCAAATAGGTGGGCATTTTGGTGTTGAGCGCACTGTAGCCTGGCTGCAGACGCGATACTTTTGGTACCGAATGAGGGAAGACGTTGCACTCTGGTGTGGCACTTGTACCAGCTGTGCCTCCAAAGCAAGGCCCCGTAAGACGCCACAAGCTCCCATGGGGACAGTCGAGTTGGAGCCCCTATGGAGCGTATCGCCTTGGACATCATGGGGCCACTGAATGAGACAGAGCGTAAGAACTGTTATGTGCTGGTGATACAAGACTATTTCACGAAGTGGGTGGAAGCCTTTCCCCTACCCAATGAGCAAGCTGTAACTGTGGCTGAAGTGTTGGCTGCAGAGTGGGTGTGCCGCTATGGAGCACCACAGTCGGTGCACAGTGACCAAGGCCGGAACTTTGAGTCTGAAGTGTTCCAGAAAATGTGCACGCTGTTCGGTATCGAGAAAACACACACAACACCGTTCCGACCCCAGTCTGACGGCCAGGTTGAACGATTCAATGCCACCTTGCAAAAGATTCTGGCCACAACAGCTGAGCGTTGCCACTGGGACTGGGACCTCATGATTCCCTATGCTGTGATGGCCTACCGAGCAACCAGGCACAGTGTGACTGGTTTCACACCCAACTTCATGATGTTTGGCCGAGAGGTGAGTGAACCGGTAGACCTGGTAGCTGGCCTACCCCCGGACCCGGAAACAGCTCCCTCAGTCCCCGAGTATGTTCAACAAACCCGGGAGCGCCTGGAGCTGGCACATCAGATCGCCAGGGATGTTCTTGGTGAGTCTGTGAAACGTGCAAAGAGGCAATATGACAAGAACTGCTGCCGCACACAGTACCAGATTGATGATGCTGTGTGGTATCTAATCAAGGGCACAAAGAGAGTCAGGAACAAGGTTCAAAAGTTCCTCCCAGCATATGAGGGACCATACTTTGTTCTCGGATGTTTGGATGATCTGGTGTATCGCATCCAGAAAGGCCCAAAGGCCAAAGTAAAAGTTGTTCACCACGACCAGCTGAAGCCCTATCGCTGTCGTGACCCACTGGACAATGCCTGGGCTGTGGAGCAGGCTCAGAGCTGGACACCAATGGAGGTGTCGCCGCCAGCCTTGGACATGGATCCTGCAGACACTTCCCTGGGTCTAGACCAACTGTTCTCCAGCTGCACCTCATCGGATCTGGCAGTGGACATGCCTGCGGCCGCTGTCTCCCTTTCCTCCACCTCTCCTCATCAGGACTCTGCTGTTCCCGGGGACCCTCAGGATAGTGGGGGTGGTGTGGCAGAGGAACGTCAGAGTGGTGTTTCTCCAAGGCCGTGCCGCCAGCGAAGACCCCCTGCCAGGTATGGTGAGTGGGCAGCTCACTGAGTTCCACAGTTCATGGACAGTTTCCAGAGTTAAAAAGACAGTTTCCAAGGGTTAAAAATGAGGTCATGCTGTTTTGACACTGTTTAAGCTAACTGTTGATTGTTTTTTTTTTTTTTAATGTTCATTTATATATTTAAAAACAAAAGAGGTCTTGCGGGTTAGTGGTTAACACTAATATGCTGTAATAATAAACCTGCAAAATGGGTGTTATTAGTGCCTTTTCAGGGGTTTGTTATGCTGTAATATGCACTTAAAAAGACTGCTACGTAAAACACCTGCGCTGGGAAGTTATGCTTTTTGCTGTTATCCTGCTCATAATGGACTTGAAATTCCCTGGTTACACATGGACTGTATATCTGTATGCATGTAAAAGAGACATGACACATGTTAATGTATATTACTGTGCTGGAGTGGAATTGAAAAAAAAATGCCATCCAGAGTGGGGGTAGTGTTGTAAGGGCAGCGTAATTGGCGTATTTCCTCAGTGAGAATAGCGCGAAAGTGTGTGTGTAGCGTAGTGGGCGTGTGTGCGTGAGTGGTGAAGCGAGAGAGAGCGAGCGCAGCAGCGCGCAGTAAGTTCGAGCCGAGCAGGTGTGTTGTAGGCAGAGTACTAGTGAAATGTATGTATGCTAAACTGCTAATAAAACAACCCGGTGTCCCAAAGACCCCAAAAGCCACGTCTCCTGCTGCTTTTCTGGACGTTTGTGGGGAGTTGGTCCCGAGGATAAAATAAGTATTGGACTTCGGCCCTGGAAGAGAGAGAGATTCCCCTGTGTCCCCCGACTACGGTCCGGAGACTGCACAGGAACGACCAACAACTCTATCAAGCACACTGGATGATAGAGCTTGAAAAAAAGCCAGGCAATCCAGCCAGGTCTGAGAAGAAATTCCTCATTTTTGGGATATGGGAAGTCACTTGCTGCATGATAAGGTTAAGCTGGTGAGCATAGCAGTGGAAATAGTGTGAATTCACATCGAAATCTTGGGCCTTCTTCCGCACACCACCTGTGGCTCCTCTCATGACACTTCCATTATATGCTTGGGAAATGAGCTTGCTCTTCTGGTCATCAGGGAGAATGGAGCTCAACCTATCCAGAAGTGCTGTTGTAATGGAATAACCTGTGGCACTTTGGAGAGGTATAAACTAAAAAAAATAAACCTCTCTTGGACATCATGGGCTTTGTCAATGTAGTGGCTCACAAGCACCAGCTGAGACTTAGTGGAAATGTCCAGTGTTTCAACAGCCTGGATGGAGATAAAGTTTGAGCTCCTGATTTCTCCAATGATGCTCTCTCTCAAAACTGACAGCATGCAGTCAATGAGTTCATTCTGTACAGTCTTAGATTTTCCCTTAAACACAGTGGCAGTCTGCAGGTGCTCATTTAGAACTGTATCCACTGATGCTAGAAAAATTCACCAGTCCTCTAAAAACACCTGGATTTTCTGAGCTCTCGCTTTCAGCAGAACTTGACACAGTCTATTATTTTAGATAGGATGAGCCTGTTTTTGTCAACCTCCTCATTGTGCTTACGGATCCCTATCCTGTAGCATTTATCAAGCTGACCTGAAATGTTTATTTTTATAAACATAGCAAGTCACGGTGCATTTTCCATGTGGATCGCAGTTTGTTCACGCTTCTTTGCCTTTTCTGAAAAGTGCTGAAAATCAGTGATACCTGTATTAATCAATGCTGGGTCAGATCCTGATGTTTGAAAAAGGAGGTAAGGAAAGCAGAATAAAGAATGAGCTTCACTACACACAGTTAGCAAAGCCTTGTTGCTAGACCAGGTCCTGGAAAAAGACTGGGTGTACTGTCTCTCTCTGTCTTTGGACTACGTATTGATAGCGATGGTCGGCTCATAAGGTGCACGCCCTTTCAAGTCAATCTTCTCCTGATATGTTCTCCTCTCAAAAGGTGTTGTCTTAAGTGACTTCACTGAATTATCTAGACTCTGTCTCTCCATTTTGCGTCTCTGTTTGATCGTCTGTCAATCAGCACACTTTATGCTATGGCTTTGACATCAGCCCCGTAGCTGGAGGATGATGGTATGTAAATCCAGCTGCATTGAGCTCTGGGTGGAGGAAAGGTGTGCCCCAACATGCTACTATCTCTTTTATTGAAGACAAGCTACTGTGCATGTACAACTTTAAATGAAAGTCTATGGCCAAAGATTTTTGTGCACCATGGCGAAAAAACACGTCACCAATCATCAGTTGAACGAAACAAACTATACACGTCATTAACTATACAGTAATTATCTTGCTCATCTAAATATAAACCTAGTTCCCTGTTCGTGATTACCTTGATGTCTTTCACCTGTGTGTAAATGTCTCCCCACCCTCCTAGTGTTCTTAAGCTGTACTTATCCTCCCTCCTGTGCCAGATCTTCTCATCTGTTTCAGTGAGCATACCCAGCATTCCCTTGTGTATTCCTAGACCTTTGTGAGTCTGACCCAGTTTCTGTTAGTCTTTTTGTTTACCTTAGCAATTTTGATACCTCTGCCTGAGGGGACTGACCTCCTGGTTTTTGATACTGGAAATAAATTGACTTGCCCTCTTGCCACTTGTTTGACTGTGCCTTTGCTTTGAGAGTCCTCTTGCTCTGGTTGTTACAATGACCAGTCAACATGAGGATTGTGATTAAGTAGTTAAGGATGGCTCAGGATGAGTTGAATGTTGGGAGTGGGAATTGGATTGTTTCTCTGTGGTTGCGAGTGATGGGTGTGGTACGGTGTGTTACTCGAGACAGGGTCTTCCTCTGACAGTGAATGCATTCAGGGGCACCTCCAGTGGTTCAGTGAGTACACCAATCATTGCAGCAACTCAAATGTCAAAACTTTCATCAGTCCTGGAGTACACCAGTACCCTCACATTTATTGATGGGGCTTCCCTTTTGGCTGAACAGGACAAGTGGAAATGAAATGATTAGCTTTGCTAGACTAGTTTGACTCTGGCATTCCTCAGCATAAGTCAAGCTTTACCATGGTGCCATGGGCTCAAAAGAGGAGGAAGACAAGGGACTTGACACAGCTGAATCAACCAGAACTCAGAATAAGTGGAGCTGAGAAGTTAAAACAGCTGTTAATGACTGATTACACTCAAACAAAGCTAGGATACTGCTGTCAAGGTGTCCCAGGAGAACTATGTGCTGTGAAACAGCTCACTGGGAGCCAGCTTAATCAGAGGCCTGGGGCTTCATGTATCAACGCGGTTTACGCAAGAAAAACTTGCGTACGCCAGGATCGGTGCTCACGTTCAGATGTATCAACGCGAAAAGTTCGTCGATTCTTGCGCTGTTTTACGCCAACTCCGGAGGTGCCGTAGAAGTTAGCGGAAAACCGATTCTTGCGTTGAATGCGCTTTGGTCCGTTGGCGACACCCTGTGGCGGTGTTTGGTAACTGACATTATTTGACAACCGCACTTACATCGGGCACAAATAAGCCCTCAACACAAACACAAAGACAAACACCTGTTGGCAATACTTAAGGGGCTAAATAAGAGCCTTCAGGATTGTGCTGAATGTGCAACTTTCAACAATTGCAACATTTGCGCTGTTGGTGGACGTGGCAAACAGTGCAACCAGACGGGAGCGACATTTTAGGGAGTGGGAGGACTTGTTCCACAATTCTGAGGAGTGGCTGATGAGCCGGTTCCGGCTACCGCAGGTCATCCTCCTGCAAATTTGTGTGGAGCTGCGACCGGCGCTCCAGCTCAGAACCGCCAAGAGCCGAGTTGTGCCAGTGCTGACGCTAGTGCTGAGCACGCTCGGCTTCTTGGCCACTGGCTCCTTCGAGCGACAAGTGGCGGACCGTTCCGAGGTGAGCCAGTCGACCCTCAGCCGGGGCATGCCCTTGGTGGTGGACCTGATCATTCGCCTCTCCCGCAGGTACATCAAATTCCCTTACAGTGCGGTTGAACAGGCCAATATTAAAGCGCAATTTGCAGCAATAGCCGAATCCCCCAAAGTAATCGGAGCCATTGACTGCATCCATGTTGCCACAAAAGCGCCGTCCCATGAGGAATACGGTTACGTTCATCGTAAGGGTTTCCACTCCATCAATGTGCAGATCATCTGCGATACGCAGAGGCAGGAGGGATGGACGCAAATCCCGGCCGGCAGCCGTCCTCGCACGCCAGAATTTCATTTTCTCAATGTGGATGGGTAAGAACATGATTCATGAAGCCAGATTAATTTATTTAGTCCACTTAAAGTTCCAGAACCTTTTTCAGCCTGTCGAGCCGCTCATTGATCCCCATTTTCCCCCTAATGTCCTCCTGCGCCGCTGGATCCGGGTGGGCTGAAGGACCGTCCGCCGCTGGTGCTGGGGCCAGCGGACGGGACGGCCCAAATGCCGCTGGTCCTGGCGGATGACTGTGAGCCGGCGGACGGTCTGGCACGGGAGCCGGCAGGGGTGCTGCTCGTCGGCGGCATGGCTGACGGATCAATTTCTGTTAAACATTAAACATATTGGTTTATTTAAATGGCTGATTCTGTGTATTTGTTGAGAAATGGAGAAGAAAGAAATGGAGTTGCCACTTACCCTCCAGGCTCTCGGCGTCAGCGTGGGTGCCGGCGACAACCCCCCCCCCCCCCCCCCCCAACAGAAGTGCTGTCCATGACTGCCGCCACCCGCTGCTCAAATTCCGTCAGGTGCCCCTCTCCCTGACCCCCACCTGTCTGGCCCGCACTCCTCCGGAGGGCAGCTGTACGCCGCTTGACCTCCACCTTGAGGTCCTGTTATTGCCATTGTCCATATTGTTATTTAGATTTAAGCCAATTGATTATTGTAGTTATTGCATTTAGTGATGCGCAGTGTTGAATTTAGTCCTACGTTTAGCTTGCATTGTTTATGAAGTTAGAATTGCAGACATGCATTAGAAATAGAGACTGGAAACCTTTCAGAGCGCTAGCAGTGGTGCAAGATTATGACGTAGTGATGCTCGCGCAGGTTTACTGAGGAAAACTGTGCTTTGTCTCACTTTGATCGTTCAGTAAAGGACGAGCGAAGACTTTTCTACCGTTGTCGTAAAAACTCAAACACACGTAGCGACTCGTTCTTTCCGTCATTAGAAGAGGTTAAGATGTATTGAACATGATGATCAACAACACTGGTGATTAGAAGGGAACTTTAGCCAATAACAGGTCCGACCACTTTTTTCAACAGTGGCAGCACTTGCGCTGTTGGAGGACGTTGCTCCGAACCCACCGCGTTCACCCTCAAGCACTTCTTATTCCACTCACAACGTTTATTGTTTATACTGACACCACTGGACAGGCTGACAAACAAAATCTGCTGTCGCGCCTCCACCTCTCCTACCAGCACCTCCAGCTTGCACGCCGTGAACCTCTTTTTCTTTGACATTGTTTTGGGAGTGTGGACAGCGGAGAACCTATTTAAATGAATTTCCATATTTATAGGTGGGCGTAATGTTGGCGGACCCGGTCCTCCGACATCTGCGCTCAATTCCACGTTGATAGGGATGTATCAAGGAAACGTGCGTGGATTCCGCATTATTCTTGCACATATTGATACATCCAGATTTTTTTGTGCGTACGCAACTTTCGCGATTCTTGCCACCCCTGTTTTTTTAGTGTGAGATCCACGCAAGTATTGATACATGAGGCCCCTGGTCTGCAGGGTCCATTCTCTTAAGGTTCTAATGAATGGTTAGACCCAGATGCAAATACAGACACTCAAATAGGTTGCAACAGCAAGAAGAGTTTATTTGGAAGCCAGGTGAAAGTTTTCAGAATGGGTTGAGGTCCTGAGGTGACAGCACCAGGGTTAATTGAGTATCATAGGGAGACAAAGGCAAAAGGCTGGAGACCAGACAGCAGCTGAGCTGGGGTCACCAGAGAGGAGGCGCTGAGCTAAGCTGTGCTGAGCTGAGCAAAAGGCATTGCACAAGAATTAAACTTCATACTGTACAAGGAGCCAGGCTGAATCCCATACAGGACTAATGGACAACCTGACGGTGAGTGGAGGAATGAACCAATCTTAAATAGGGCAAGGTAAAAAGGTGACTTGATTGCCTGATCAGGTGGAGGTGTGGGATGAGCAACAGCTGAAGGCTCCACCCCAACTCCAGACATACAAACACAGCGCAAACACACGGGGAGACAAACCCATATAGGGGAGGATGAGATCATAGGAAACAAAGGGAAAAAAACAGCTTAACCCTGAGACAGTTATGTGTGTCCAAAAGACCCTATGGCTAAGGTTTGCCTTATGAAAGTTGGTTTGGCTCCATAATTACCATACCTCATCTAGCTAGAAGTTGGGTGTTAATGTAATTTGATGCTCTTTTTGAAATATCACTTCAGAAAAGGTTGATGGAAATGACAACATTTTGAATAAAAGATCCTTTTTCAATTTATTTCTTTTAACGCTTGCTTTAGATACAGTAGTTCAATGCATTTTTCAGAAAAAGACTGAGCTCTGATGTAGAAAATCATTTACCTCATGACCAGTGTCTTCATGGATATCACTGGACTGTTCTTTTCTCTGGCAGTATGTAACATGGCCGATACTAGCTGGCACCAAAAAAACATAAATCTTTGGTACCTCTCTTCACTTTTCATCAGTATAGATGACTGTTGACTATTTTATAGACTACAAACCAGCTGATGTAAACACAGCTGATACATCTGATTTGTCTTTGTGACATTTTGACAGTTCACTTAATAGTTATATTACTTGAGAAAGTTGGTTGGCCTTTGCATGATTGTGGAATGGACCATTGGTAGATTTTTCTTGGCACAAGGCTATTCTTGATTCTTGAGCATAGACATCTTAAATGGATTATTTGAGAATGGAAGATTATAAAAGGCGGTTAAAGGACAATTTTGGAGCTGAATGCCCATGTCCTATTACTGAACACTGCAAATTTATTGTCTTAGTGTAAGTTGCTGATTGTTTTAATTCGCTGCCTTCTAATTATATGTATATGTTTTATTGTTGGCTTTTTTAAAATTGTACATTTTATTTATGTGCAATTTTTTATGCCTGCTGTCTTGGCCAGGTCTCCCTTGCAAAAGAGATTCTGCATATCAATGGGAATATTCCTGATAAAATAAAGGTTGAATAAAAATAAATAAATAAATGGAAACACAAACTGGGATAGATCTGTCAGTCCTATGTGATCCCATCTCCAAGAGCAGGGAAAGGTTTTGTGGGGTTGTTATATACAGTATTCCAAAGCAGGTTGTAACTTCCAGTCTCTGAATTACTGTCACCGGTGATTTTAGAAACTTCCCCGTACTTCGCAGCGTGTAGTCAGTAGACTAGATTTATCAAGACCATGCTGGGCAGGTTAGTTGTGTTTATAGTGTTGTGTACCAAAAACAGGGGCAAAATTTGGCATGTCCACCCGGTTGCTAAGTTTACATCACTCACACATGGAGCAGAATAAATAAGTGATACTAATTTGAGCCAGAAATTAATGTTGATTATACTCTTTCTTAATGAGAACCAAAAAAACCTGGTGGTGAGTTTTTTTTTCCAGTGAGAAGGGCTATTTAAGTCTGATCAGAACAACAGACAACACAGTTGCCACCCATCCTCACCAATCTCTTGTATGATGCCCTTGACTTCACATTTATGCATTTTTTATCGAAATACTAAAACAGAAATATTATTGAATACTGCACTTCATACTGCTGGTGCTACTGTATTGTTTAGTGGGACAAATCTTTTGGATCATGGACAGACACTATGAATGCAGAGTAGATTCATTATTATTTGTTGCCGTATAAAGTTACACATTTCCTTAACATGAAGCTGGCCTCTGTGGCTTCCTCTTTGTGTCTAAAGTGCATGTTTAAGTTAATTCCAGAGCCTAAGCTACTTCCTGTGCTTGACAAGCTGCTGGACATTTGTTAAGCTGGAGAGTCTGTCAGTGAGTCTGTAGATGGGTCCAACACTGCTTATCAAGAGGAAGAGGAGCCCTTCTGATCTCCCAGGATTACGATGTGTGTGTGTGTATGTGCATGTGAGTTCAGGCCGTGGATGGCTTAAGATGGACTGTATATTAGAGTGGAATGTTAAGAGTCTCTGGAGTTTCACACCTTCCTCCCCTCTAAAGCACATCCGGCTAATGAGAGTGAGAGTGAGAGTGAGAGAGAGAGAGAGAGAGAGAGAGGGAAAAGGGAAGGAGATGGAAAACACCGAACACCGACAGCCTGTCTCCCCCATCGCTGAAGTATTGACATGCAGGCCATGTATGTGTGCATGTGCCAATGTGTGTGTGTGTGTGTGTTTTTGTGCAGTAGTAGGCGGCTGGGTTAGAGGATAATTGCCAAACCGTTGGGACCTGAGCTCTGCCCAGCCTGTCAAAGCAGGCGTGACAAAACCTCCAATCAACCCTGCAGCAACCAGAGAGAGAGCGAGAGAGAGAGAGAGAGAACGAGAGAGAGAGAGAGAGAGAGAGAGAGAGAGAGAGAGAGGCAGCGACAGAGGCAAAGAGACAGAGAGGCAATGAGGGCACGCTCATTTTACCTTTCCTTGTTTGAAAATGATGCGATTCACAATCTTTGCATATATTTAGAGACAAATTATCTCTCTATCTCTCTATCTATCTATCTATATCTATCTCTCTATCTCTCTATCTCTCTATCTATCTATCTATCTATCTATCTATCTATCTATCTATCTATCTATCTATCTATCATGACCTTGTCCTATGGCTTCAGAACTATCCACCACTCTTGGATGGACAGATGTTTGGCAGGGGAACTGAACCGTGTTTGGACTGCAGCTCTTTAAATGAGATACTGTGTACACACACACACACACACACACACACACACACACACACACACACACACACACACACACACACACACACACACAGGCCGTACATACAAATGCACACACGCACTTGGACACACATCAATGTAGCAACATTTTCTTTTGTGGAATTCTGGTACATCTTATTGAAAATACAGGAAGCAGCAAGGACACAAGTCCACGAACACATGAAGATGACTAATGAACACTCACACAGTCTCTCTCACATACACACACACACACACATACATACACAGAGGCTCATTGCCTATGGTAGTGACTGATTTATGTGGTTATTACTGTAGGGCCGCTGGGCTGATGGTTTAGGGCTAGCCACAGCTCTCACACTCATACACACACACGCACGCATGCATGCCCGCATACACACACACACACACACACACACACACACACACATTATGGTTCTGAATGTCACCCATTCCCAAGAGATGTAGGCGGTTTGCCTGATGCTGGGATTCTTCCCAAAGTGCTGCAGGGGAAACCTAAGGAGAGAGAACGAGAGTTGTGTGTGTGTGTGTGTGGGGGGGGGGTTTCCTGTATTTTTAACAATACTTTTTTCAGTCTTTCTAAATAATTTACATGGACAAACATTATTGGAATAACTCAGTGTGTATGCTATAATATAACTTGTAAAAATGGAATGCCTGTAGAAGTTGTCAGTGCGTGTTTATCTAAAGTTATTGTTTTGTCGCTGACTCTTAGATTTTTATTAAATAAGCTTTGATGAATCTGACAACATCATGGAAAGGATCCCAACAGATACAGACACTTTTACTTTCACCATGGTGATAATATTTTTGGTGAGGTACTTCTGTTTGTCTGACTTTCAGCAGGATTATGTAAAAACTATGAGGCCACACGTGGGGGAGTTGTGTGGAATGGATTGCTGTGAAAGTTGACAGATTGTGTCAGTTGACTGGTTGTAGTCAGGTTGGTCAGATGCCCCTGACCCCAAAGTTCATCTGTGAAAGCATTTGGCCTATTTTGTTGCCATTTTTAAATTCACTTTTCCCCAGACCTCACATTTAACTTACTGTCCAGTCCCTCGAGAAAAAAGCGATTATGCAATCCCATAATTCAATGCATTATCAGCCAAAGTCCGCACATTTATATGGGGGCTGAATTTTTTACTTTGGCCCCAGAAATTGCAGATTTTCATGCAAGATGCACGAAATACGCAGGGCTTCCATGATTTTGTAATCCCTGCATTTTCATTGCAAAAAAGTCATACATATCATTGCAGAAAGCTGAAAAATCTTGCGTTTACTTCCTGCAAGAGCAGCCATTTTCCTCCTGTTGCCTTGGGAATGTTGTGAAGTGATGTCATCAAAAAGCTGCAAACCCAGTGAAGAAAACATGATGAAGTCTGCAAATGAATCTCATTTGCCAACAAAAATAAGCTTGGAGCTTGTTTGACTCATAAACGTTTTGTGAGTTTGAGCCATGTATTTATTTAGGTCTGAAAAAAAACAAACTTAAATATTCCCAGCACTTTACGTGATGTAGTATGCTTGCTTAACATAGGAAACCATTAGAAATTACTCTTTATTTTAAGGTCGTAGCCTAATGAGAACAAAGTGTTGGGGGACTCACTTTTTCTTAATCATCAATCAGTTTTTGCAAGTTCATGTAATTTTTGCTAATTCCTGCAATTTTTTGCTAATTCCCCCAATTTCATCACATAAAATTGTATAAATATCTTGCATATTCCATCACATTTTCTAAGAAAACGTGCTGCATAATCAAAGATTTTTGCCTGTAACAATCACAAAAAAAAACTGCATTTTTCTGAAAGGACTGACTGTCTTCTGTTATAGCACACGTCTATCTATGTTCGGATCATTTCCATAATGTCAGACATTTATAATAACAATCCCAGCCTGTCAGCAGCAAAAACAGGCAGTCTTTACTTTGAAATGGAAAATTTCAACCATTTTGTCAATTTCATTGCATCCTTGCTTGATCCTGGACCGATTCCAATCACTGTCATCCCTATCAATCATTTGGATAATAAAACTTGGGAAGGTAGGGCCTGTTTTTTTTTTTTTAAATACCAGCATTATTTTTTAAAGCTGATGTGGGAAATCCAGAAAAAGTTCATTTATTTTCCTCTCTTACCAGACAAGTATAGGTACCTGTGTCACCTGAGGCAACAGCCCCAGCAGTACACCTGCTCAAACATCAAAACCACCATGACAGCACATTTTTAACCTTGCTTAGTTGTCAGAAGACAAATAATTTACTATCTTGCTTGTCCAGGAGAACAGTTTAAGTGGCAAGAGGTGAAAAAAAATGTGCAGCTGAAAAAAATATACAGCTGAAAATAAGTTTGTTATACTATGAGTTCGTAGTTACAAGTACATGTAGGTTGGGAAAAAGAAAACTGAAGAGCATGGCCAAGGTGTGAGGAGGTTTACATAGGTTGTGGAAGTCATATGTTCGTTGGACCAGTCCACAATAGATCTGCCAATGAGTGAGGACAGTCTTGCCATATATCACTTTTCTGCCTTTGCTTCTGTCAGATGTGTTGCAACAAACATACTTTAGGCTCACAGATTTTTTTTTGGTTACACACATCTGTGGTTTGTAGAAATGCAAAATATTGATAATTTGCTCTGGGGAATGGACTGTTTGGTGATTTGAATTTGATGAATTTGTATTTGTATGTTCAAAACATGATCATGTCACTGTGTGTGTGTGTGTGTGTGTGTGTGTGTGTGTCCCTTTGTGTGTAGTCTGAGGTCCCCCTCCTCCACCTGGGAGCTAATGTTCACAGGGTGTCTGTTCTGAGGAGATCCAGGGTGAATACAGAGTGGAGCCACACTGGGAATAAGCTGTCAGATGAAACACTGAGGAACTACTAAGAGACACAAAAAGAAAGAGGGTGAATGTGTGTGTGTGTGTGTGTGTGTGTGCGTGTAAGACTGTGTGCATACATGCTTATGTGTTTGTATGTGTGGGTGTGTAATCCTGTGTGGTGATATCCTGTGTGCGTGCATGCGAGCATCCACGGCGTGGTGTCTCCTGTGTCTATCCCTCTTTCACTTTGTGTGTTTTTGCTTGTCTGTGCCTGGATCTACGTAGTCCCTGTGTGTGTGATTGTGTGCGCGTGCATTTGTGTGTGTTTGCACAGTCCAGGGGAGCTCTAGTTGAAAGGGAAAGCCCTCACTCTCCAAAGACTAACTTAGGATTCACTCTGCCTTTCCCAGAGTTCACTGCTGTGGCCTTAACACTGGACTCTATCCACACACACACACACACACACACACACACACACACACACACACACACACACACACACACACACACACACACACAGAGAATCATACAATATCTGCCTCTTAAGTGTCTCCCTCACACCCACACGTTCAGTTTTTCCATCTGAACTGTGCACTCTTGAACCTAGTTTCTTTGCGCTTGTATGAGTTCAGCTGGCTTCAACAAAGGAGGAGCTTTCATATGCATCCTACACACACCTTCCATAATGTCCTCGACCAACACATTAAAGTTAACGAAAGATGAAGTGGAGAAGGCCTCGACGCTCAGTTATTGGCAAACTCACTTTGACTTGGGGGTTCTTCAGATCAGGACTGTAATCAGATATTATACTTTAATATGGGCCACATGCTTTGTGACATTAACTCAAAGCATCTTCATCTTGTTAAAATGAGTGCTTGATGCTGTCAGGAATTTTCATATTAATACAATTTTAGATGATAAGGGTCATATTTTGTACCATATGTCTCACAAGAGAAACATGAATTACTTTCAGAATCAGAAAAAACTTTATTGCCAAGTACAATTTTACACGTAAGGAATTTGTTGTAATGTTATTGTTGCATGAAAAAATATTTACACACTGAACAAAAATATAAACGCAACACTTTTGTTTTTGCTCTCATTTTTTTGTGAGATGAACTCAAAGATCTAAAACATTTTCTACATACACAAAATAACCCTTTCTCTCAAATATTGTTTACAAATCTGTCTAAATCTGTGATAGTTAGCACTTCTCCTTTGCAGAGATAATCCATCCCACCTCACAGGTGTGGCATATCAAGAAGCTGATTAGACAGCATGATTATTGCACAGGTGTGCCTTAGACTGGCCACAATAAAATGTATGAAATGTGAAATATGAAATGTTCAATTGTATCACACAGCACAATGCCACAGATGTCGCAAGTTTTGAGGTTGCATGCAATTGGAATGCTGACAGCAGGAAATGTCCACCACAGCTGTTGCTCGTGAATTGATGTTCATTTCTCTACCATAAGCTGTCTCCAAAGATGTTTCAGAGAATTTGGCAGTACATCCAACCAGCCTCACAACCGCAGACCACGTGTAACCACACCATCCAAGGACCTCCACATCCAGCATGTTCACCTCCAAGATTGTCTGAGACCCGCCACTTGAACAGCTGCTGAAACAATCGGTTTGCATAACCAAAGAATTTCTGCACAAACTGTCAGAAACCATCTCAGGGAAGCTCATCTGCATGCTCGTCGTCCTCATCGGGGTCTCGACCTCGACCTGACTCCAGTTCATCGTCGTAACCGACTGGAGTGGGCAAATGCTCACATTCGATGGCGTCTGGCACATTGGAGAGGTGTTCTCTTCACGGATGAATCCCGGTTTTCACTGTTCAGTGCAGATGGCAGACAGCGTGAGTGAGCATTTTTCTGATATCAATGTTGTGGATCGAGTGGCCCATGGTGGCAGTGGGGTTATGGTGTGGGCAGGCGTATGTTATGGACGAAGAACACAGGTGCATTTCATTGATGGTATTTTGAATGCACAGAGATACCGTGACAAGATCCTGAGGCCCATTGTTGTGCCATACATCCAAGAACATCACCTCATATTGCAGCATGATAATGCACGGCCCCATGTTGCAAGGATCTGTACACAATTCTTGGAAGCTGAAAACATCCCAGTTCTTGCATGGCCAGCATACTCACCGGACATGTCACCCATTGAGCATGGTTGGGCTGCTCTGGATTGGTGTATACGACAGCGTGTTCCAGTTCCTGCCAATACCCAGCAACTTCGCACAGCCATTGAAGAGGAGTGGACCCACATTCCACAGGCCACAACCAATAACCTGATACTCTATGCGAAGGAGATGTGTTGCACTGCATGAGGAAAATGGTGGTACTGACTGGTTTTCTAAGTCCCCAGACCTCCCCAATAAAACAAAAGTGCACGTTTCAGAGTGGCCTTTTATTGTGGCCAGTCTAAGGCACACCCGTGCAATAATCATGCATCATTATAATCAATCATTATATACAATATAAATACATGTACACAGAAGTCCAAGCTAAGCGTAAATGTAGTGCATAGGGTTATGGATGCAATGACAATGTGTAGAGGCAGAGGTGGAGTGTGAAGAGTGTCAGGAGGGGTTGCAGGCATTGTTGATAAGGCTGGCAGCAGACGGGAAAAAACTGCTCTTGTGGCATGAGGTTTTGGTCTGATGGACCATAGCCCCCTGCCAGAAGAAAGAGACTCAAAGAGATTGTGACTGGATGGGAGGGATCAGCCACCATCTCCTCTGCATGCCTCAGGGTCCTGGAGGTGTACAGGTCCTGAGGAGATGGAAGATTGCAGTCAATCACCTTCTCTGCAGACTGAATAACATGCTGCAGTCTTCCCCCTTCCCTGGCAGTGGCAGCAACATACCAGATGGTGATGGAGGAGGTGAGGATGGACTCAAGGAGGCCTGTGTAGAAGTGCACCATCATTGTCTTTGGCAGATTGTATTTCTTCAGCTGCCACAGGAAGTACAACCTCTGCTGTGCTTTCTTGATGAGGGAGCTGATGTTTGGCTGCTGCTTGAGGTCCTGGGACATGATAGTTCCTAGGAAGTGGAACGACTCCACAGTGTCAATTGTGGAGTCACGGAGGGTGATGGGGGCAGGTGAGTGCTAAGTTCTTCTACTCCACAACCACCTCTACTGTCTTTAGAATGTTGAGCTCTAGGTTGTTTTGTTTACAGCAGGTCACCAGATGGTCAACCTCCCACCTGTAGGTGGACTTGTCACCATCTTGCCTACAGGTGGGAGGCTGACACCATTAGAGATGAGTCTGATTAGGATGGTGTCGTCCAGGAACTTGACAGACTGGTGCCTGGAGTTGCAACTGTTTGTGTAGAAGGAGAAGGGCAGAGGAAAAAGAACATAGCCCTGGGGGAATGTGATGCTGATGGTCTTTGAGTCAGAGACATGTTTCCCTATAGCTTAACAAACTGCTTTCTGCCAGACAGGAAGTCTGTGATCCACTTGCAGGTGGAATCAGGCACACTCAACTGGGAGAGCTTCTCCTGAAGCAGAGTTGGGATAATGGTATTAAAAGCAGAGCTGAACTCCACAGACAGGAACCTGGCGTAGGTTCCTGCAGAGTCCAGGTGCTGGAGGATGTAGTGGAAGGCCAAGTTGACTGCATCGTCTACAAACCTGTTGTCTCTGTAGGCAAATTGCAGGGGGTCCAAGAGAGAGTCACTAATTGTTTTGAGGAGTGAAAAGTCCTGTGGTCCTTGGCTTCTAGGGAACAGGGATGATAGTTGAGGTCTTGAGGCAGGCTGGCACATGACATGTCTCCAGTGAGGTGTTGAAAATGTCTGTGAACACTGGAGAAAGCTGGTCAGCACAGTGCTTAAAGGAAGATGGGGAGACAGAATCTGGTCCAACCGCTTTCTGGGGGTTCTATTTCCTGAAGAGTTTGTTGACGTCCCTCTCATGGATGGAAAGAGTCGTCACTGAGGTGGAGAGGGGGACCTATAAGGTGGGAATTGTTGGAGGTGACTGGAGCTGGAGTTGTTGGAAGGTGTTGTGGGGGGATGGTTGCAGGACTGTCCCTTTGTTTTTCGCTCCTTTCATATGCACCAAAAACGTGGGTGAACATGACTGAAAGGGTCGACTTGGCATTTCAACCTGCGTCCACCGACACTCCAAGCGACCTGAGTGTTTAGCAGCTCACCTCGGCTCTGCTCGGTTCGCCTGCAGTGTGAAAAAGGCAACCTGTCAAGCTGTCTCAGGTTTCCCGTGACCTTCCTATCGCATTCTGATTTAGTCACTGTGCCGCCTGTCAGGCTGTCATTGTGGAAGGGTTGAACAATAAAAAATTGGGCTGGGCTGTGCTGTGAGAGCTGCTCACTAATCTCTCAATAAAGTTTTGGCCTTTTGGCCTCCTCTGATAAGATCAGTCTTCCTGTTGATGTCCCTGAGACTCTATTTCACTAATTTTTTCAAAAAATGTACACGTGTATGATCTTACGTGAATTAATCTACGCAATGCTTAGGAACTGTGTTTGTGAACAACCTGTATTGCGATCTTGCACATCTTTTTTATCGATCATGGCAGCGCACTGGCAAGCTCGTGAAGTCTGCGAGCTACTCATCATCCACAGTGTAGAGGAGATCCAGCGGCAGATTTCTGGTACGTACAGGACACGGTGATTTATGGGAACATCACTGGCATTTTGAGACTCGCCGCACTTTTATGTGTAACGATGACGTTGTCAGCGCGAAGATGTACGAGAGAGGAAAAACACAGGCATGCAGCCCTCACAGCGGGAGCTCAGACCCGTGTCTGCTGGAAGCTTGAATGCGCCCTAATGCCAAGGAAATGCGGGTACAAAAAAACGCTTTGACACGTGTATTTCAGTGTGAAAGAGGTGTTCAGCAGGAGATTGGATTTTTTACACCAATCAAGAAACTCATGCAGGACTGGGCCCTGATCTTATTCATCTCCTTGGGGGGAGGCTGCAAAATGCTGTATGTCAGAAAACTTAATTAAGTGCCTTCCAGGATGAGAGCTGGAACAGTTGTTGGTGTATAAAATAAATAATACGGGGGATAGCACACACAGTTGAGGGGAGCCAATATTAGTCATGATTTGTCTGGAAAGAGAAGAGCCCACCTTCACCTGTTGGACTTTCTGACTTAGGAAGTCAAGGAGCCAGAGGATCAAGCCTCCATCCAGTGCAAAGTCATCATGCAGCCTCTGAGCCAGGATGTTGGGATGGATAGTGTTGAATGCAGACGAGAAATCAGAGAATATAATTTTGAGATGTGTTTTTGGCACCTCAAGGTGTGTGTAAACAAGTTGTTGAGGGTGTAATAGATGATGGGTCCGAAATGGAATATATTTTTTCACTATTTATTCAAAGCATTTCATAACAGACAAAGTTAATGCTGTAAGACCGTAGTGGTTGTGCTCAGTCAGTGAAGGGATCTTAGGGATGGGGATAATAGTTGATGTTTTCCATAAATGTTGGAAATTGGATTGATCCAGAGAGGACTGGAAAAAAATCTATGAAAACTGGGGACAGTCGTTCAGCACAGAATTTTAACACGTTGCCACCGATGTTGGCTGGGCCAGGGCTCTTGTGCATGTTAACTCTCTTGAGCAATGCACACACCTCTGTGATACAGTGATATATTTATAGACGGGCTGATTGTTGTATCAGGCTGGCTTTGGCCACTGTTAGTTCCAGTTCAAATCCCTTTTTCAAAATGAGAAAAAAAAATTTAGATCATGTACCATATCCTGCCCTTTCCCACCCTTAAGGGCTTATGTTGTTTTTCCCCTTCTCCTTATGGGAGTGCTGGTCATGGCCTTGATTGACCCAGATTACACAGGGCCATATTTTGCTCTACTTTTTGGTTGTAAATATTCTTGTCTATCTTAATTTGTCTTTTAATTTCTGTGAGTGTGTGTCTCTTAGGGGGTGGCACGGTGGTGCAGTGGTTATCACGGTCTCCTCACAGCAAGAAGGTTCCGGGTTTGAGCCCCGGCTCGGGCATGGGATCTTTCTGTGTGGAATTTGCATGTTCTCCCTGTGCCTGCGTGGGTTCTCTCTGGGTACTCTGGCTTCCTCCCACAGTCCAAAGACATGCAAGTGGGGACTAGGCTAATGAATACTCTAAACTGACCGTAGCCTTGACTGTGAGTGTGAATGGTTGTCTCTTTATATGTGTCAACTCTGCGATAGACTGGCAACCCATCCAGGGTGTACCCCACCTTTCGCCTGAAGGCTGCTGGGATAGGTTCCTGTCCCCCCGCAACCCTTAACAAGATAAATGGTAGAAAATCAATGAATGGATGACTATGTCTCTTAGCAATTTTGTCCTTATGGATATGGGCGAGTTTCTTTTTATTTAAGAGCGGTTTCAACTTTTTTGATTCCCAGCATTTATTGTTGGGAAACGCTTTAACAGTCTTTGTAGACTCAGTCCACACAGAAAAGTAATATAATCTGATGTCACCTCAACCTGTTCATTTAAGTCTGGACATTTAAACACCTCCCCTGGGGTACAGTCAAAGCCCCCCTGGAGTGCCATAATGCTGTCTTCATTCAAGACCATAACACTTCTTTTTTGGGGTTTTTCCCTTTCCAGTAGCCATTGGTAAACAGGCTGGAGATGTACCACATTGTGATCCAATGCCCCAGAGGAGGCAAGGAAGAGGCAGAGTAGGCACCTTTAATGCTACCATAACACAAGTGTAGAGTCTTGTTTTTCTTCTGTTGCAGTTTACGTATTGGTCGTAGGTGCACAGCGTATTCCTCAATAATCAGTTACTGAAATCACCAAAGAAGAATTTGGGAGCATCAGGGGAGAGAGATTCAAGTTTTTGTGATAGGTGAAATATTGTCTCCAATGTTTTAACAGTGTTGGCTTGGGGATGCATATAGGCCACCGTGAAAACGAGCTGATAGGTGGAACGGATGGAGTGACACACAAAGCAACTCGATGTCAGGAGTACAGAGTTGCTCTTGCACTTCAACTGATTAACTCCGGCACCAGTCTTCCTGAATGAGAAGGCTCACGTCGCCGCTGCATGACTTGCAGTCCATTCGAAAGGCAGTGAAGCCAGCGGGCTCTACCTTGCTGAATGGGATGTTACTGTCCAGCCAGATTTCTGTGATCGCCAACACACAGTTGCCCCAGTATTCATGTAGGTACCTTAGGTTTGCCATGAGTCTTCCACCTCAGGGACTGAGCAATTACAGGTGGGCGAGGGTAATCATGTTTTCATTCTTTTAAGTCTCCACGTAATCCCACCTTTTTTCCGTGTTTGTGTTGTGTATGCTGAGGGCAGATTCTTTGATGGTGACTTAGTAGTAGGTTTCAATTCAGTGATTTAGGATTGCACTGAAGGAGAAAGTCTCTTCTGAACTGAATACACTGGGTGATGTGGCCCGCAGCGTTACTAAGATTTAGTCCATAGGTACAAGGTGCACTCAGAGGCACCAAAACAAGTGCGATAATCCATGTCAATGAAGCCATGGTTGGAAGGGATCGGTATTGAAATACAGCGAGTGTAAAATCAAACAAAGTCAAGAGCCAGATTTAAAACAAAATAAAAGACATATCAGTCATGCTAGCAGTCAAACTTACTGCGGTCACCACAAAGCAGCACCCACACTGGAGAGCTGGACATCAGCACGGATGGTGTTGAGCACTGTTCAAACACACACACACACACGCACACAAACACACACACACACACACACACACACACACACACACACACACACACACACACAGAGTTGGTATGTGGCCAACATGCTCGCCAGAAAGTTTCAGAGACAAATGCATCAGAATGTATTTTACCGTCAATCTGAGTGAATTCACGGCTGATAATTTCACCACATATCACCCAGTGGAGCTTTGGTTAGATAACTCAAGTATTAGCTCCTTCTTGCGTGGTTTGTGGCTCAAATTAGTAGGAGCAGGCACTGGGAATTCTCCAGTTGCACTTGCGTAATTTGAATGAATGTGACCACTTGACTTTCTGACACAAAAATATAAAAAGAAAGGAAAAACTTATTTCAAAATTAGTGTGTTTTTATTTGATATATAAGGGAGGTTGGACTGGGAACACTATGAGGTTTGCCAGAATGTGTCATGGGGCTAAATAGTCTTCAGACGTATATGTTGTACGTCACTGTCCATGCGCAACTTCTTGCTGCACATCGCATAACATGTTATCGCCCACACAAGTGGTGAATTTATTGGAAAGAGGAATATTCCACCTCCATTTCTACCTGGCTAAAGACGGATCAAGGAGACAAAGTACAAGTTCAGCAAGGGAGTGAAAGAAGCTAGCAACTGTACTCTGAGAAGCTCCAACACCATTTCTCAGTTAACAACTCTGCATCTGTCTGGAAAGGGCTCAGGCATATCACCAACTGTAAGCCTAAAGCCCCCAACTCCATCAATGGCCGACACCTAGTCAACAACCTGAACAAGTTCTCTTGGCACTATAAAAGACATAAGACATAAGAGGTGGCTATTGCTTTTAGGAAGGACAAAGCATCTCACTCAGCAATTATCCATGGGCTGCCCATACAGTCTGTTCATGAGTATAAGTATGTGGGGGTGGTTTTAGACAACGAGTTGAAGTGGGAGCAGTAAACAGAACATATACAGAAAAGCAAACAGCAAAGACTTTTTTTTAAAAGTATGTGTCATTTGATGTTGACTGTAAAATGGCTAGTTTGACATGGTTTGACAGTTCTTATGTGGAGAGTGTCTTAACCTTCTGTATAATCTGCTGGTTTGGCAGCGCAACAGAAGCACAGAAAAGTAGGCTTAAGAAAATAGTTACCACTGCCAGCAAGCTGTTGGGTACTAATCTAAATCGTCTGAAACACATTTATAGAGACAAAGCACTGTGCAAAGCAGACAAAATTTTAGAAAATTCAAAACACCACTTTTAAACTATTACCATCATGTAGCAGGTTTCGCTACCCTGCCCTTTCCAAAAATAGGACAAAACAGTCATTCATTGTACAATCCATTAGTTTTTCAAAACAATATCTAAATAGAAGGTTTTAATTCCACTGCTCAGCAGGTCTGACCAGGGAACTATATAAAGTCTAACAATACATCTGCCCACCGTATTTATATATTTATTTTGACAGGCATGTGCAATACTGGCCACTATGAACTTTACAGTCTGTAGCTAGGGGATTGTGTATTATGTCATATTGTCTAATATCTATGTTCTTATATGTCCTTGTATTATGCATGTGGGAAGTATGAAATGGGGGTCTTGTCCGTTTTTTTTTTTTATATGTGCTTGTTGTTAACGGTCGTTTCTCTTTTACTGAGAAAAAATTTCCCCAAGGGGACAATAAATGATCTATCTATGTCACCCTGCCTGTGTTGGACCTGGCTGCAAGCAGAGCACCAAATGCATCTTGTGCAAGGGTTATACTGAATACGTACTGCTATTAAAGGTGGTTTTAAAAGAGGTGTCAGATGTCTGCTGGATCGCTGGTGTCACATATTTCTCCATCATGCTGGATAGAGTACTAATATCACAGAAACTGCCCAGTTGCTTATTTTTCATATATTCACATATTTATCACATATTTCAGTGTGTCATCAGTGATCAATGCATCAATATAAATCAGTAATTGGCAAAGATGGATCTTTTCATTGTAACCTTAGACCACCAGATTGAAACGTACAGTTGAAAACAACTTCAAATTCACAAACATTATCCAGCACGTGTTTCATTTTATCTTCTCATTGTAAGTGTGGGCCCTCACTTACTTTATTGATCCAGTGTAGACCCTCGAGAATTGTTTTCCCCACTGAATAGGGTAGGCTAACTTTAACTAACCTTAACTTTAGTCATGTTGGTGGTATTTGAAGAGCTTAATTTTTCCAACTCATTGCATTTTCTGATTTAAGGTAATCAGATTATTTTACGCAGAGTTGTCTTATTCAGACTTTTTACTCAATCAGCTTCATATCAGAATATTGTCATCCATGTAAATGCAGCCTCAAGCCTTCACGTCACACTTGATTCATTGTTTTTAAAACTTGTACCACATTGAGGAAAAATTTTATTTTTTTGGTGTATCATCCAAAACTGCTCAAAACCACTCCACAGTCTCAGCATATGAGCAGTTAGTAAGTGAGGCACAGATTGAGCTGCGCTGCAAGGAAGTTGTTGGTTATTATCACAGCACAGATGTGAGGGGAAGTGTGGAAATGGCATACCGATGAGAAAATGTGTGCATGTGTCCCTCAGGTAAAACAGAGGAACATGGACTCATATCTGAGCCAACATCCTGAGATTGTTCCTGTTGATAAATTGATATCATGAAATATAAATGCATAGTGTTTCATTCCTGATGCCGCAGGCCTGGAGTGCCGAACAGGAATGCTTTGAATCCAAGGCTGGAAATTTTCCCCCAAATCATCAAATCTGACAACAAAGGAAAACTCAAATAGACTGCCTTAATGAGTTAAACACACACGCCTACACACTCACACGCCTACACACTTGTTCTTGATGTAATGAGTCTTTTAACCATCTTCCTTATCCATCTGTCTCCTACTGACACACACAACCATCTCTTACACACAGACTTTTTTTGTATGATCAATCTACATCAAACAGTACCTCATTTAAATATTCATATAAGATGTTAGAAGATGGTTGGTCTCCCCTCTTCTCCTGGTCTCTCTTTCTCTCTCCAGGTATATTAATAATTCCCCCTGTCTCTCCACCACACAGAGTTGGAGGTTTTTCCCTTCAGACAAAGTTTCTAGAAGTTTCTATAAATTAATAAGAGTGTGTTCTCTGTGAAGCCGGCAGCTTTGAACCCGGCGTATTGATCTTGCAGGTGAGTCAGCCGTGCCGGATCCTGACTTCAAACAGAATCCAGTGTTCCTGTGGAGAGGCCGGCCCAGCCCAGAACAATACCCATATTACCCTTCTATATGACGGGTCCAATCTGAGGGTGGAATGGAGGTGGTTTTTGGGGTCGGTACAGTCAGGGTGAAATCAGCCCAAGACAGTGAGTAGGATTAAGATTCTGAATTAATCAAAGGGAGTTACCAAATGGACTACCTGATGCTGAAGCTGAATGTATGTGGTTCCCCTTTGGTTGTGAAAGGAGGTTAAAACACTGCTGATTGAGTATTAACATCTTAAATCAACATTTTGAAGCATTTTAGCTAAATCGAGAAGTTGTAACATCACTCAACAAGCAGACTGGGGACATTCTCATTCCATCTTTGAGCTCTGAAATTTTGTTCCTGCACCATGTTATTTTAGCCTACCAGGGACAAAACACCAGCAAGCCTGTAGTGGTGCTCGCAGGTACTAGAAGCCAGCTCAGAATTCTAAGCGCAGAACAGCATAAGTTGTTTATGGAGGAGGAAGATGATGTTTATGGAAGTTGAAGATGATTTTTTTTTGGAGGAAGCAAAGAAGAAAAATAATTAAAAGCCCAGTCTCCTGCTAGTAGCTCAATACACGAAACGCTTGCTATTAGTGACTGTATTAGTTTAATGTTCACAACTGCTATGGGTCCAGATTTACAGTCTGTGAAAGATGTGAGATAGAAACTTTTTTTTTAATCTAATTTTTAAACATGTTTCTGTACCTCTCCGTCTTCCTCTTGTGGTGAAAATCAGTTGTTTCCTTTGCTCTGTCAATTCTCAGGTTAACTGATTTAAACATCTATCCATCATTCATTTTCTACCGCTTATCCAATTAAGGGTCGAGGGGGGGGCTGTCTATCCTAGCATCGTCGGGAGAGAGGCGGGGTTCACCCTGGATGGGTCACCAGTCCATCGCAGGGCCAACACATATAGACAGACAACCATTCACACAAACAGCCACACCTACAGTCAATTTACAGTATCAATCAGCCTCGTCCTAACTTGCATGTCTTTGAACTGTGGGAGGAAGCCAGAGTACCCGTAGAGAACTCATGCAGACACAGGGAAAACTTGCAAACTCCAGACAGAAAGATCCCGTGCTTGAGCTGGGGCTTGAATCTGGAACCTTCTTGCTGTGAGGTGACAGTGTTAACCACTGCACCACCGTGCCGCCCTGATTTAAACATGCGTTTAAAATGTCATATCTCGACATGATAGCCTACAAAAGCGAGGCACTGTTCTTTTAAGAAAAAATACTCTAAAACAGTACTTTTTTCAAGGGGAGCATTAAAAATGTTACATTTACACAAATATAATTAAACTCACAGCCTGTCTGTTCAGAGTTTGCATGTTCTCCCCATGCCTGCATAGGTCCCCTCTGGGTTCTTTGGCTCCTTCCCACACACTTGCAATGGGCTGGCAATCTGTCCAGGGTGTACCCTGTCTCTTCCCGATGACAGCTGGGACAGGCTTTAGCCCTCCTTTGACCCTGAAACAGGATAAGTGGTTGTTATGCATGGGCAGATTGATGGTTTTCATGATAACTGATTGGAGTACACTTAAGTTGCAAGTTGTATTTACCATATTCAAGACACAAAAGTATCAAGAAGTGAAAGTAAAAAAAAAAAAATTAAAAGTTTGAGACATTCCAGCTTTGTGTATACAGATGTACGAATATGAGTTGTCACAGTACTCAACCAGAGTGTGTGCATGTGTGTGTGTGTGTGTGTGTGTGAGAGAGAGAGAGAGAGAGAGAGAGAGAGTCAGACAGAGGCTCTGTAAGTGCTGATTAGCGATTAGCAGGTCTTGAGGCTGACGGCAGAGCTGATCAGTATTTCCTCTGTGTTGGAGCTTTAGGGAACAAATCCCAACATTAACCCGGCTCTCATCTGCCTGGCAGAGCGCTAGCAGCAGCCTGCCAGCCATAGGCCCTACATCCAGCTACAACCCCAAGCTAAAGCTTGTGAATCCTCTTTTGATGGTGCCTTATTGTTGCCTCATTTCAAATCAAAACCAAGTTTAATCATTATGGAATGTCTCATGTTGCTCTCTGCATCAAGGTTGATGGGCTGTGACATGCGATGTTTAATAAGAAGTCAAAAGTTTGTCATCATGCACCTGACAAAAATGACATTTAAGTAGTACCCCTTGAGGGAGAAGTAAGAGAATTCGTAGTTCTATAAAAAGCGTGATCCCCTTGAAGAGCAATGACTGAAGAAAAATGTCTCGTTAAAGAGCTGATGTGTCTCTCAGAAGACACAGGAGGAATCCTGACATATAATTGTTCTGACTTTGGCTTTAATTCATATCGAGAGCACATGATGCTTCTCCACTGAATGTGATACAGAGCCTTAAGATGGCCACAGAGTACCAGAATGAGGCATGCAAACCCACCATCATCATACTTTTCAGCTGATAATATTATGTTCATCAGTGGTCATTTGAAATGCTAATTATCCCACTGAACTACAGAAGACTCCCTCAGAGAAATCCCACCATGCAGGACAACTCTGGAAAGATTTAATGGGCTCTTTAGCAGGTTGGACATGGTCTGCCCAAAATGCACTAGATGACCAATATCGGCACTACAGGTATGTAAAAAAAAAAAAAAGTCCTCAAACATGCCCAGAATTATGAAATTAGCTGAACACATCAATATACAGTGCACAGATAGCAAAAAGAGTTGCCAATAGTATAAAACTGTGACGTGTTTTAATTCATCAAGAAGACAGGTCGCCAGTCCATCATACAGAGACGAACAACCATTCACACTCACATTCATACCTACGGTCAATTTAGAGAATCCAATCAGCCTAGTCCCCAAATTGCATGTCTTTGGACTGTGGGAGGAAGCAGGAGTACCAGCAGAGAATCCACACAGGCACAGGAAGAACATGCAAACTCCACACAGAAAGATCCCACGCCCGAGGCGGGACTCGAAACCAGAACCTTCTTGCTGTGAGGCCACAGTGCTAACCACTGCACCACCGTGCAGCCCCAAATGCAGTATATGTTGCAAAATAATTTCTTGCAAACGCAACTAACCATTGCCAAGCACATTAATATTGTGCGTTAAATCAAATACAGTACCTTTGACTATATTTGGGTTTAAAAAAAAAAACCTCCTTCCTCAACATCATTTGGTGCATAGCCTACCAGAGGCAGACGCAGGGCCAACAGTTTTTTTTCATCAGCTCAAGGCACCAGTGCTTACTATGGTAAGCACACTGAGACTTTCAAGCAAGTCCTGCCAGTTGAAAATAATAACTCCATGTTCAAATCCATTTTCAAATCATCAGGATAGGGCTAGTTAGCCAAATAGCTGATGTTGCATTCAATTTTGTCATGTTGTGTTTGATTTTAGTTCAGCAAATGAAACGTCCCCTGTCACATCACCCATGTTAAGTGAAGGATAGAATTTTTTTTTTAATCTTTCTGAATCTGAAGCAGAACCTTTTCTCTTAATGTTTCAAATGTCCCTGTAAAGCTCCCTCAAACTGCATTTTTATCAGTTTGCCAGGATGTAAAGATAAGGTAGGAAGTAATTTAGGTTTCCATTAAGCTACGCAGTTCTTGATTTGTACTGATTTGTGAGGAAGTAAGATTTTATTGTCTATAGAAAGCATGGTGTATTGGAAAAGAGTTATTCAATACAGCATATTTGACTAATACAGTGTGTAGCTGGATTAACATAAAACAGCATAAACACAGACACATGAATTTGAGGCAGTTTAGGCTTAATTAAGTTTATTGCACTATCTATGTGCCACTTTTTGGACTGAATCCCTCAACTGAAACGGCACAGATTAACACCTACAGAAAGACAGATAAGCTGACCAAGAGGAGAGTGGGAGAGTGACCACATATTTTCCCCTTTGACTGATGACCCCTAATTCCAGAAGACTCGTAGGATTAAACAATTTTATCCCAATTCAAGTAAATAGAGGCTACCGGTAGCTCAGGAACAAAAACAAAACTTAGACCCCACTTCTTTGGTTAAAATGCACAGAGTTCCTAAAAGTTCAAGGTTCCTGTGGAAAGTTCCTGCGATGGAATAGCTAGCTGTACTGCTAAGACACATAAGTGCAATAAACTGATGAGAAATTTTAGAGTTCCAGGTTCATATTACAAAAAATCTTTAACAAAATATTGCAGGTAATTTTTTTTGTCCAATTATCTTGGGTAATGACCAAAAGAATGATATCCCGAATAAAAGCGGCCGAAATGAGTCTCCTCCACAGAGTGGCCAGGCTCTCCCTTAAAGATAGGGTGAGTAGCTCAGGCATTTGGGATGGAATCAGAGTAGAGCTGCTGCTCCTTCATGTTGAGAGGCAAGGCAAGGCAAGGCAATTTTATTTGTATAGCCCATTTTCACAAACAGTTTGTCTCAAAGGGCTTCACATGGCATCATAACAACATCCTCTGCCCTTAGACCCTCACATCGACTGAGGAAAAACTCCATAGAAAACCCTTTTAACAGGGAAAAATCTGAGAAACCTCAGGGTGAGCAACAGAGGAGGGATCCCTCACCCAGGACGGACAGACGTGCAGTAGTTGCTACAGACAAGAAAACAGTTTACAATGCAGAATGTGGGAAACATGGAAATGTTAATAACAGCTGAAGAAGGAAGCATCTGGAAGGGGAGGCAGGGAGAGCAAGCCAGCTTGATGGGGGACTGGATGGCAGACTGGTTCATGGAAGGGGAGCGCAGGCCGGTGTAACAGTAGGGAATAAGAGGGGGGGGGGGGGGTGATGCAGGCGGCGGTTGGGGCTCTGGTGGATCTGTGGAAACACAGAGAGACTGCGAGACACCAAGGCCAAACTACAAAGTGCAACAAGTAATGGTAATGACAGTTCCAAAAATGTGCAGGGAGGAGAGGAGGAGAGAGGGGGAGAGGAGAGGAGAGGAGGGAAGGGCTCCATGTAACCTGATGTGTCCCCCAGCAGTATGAGAGGAGTCAGTTGTTCGGGCATCTGGTGAGGACGCCTCCTGGACGCCTCCCTCGGGAGGTTTTCCAGGCATGTCCAACCAGGAGGAGGCCTCGTGGCCAACCCAGGACGCCCTGGAGGGATTATATCTCTTGGCTGGCTTGAGAACGCCTCTGGATTCCTTTGGAAGAGCTGGTGAAAGTGGCTGGGGAGAGGGTGTTTTGGGTTTCACTGCTGAGGCTGCTGACCCCACAACCTGGACCAAGGTTGGTGGAAGAGGAGGAGGACGACAACAATTAGCTCCTTCCATGTTATTTGTGTATTAATTAAAAAAAAAAAAATAGATTTCTGTTTTGGTCATTGTCAGATCAAAAATTTCGTTTAACTGATTTGTGATTAGAGTGTCGATTTTTTTTTACATTTTTGTTGTTTTGAATTTATATAAAAGATATTTTGTTATTCATCTCCTGCCTTGTTTTCCCTGCCTTTAGACCCTGCCTGCACACCATAACTGGACAAAACTGTCATCTTGATACAACTCAATCCAATGAAATCACATGAAACCACAAAGACATAGGTGAGCACAGAAAAAAAGGACAAAAAATGGACAAAGACAGGAAGTAAGGCCCCATTACTTCAGAATAAAACAGGAACTGACAGAAGCTAAGATCTAAAACAAAAAAAACCCCACAAGTACACCAAAAAAAAAGACCAAAATTAAATATCCACCGCTAAAAATCAACACTGTCCCGAAGGGACTGTGACAGGTTTAGAGAAATGTTGAATTTCTTTACAGTTTAGTTTTTAAGGGGTACCATTTATTTTACAGTAATTTGTCTTCAAAATATAATTAAAAAAATCTGAATTATTTCTTAATCATTGTTTGCAATTTTAAATAATTATATTTATTTTGGATAATTTAAAATAGTGTTTTTCCATCACCGTCTTTTGAGGGACTTTGAGACCTTTGACTGTTGAAAGCTTGGAGTCGAATTGGTGATGACACCTGTCAGTCTTCATACTTGGTCCCACCCACTGTAGCCAGACCAAGTTGAGCCAGATGAGCTGCTGTCAGCCTCTCATCATCCAGTCCTTTTCATGTTTGCCTTTTTTCTGTGTGTGTGTGTGTGTGTGTGTGTGTGTGTGTGTGTGTGTGTGTGTGTGTGTGCGTGTCTGCATGCAAGTGTGCGCATGAGAGAGAGAGAGCAAGAGAGAGAGAGAGAGGAAGGAAGAGAGGGAGAGACAGACAGACAGACAGACGGACAGACAGACAGCACAAGAAAAGAGTGAATTCCAGTATGCACACACTCACAACTATGTGCACACCAAAGCGGCTCCATCATCTTATGGTTTCTGCCCGTGCGCGCACACACACATACACCCCAAACCATCCACCAACCTCTATATTTTCTGCCAGGAGGGAACATCAAAGAGGCTCTAGCTGAGGGCATGAACAGCCTGGAGACTATTGAGTGCCCGGGGAGTGAAGCTGAAGCAGCTGGTCACAGGGAGTCCTGTGAATGAAGTGGGCCTGGAGAACATGGGAAGCCATAGGGAGCAAAGGGTGATGAAGCCTACTGTAGACTGAGGTTGAATGTGGAGGAGCTCCTGGAGTGTGTGGTTAGCCTGAAGACTGAGTGAGAGTCAATGGAATGAACATGAATGTGGGTTCAGACAATAAAGTATCAGCTCTGAAGAGTCTGGAGAGATCCATGATGGTCTGCCATGGAGGTGCTAATCAAAATAATTTCACTTTTGTTTAAATACATGATCAGAAACTTAACCTTTTAGAAGTATAAATATACTGATCTGAAATACAGTTCTATTGTTATTATTTATTTTTCAACCATTTTGCTCTTGTTTTTGACTTTTTTGTTGTAACATTATTTTTTTGTTTTTGAAATATTTTCTAGCTCTTCTGTAAGTTGTTTTTGGCTTGCATGTTTACAAATGTTTTTGCTGGAAAAAGTTAATTAGCAAATCTGCAAGACTAAATTAAACTACTAAAAGAAAGAAGTGGCTGTGAATATATGTAAATTACTTTTTCTGTACAGGAAAAAAACACAACTAGAAGCTCAAATGTATGCTTAAAAAGTAGGAAGTAAGTTAAACCCAAAACCTAGGGAGAAAAAGACATGCTAAACAACAGTAGCAAAAAATTAGCCTAAGCAAGCATACCATTTTTATTCATCCGGGATCTGATAAGCAATGATGGATCAGGTCTATTGAATTTAAATGGGAGTTGTTTGATTTTACTGCCTGTTGTCCAGAACAGTTTCAAACTGGGGTCTACACCTCATCTAGAGCCAATTTAGGGTCAGGTCCTGAAGAAGTGCATAATTGAACCTTGAGAAGCATGTGCAGCCACATCAGGAAACCTGGTCTCTGTGCAGGAATGCTTCACAGTTTCTCTCAGCTCCACAGATGTCAGAGAAATGCACCTGAATGCAGCGGTTGCTCATGGTGACAAGTTTATTTATGTGGCTTTCCCACCTGCCTTGATGTTTTAACAATAACAACAGACAGAGAGATCACTCCAGTTCCTGTAAACTTTACATTTCCTCCATGACACTTGTTATTGGCTGCAGGCTGATGAGGGAGGAGGGCCTGCAGGAAGCGGTGGGAGGTGGGCAGGAGAGCAGAGAGGCTGGTGGGAGATGGGCAGGAGAACACAGGACTGCCGCTGTTGCCTCTGAGGCAGAGTTCGGCGTCTTGCTCTCATCTGCCCGTCAGAGCCTTCCTCTGAGTTGTCACTCAGAATGATGGACGGCTGCAAGTGGATAGAGGAGAGTTGTTAGGAGGGACAGTCTCCAATGCACAGCTGATATTTATATCCATTTGTGTCTGAAAGAGGCAACCATAACATGTCCTTATTACTGTTTTAAGATATCTAACAGGTGGGTCATGAGCATTTTTGACAATATTATTATATTAGCAATGATCTTGTTTTGTTGCAGTTCCTAGCCTGTATAAAGATATGTGTAAAATATCTTACCTGTACCTGGCACCATCCACAAAATTTTAAACATGTTCTGGTTTAAGTTCTGAAAATAGGAAGCTCAACGTCTGCTGTTTGTTAATAAATCACATGTTGAACTTTTGTTCAGTTTACAAAAACATACAATATATTCTTTGAAATATGAAGAAGTTATTCAGTGTGATTCTTATTGATTTCAGTGAAATGAATCTTCAGGCCTTATGTTTAGATAAAAAAAATATACCGATGAGACATTCCTTGGTGCTCTGGGAATAATAGAATTTGAGATACAGAGTGCTAAATCATATTCCCATGTAATGTAGATATCCTTTACATTCAAACAATTTAAACATCATGCTTGATGACATTATCTTTTAGTACCATGACCATAGTTGTTTAAATTTATAGTTGTAGTTTATTCTGAATAAGTGTATGTGCGAAATTATTCATACTTTGTTTAATTTTGGATTCCTTTGTTTACCATCTGGCTCATGATAGATAGATTAATGACAGTGCAATTAGTGGAAAATGTGTGTGTGTGTGTGTGTGTGTGTGTGTGTGTGTGTGTGTGTGTGTGTCCGTGTGTCTGTGTGTGTGTATGATCAGTATTCTAATGAGGACGGACAAAAGAAGTCTGTAGCTCCTCGGAGCCAGTTGGACAGAGGAGCCAAGCATCAGAGAGAGAAAGCCAGGAAGGGGAGAGAGATAGTGTGTGGGTTAGACTGGGTTCAGGCTGGTGGCAGTCAGTGCCTCAGGCAGGGTTTTGGGGTCAGGCCCCCCCCAGACAGCCACACTGGCCCCCCCAGGCCCCAAGAGGGGAGACACCAGCCCCATGCTGGCCCAGGGAGGGGCACTCAATTAAGGCAGCTTTCAAATTTTTTATCCTGGTGCATGAAAATAGAGGGCCACCTGATACCTGCACCTCCAACATCCCAACCTTGGCTGTGCAACATTACATCTGATTGACACACACCACAGTTTGAGCAGTTTTTCAGGATTAAATTGTGGCTTTTATTTCATTTTAAATAGGATACATTACATTTGTCCATTTCTCTGTGTCTAATAGATGCAGAGGAATGAGTCATTTAATTGTTGAACATCTGCTTCCTTTGTCTCAAAGCCAGTAAGGTGTTGGTAAAGTGCCTGTCTGTGGTTACCGCAAGCTTAAGCTATATCATTGTGTTTTTCAATGGCATAAGATAGGGCTTTTTAGTTCTGGAGTAGGCAGTAATGAAAATACTGATATCCAACCTTCCATTTATTAATATGATACATGAAAAGATTGCTTTGGTTCAAATGAACTCCTTCCTCAAAGAAAATAACATCTTGGAGGAGTCCCAGTCAGGCTTTAGAAAACACCACAGCACTAAGACTGCTCTTACTAAAATAATCAGCAACTTCAAACTAAACTCTGATGTAAATAAGATCTCAGTGCATCTCAGATCTCAGTGTTAGACCTAAGTGCAGCATTTGATACAACCATGATATCCTAATCAATTGTGTGTAAAATTGGTTGGTGTCACTGACTCCGTGTGAAACTGGCTTAGGCCCTGCATTAAAGGGAGAAAGTTTTATGTCAGTCTTGGTGATTGTGTGTCTGAGAAGTATGACAGCTGCTGTGGTGTTGCACAGCGGAGCTGCCTCGGTCCGTTATTGTTCTCACCGCACATGCTGCCATTCGGTGACATCATCAGAGAACACAATGTATGTTTCCATAGTTACGCAGATGATACACAACTATACATATCTGCAGAACCAAATGATGCTGTAGCCATAAACCCTAACCATAACAACATCACCAACTGTCAAGGATTGAGCTACATTGCTAACTCCCTTGTTAGCTACATACCCTCTAGAACACTGCGATCATCTGCTGCTGGTTCATTGGAGGTCTCCATCATCAGCAGAAAGAAGATTGGTGATACAGCCTTTGTCAATTATGCCCCCAAACTATGGAACACACTGCCCATAGTTATCAGGGAAGCCAGCTTGGTAGACATCTTCAAAAGAAATTTAAAATTTATAATTACATGTTGCAATCGTAATCATCTGTGATGACTTTCCTTTCACAGGAAATGTGATACATTTTGAAAATTCCACTGGGTTTTTGGTCAAGGGAATGAACCACCTCAAACTGCATGCTGTTACAGACGTATCAGGACCATATTTTAATTGCAGTAACCAGGGAATTTGTGTGGCCACATGAAACAGGTCTTAATCAATTTACATTTGCATTACTTTTGAGCTGCAGCTACCACACAATGCAGATTTAAAAGGTTGTAATCAGTTCCCATATTTTCTGTGACATTTCCCTAAGCACAATCACATGGTAAGTTTTTTTTCAGAAAATATCTTGGTACTTAGTCAATGCTAAAACCTTCCAACATACGTTAATTACCACTGTCAGAGACTGTAATGTTATCTACACTGTAAAAAAAAAAAAAAGAAGTTGTTTTTAAGGAGAAAAACTGGCAGTTGTGGTTGCCAGAAAAATACTGTAAAAATACTGCAGAATGTAAAACATATTACAGAACAAACTGTAAATTTTACAACTTAAAACTATTATCATTTACAAAATAACATCGCAAAAATTGACGCACTGAACTGGTAAATTCAACATCCCTTTTCAGCCAAATTAACATGACCATGCCATTATTTACAGCTATTTTTACTGTACAATTTACATTTGGTGGTTGCTTATTTTACATGTAATCTTGTTTAATTTCACTGAAAAACTTTGGTCACAAACATTATTAAACTGTAAAAGCCTCATTATAAGGTAGTAGCATAATTTCTGTCAGGGCAGAGCAGAACAGGATCGTAAATTAATTGTTTATAATCAAAAATAGTGTGTGCTTGATGATGCTGATGAAAAAATGGACATTTTTGGTTATATTTGGCCAGTCTGTTTGTCTCTAAGGTGCTGCCCTGCCTGCTTGTATATTGCTGGACAGTTGCATAATTAACATTAGCATTCCTAACATCTCAGCTGTTGCTCTACAACAGGTAGGAAGAAGCCTGTTGAAAATCTTCCCAATAACAGTCAATCTTCATCTCTCTCTCTCTCTCTCTCTCTCTCTCTCTCTCTCTCTCTATCTCTCTCCCTCTCTCTCTCATACACACGCACGCACACGCACGCACACACACACACACAGACACACACACACAAACATTTTCTCTCAACTCCCAGTCTCTTATTTGTCTGTATGTGTGTGTGTGTGTGTGTGTGTGGGGGGGGGGGGGGGGGGGACTGGAAACTGGAAGACATTATGATTTGCCAGGCAGTAGAACACTCCTCTAGATTTCCTGTGAACTTTATCCATTTTTTTTTTCAGTGGAGACATTTTGAGGGGAAGGGTCTCCAGGCATTCCTCGTTGATCTGCTAGTCGAGCTTTTAGGAGTTCCTCTGTTGCAGGAGATGTTGTGTAATTAATTGGTTCTTTTGGGGGTCAAGTGGTTTCATCTCATTTCAGTTGCCTTGTACGTCAAGCCACCATGTCTGCACCTGTTTCCTGCTCTCAGCAGCTGCCAACTGGGCTTCCCAAATGGCTATTGATCCTGCCACACACACACACACACACACACACACACACACACACACACACACACACACACACACACACACACACACACATTACAGACACTGAATAGTATTTATTCTTAATTTTTTTTTATCTGGCTGTCCAGTCAGTGCTTCATTAACTACAAGACGGACAACACAAGTCAGATTATAACATTATGAATATGAGTAGAGAACACAATACTTAGGCATTCACAAATACTTCAAGATTACACAAATACAAAAAAAAAAAAAAAAAAACCTGCATCTGATACTTCATTAGTTATATCAAGGTTTCCAGGTGTTCTCTGGAGGTTGTGACTATATTTATCTGGAATTCTCTAACAGTTGCTTGAGCATGATTTTCTAAACTGAGTTTGAGTAGGAGTTTATTTCTACATTTTTGATATATTCATAGGGTCATATAAGGTCCAGTTTTTCAGTCAGTGGGAGCTAACTGACAGAAAAGGGGAGGAAAACAATGACACAAAGTTCCCTGTTGATTTAAAGATCACATGACCAGTCATCATTTTTGAATAACATTTGGAAGAAATCTCACAATCTGACAGAATTTATGAAGGATTTAATGCAGTTTATTGCATAATATGCAGAACTTCTTATGGAAATATAGGACAAATGAAAGAAGACATTATTTTATAGAGAGATTGCTTGAATCATTTGTTCATTAGAAGCTATTAAACAAATCCAGGACATAAAATCAGGCCTTTTAAGTTTGCAGGTAAAGTGGAAAGAAATTTTCTTCAAAGAGTCATCAAAATATCAAATAAAAACACACACATGTTAAAATTTTCCATCCATATGTGTACAAATACCTCAAAGAAGAAAATGGGGGGCAGTTACTGAAGTTACTCATTGTCCTCGCAATTGTCTCACTGGAGGGGTTAAAGGTTAATAGAGGCCACTTCCTACCCATCCTTGGCCTCTCATTATTCGACAATTTGCAGAAACACATTCCACCAGGGACATTGATCCTATACTTCCAAAGATTTCCTGGAAGTTTCTACAACTCAGTTCAAATCAAGTTTATTCAAAGTGCAAAATTAATATTAAAAGTGGTACCAATACACTTATACGCTACAATATTGGAGCAGGACATAAACACATAAAAAAAAATAAGTTATAAAAGATTTAAAATGGGTGGATGGATAAAATGGAATGAATGAGGTTGTTGAGACCAGTTGCATTCTGGATGCAATAAAGTAATGTGGTTTTAGTCTTGATCTGAACATTTATACTGAGCGTACTTCCTTAACATGATGTGGATGACCATTCCTGAGATGAGGGCATGATAGGAAATAATCTAAAACCAAGTTATTTTTTTTAATAACTGACGGAAAGATGAGTGCTGAGAAAATGTAAAGGGCAAGCTGACTTATAGTGTTAGCTCAGATGGTTAAGGACCTGCAAGGTTGTGCAAGGCCTTGTTTGTTAATAAGAGGACTTTCAAGTCTGATCTCACTTGTTATGGGTTATATGGCCATTTTTTTGGATCTACTTAGGATTCTGGCAGCTGTATCATTACGTTATATGATAAATGCTGCCTGTTCTCCACCAGAAAACAGCCCAAAGGGTACTACTTACAACTCATGCTTGGGTTTTGATTTTATGTGAAGTAATGACAGTTAGCAAGTCATTTTATGCTGAAAGGTCACTGAAAGCAGGAACTGGATATCCCTTTTTTTGGGACTTAATGTTTCTTGCTCTTGGTTGTCACTGGAAACGTTCCATGGTCTGACGTCCAGATCAGCCCTGCCGTGGCTTTGATCTTATGGTCACAGAGAGAGAAACTGATGCCTAACCCTGGAGATCACCTTGAAATGCTCTGCCATTTGGGGTGCAAATATAGGAAACAGAATTAATGACCTGTCAGGTCATATTGATTTGGAGGACTTGTTGAACAAAAGACTGTGGAAGATGAACATCAGACTGGCACATTCAAGGCCTTTTGTTTAAATGATACCTGTACTGGCAATTTTTTGATACTTTCCCTGGATGTCATATCTGCTCAATTATTTTCCCAATCTTATTGAGCACAATGGATAAGCAGATTCCATGATGTAAATTTATCTTAAAATAAACTGTTGGATTAGAATTTTTCCATATAAAAAAAAATCTTATTCTCCCTAAAATAATAATAATAAAAAAAACTTCAATGTGAAAGATCAAAGTTTCAAAATGTAGCTGAAATATCAGCTGAAGGGGTGAATAAAAAAAAAAGTCTCAAAATTTGGGGGAGCACTGCTGAACCTAAATGCCCCTCAATGAGCTTGTGAGTTTAGATGCAAAACATGCTGGGATGCCATTCAAATCTCTCTGAGGAGAAACTTAAATTAGAGATTGTCAGGACACACACACAACTACACACACACACACACACACACACACACACACACAAACATGTAGACATGGAAAACAACGCGACGCGTTTTAAAGCTCATCTGCAAACTGATTCTGTCAGGGGGACTTAGTGACGTGTGGCTGCCTCCTACAGCTTTCCTCCATAACGGCGCCGGTCAGGATCAAGGTTGTGCTGTCCACCGGGGAGAAGGAGCAGCGGCAGGCTCTAAATAGAGTCTCCCTCAGTTAAATATTAACTCTCGCCTTCCTCTGACAGAGAGCAGCCCGCCATGTCGCCTTCCATCTGCACCAAAGGGAGATGCAACACAACATCACACTCAAACACAAACACACACACACACACACACACACACTCACACTCTACATGCACACAAATAAAGTTATGTGTGTACTGAAAGGCTGTGGGTGTTTTTGCAGCATTAAAAATGCCATTTGAATTCTTCCACATTTACCAAATCCAAATGGTGTTTTTATACCAGAGCAGTGCATCTAAAATACATTCAAATATTGTAACATATATGTATAATATATTTTAATGTCTTTAAATATCAAATATTTTTGAAAAGGTTTTATTGTTGACATTTTCCATAAACCATGAGAAAAAGATAATCATCAAACAATAAAGCTGTCCATTTAGGAAGCCAGACTTATAAGTAACTCCAGTACCAATCTGATGCACTCAAAAATGCACACATGGCCTTTGAGGTGGCAGGATATCTGTGATGAAGTTACAAATGATCACTTTCATTAATGGGGCTGTGAAAAAAGCAATCCAATTGACTTATTGACAAAAAAGAAAATTAGTGTGTGCAATATTTCACCTCACACCAGAGATCTATTGAATATAACTGCCTTCTGAAAATGGAAGTTACAGGAGCGTTACTAAAAAAATTCCTAATATGAAATCTGATTGCTATTAGTGATTAGCCAGGTCAATGGAGAACTCCTTGTCTTTGTCACCAGTTGTCCTCCACATGTTTTCTGTTGTGTCTCCTCCACACTGGCTCTTAATACTCATCTATTTATACTGTGGCTTTTCTTCATAAAATTTTGTTCACACTATCATACTAGTGCCCCCACAAATGTTATAATTTGTGGTTTACACCAAAAATTCTTAATAACTGGCCCATCAAGAAATTTTCTTTAGAATTAATTGTGTTTATTTACAATGTTTATTTACAATGTTTATAACTATATATATAACTAACTATAACTCACTTTTTTTCTTGTGTTATCATCAGATCACATTTTTATAGAACACTTTGACTTTTTGGGAATTTCTCTTATTTTATAGCCCTCCCCAGAGCCAGACAAGAGCTGATTACTTTTCTCTCCTCTGTGCATGCACTAAGGAGCTGAGACCCAGAAAAGCTGGCGGAACTGCACAATGAATGGATGTGTATGGGAAGTGCATGTACGTTTTTATTTTGCCATCGATATAACAATAAAAATTCAAAATTAAGAGGCATCTGAAGAGAAGGGTATCTATCTTCTTGTGTGATTCTGGGAAGGGAAAAAAGTAAATGTTCCAAGAAGTTGTCACAATCCTTAAATTTGTTGCATACTTATTGACAGCTCTTAAGGTGTGCCTGTAGGCCTATTCACCAGTACACAGTACCTTCTAAATTGTACTCTATGGTCCACCATGACTGTCTCTTACATATTGGCACTTCCCAAAGGCTGCCAACACTCTATAAACTGCCTTACACAGGAGTGCAAATGAGCGATGAAACGTAAAGTACTGTGGGTCTTTGGGACCAAATCTGAGAAAGTTAAAGTTGGCTCAGTTGTATTTACTGCTGTTGTAAGTGATGTGGTTGACTTCATCTGATGCAGCATCAACAAACTCCATGCTGTTATAGGAGTGGCGCTAACATTAGTTTACCATCCCTGGTTTGCATCTGGATCTTGTTGAAACTTTATTGTCATTTCTGACAAACATGTTCTGTTTAGCATCACGTTACATTAACAACTTTGATGTGACAATAACAACAGGTATAAAAACGCATTAGATAAACTTTGTAAAAAAGACGTATCGCAGAACACATTGAATAATAAAAAAATAATATTTTGGTAAATGTTTGTTTGTGAATGTCAAAAAAAATAATTACGGTGAATTTCAGAGTTTAATACTTTGATTTACTGATACCAGGATGTGAATGAAGAAAGTACCAGCACATTTCAAACTAGACAACTGAGTTGTGAAAACTGATTTTAACATACTATCTATTCCTAACAATGTAAAAATGAATGAAGACAATATCTATGTCTGTCACTTTGAGAGAAAGAGGATGAAGAACTATTATCACACACTGTCAGGGAGAATTCATCAATGAAACAAGTAGACGAATATTCAATGGAACACCCACTGTGAAAATAGATCAAGATTTATGGAAGTAGGCGAGCAAAGCATGAAAACCCTTGTCATAATATTGTAAACATATCGAGCAACTTCATGTTTTAAACAATATTTCTCCTGATCTAACTGTATGAATATGAATAACCCAGCTTCTCAAATGGCAGGTTCCAGGGCTGGCTGGGATTTAAAAAAGTCAACCTGTTAGATGAAACAAACCTCATATATTAACACAACCAGGCAGTGAGTTACAAAAAATGAGAATGAGGATGTAAAACTAGACAGAACAGCATAAAAATGATCTAGATGAGGCATGTACAGTAGAGGGGAGAATCCTAAAATTTGACGACTTGGAAAAACATTCTTGGGAACTTACAATCAGTCATAGTTTTCGCTTTAATTACATTGATTTACATTTGTTTACTGCAGACTTACCCTCACTGTACACACACCGTTCACATATCATCTCTGAATCTGTGCGAACACTTGATAAAGTCGGTATAAGCAGAGTAAAACATTGTTGTATCACATGATTATTGATAGGTTTTGTATGGAAAAGCACAGTTTTACATCAGATCATGATGACTTGCTGTATAAGTCTTGTAAATAATATATGTTACCCCATCAATTTGGGATATTATTCTTCATGTCCCCTTTTTTTGCATTACTGTAAGGAACACACCAACATTCTATAACATTATTCGATATTTTTGTAAAATGTGCCAGTAATGATTTCACGCTCATCTCTCAAACCTCAAAATGCATAAGCATCTTTCCTCTATATTACATGACTGATACCAATTTGACTATAATTTCCACTTTTTATCCGTATGAAAAGTGTCTTTAAACTAGGAAGTGAGTCACATTTGTCTTGTTTACAACATCCATTTATCACTTTGCTAAAGCGCTTGGCAAATTCTGTAGTGATGTACCTCTAGTCTTGCCTCTATTGTTACATTTTCATCTCTCACCTTTAACTCTCACTCTCCAAGTCTGCTAAGCGGATGGGACATAATCAGCTCAAATGCATTATTCCTGACTAGATTCAAAACCTGCTGCTTTAGTCTCCAAATAGCGCAGGGCCACTAATAAAATGGGCTGTCTGAAGGCTGCAAGGATGCACAGCATCCTGCACTTCCCATAATACAATCCTCCTCTTTCAGTGATTTCATCCATGGTGGCACACTAGTGCAGTGGTTTGCACTGTTGCCTCACAGCAAAAAGGTTCTGGGTTTGAGCCTTGACTCGAGCACAAGGCTTTTCTGTGTGGAGTTTGTATGTTCTCCCTGCGTGGGTTCCCTCTGGATACTCCAGCTTCCTCCCACAGTCCAAAGATGTGCAAGTTAGGT